>NC_084473.1:61322500-61647500 GCF_027409185.1 Cynocephalus volans
TGCTGTAGAGTAACCACCAAGAACAAAACCCTCACCAGATGTGTTCCTCTGAAACCGTAAGCAGTAAACACTATTTTTTCACAAAAAATAAAATAAAAATTGTAGGATTACAATTGATTGATATTATTTTCTTTTATATCTTTTTAACAGGCTGCAGTAAGCTTGTATTACTTTTATAACCAGGGAAAAAATGTTCCTTGAGGAAAGGAAAAAATTTAATCAGAAAGTTTTATTCAATGACTTAATACCACTACACATTTATTCAGCACATCTGTCATAACACAAATGATTTCTAAGTCAGTAGAGCTGGTCAAGGTTGTAAACAGATAGCATTAACACACTCCCAATATAGCCACAAGTAGATGAAATCAACTTTTTGGATTAAATGAGAATAATTTGTTTCTTCTTTCATGAAATAAAATCTAGATTATCAGATAAGGTTCACATGTCAATGAATATTTTACAAGAGAAAGTTGACCGACATTAACCCAACTTTCAACAGTCCACCTTTTGAAAACATATACCAAGGAAGAAAAAAGCATAACAGTAAAGGACTATACTGTATAGTTGTTTTTATCCAAACAGTACTCCAAAATACAAATTTTGTAATGTCAGCTATAAATACCTTAGAAAGAGGCCTGCTATTTTAAGAAGTTCAATAGAAATGAAGTTCATTCTCTTTCATCTAGAATGGATTCATGTGCATGATAGGAATCACGTTATTTTATCTTCTTATAAATGTCATGCTTGAAAACTATGCTCACATATCAAATTTAAAACAAAATGAGGATTATGATATAATGATACAGTGGCCAAATAAACTTTAATGTAAAAATTATCAAGACTATTAAATCACATACTATTCTAACAGCCTTTTATGGTACAGAATGATTAACAAAAACTCAGGCTGCAACAATTATGTCTGATATCAACTTTTCTTCTTCGCTCCACAGAACACAACTCAAAACTGACCTTCAGGCTGGAATGGTTACCTCTTGCTGGAGACAAGAGGTAAGAACTTCTAGTTACTTCATATGCTTCTATACTGCATGAATTTTATAGTGAACACATACTACTTTTTCATAATTAAGTTAAATACAAAACTAAAACCATCAGCTGTGGACAAAAGCAGTATATCACTCAAAATAAATGGTTAAAATAATCAATTGCCAAGAATCTGAGAGGGCAACAGTCTTTTCTCCAAATTTAAGGAAATAGCCAAGTAATTTAAAAAAAAAAAAAAAAAAAAGAACCAGCCCCCTAATCAACCACTAAAATTACATGTTTTTCTTAGATATTTAGAGACAACAGGTTAATCTCCCAGGTTCCATTTGAGTTCTGTTTAGAACAGTGTTCCAAAATTTGAAAGCTTTAATTCTGAAAGTGAGGGAAATTTTGGTAGTGCTGAAGGAAGTGGCAATTGATGCAAGAGGCTAAAAGACTACTGTCTTACGATCTACATAAAACAAACACTTGCTGGAAAACGGATCAAAAAGCAGGTGTAAACATTCTCTACCTCCTTACCTCTCAAGGCATGCCTGTATGAATTTTGTAGCTTGAAAGACCTGTATTTGACTTGTATTCAGGCTCTGTCCCATACTTGCTATAAGATCCTGGTGTAAGTTACTCACTTACCACCATAAGCCTCAAATTCCTCATCTATAAAAAGGTTCAACTAGCACTCACTGCCACCCAATTAGGCTTCCTGTCCGGATTAGAAGTAATGTCTTTAAAACATCTAGCAGTGTCTGGTACATTATAGGAGTAAGTGGCAATTATTATTTTTCCTTCCTCCAGCCAAACTGAGAGGTAACTTAAAAAAATTCAGAGCTACAGACAAAAACTTAGAAACTATTTATCCAAAGTTTCTGTTCAGGTGACGAGTGACAGAAGATCACAGTAGTTTACCAGTATAATCTAAAGTTAAAGTTTAAAAATTGCCAGCTAATAGTTATAAGTACATACTATGATCGTACCAGTCACAACTCTCAAAGTCTAACAACACATAAAACAGTAACATGATCTGTAGCTAGTGTGCCCTCTACAGCGAGAGAAGGCAGTTCTCTACTTCATTTGCTTTATATTCACAGAAAGACATCCATGATTTCTATGTATAAATACACATGGCCCCAAGTATAAATATACTACAACAGTCAAGAGGACAGAAAAACTGAGAATGAATATAATTAACTTCAACCCTAGAGAAGCTTTAATCAAACCAACACAGGATGTGAAGGAGAAAGTCAAAGGCCCATTAATGCATACTTAATGTGTACCTCACAAACCCTTCCTAATATTTTTAAAAAGAAATCTCTAATCATGAATTTTTGAAGTAAATGACCACAAAAATGTTAGTTGCCTAATTACCTGGCTTAAATTTTAAATTCCTAGAAGTAACCACATGTAGTAAAGTGGAAACAGCATACTTGGACTATGAAATCACAGGCCCTTGAGTTGAAATTCCAATTCTGCTTACTCTGAATGCCCTTGGGCAAGTTATTTAACTCTTCTCTGCCTCTCTTTCCTCATGTATAAAACTGGGATACTTTCTTCACAGGATTATTGTGAGGATTAAGGGAAATAATGTACATAGATAAACTTTCTGTCTGGTGGTGAGAACTCCAACTGTCTGTTGTTGACCCCATCCCAAAACTAGAACCAAGGGTTCTGAAGAGTCTTCTTCAGTGCTCGGCTCCTCTCCAGCTAATCACCATAACTAAAACTTTCTGTTAACAACAGAAATCACAGGCTCCCTCTCCAAATCTTTTGCACTGTCTATTATGAATGCCATCCTGTTCTTTAAACTTATCACCATATTTAACTTGTATTAGCTGTTATATCGATTGTTTAAGCATGAGTCATTTTCACGACTAATTTGTAATCACCTGGAACACAGTCTGTTTTGTAATTTAAAACAACAATGACAACAAAAGAAAAACCAGGAAAAATCTCAAATCCTAGTATACTCTGATGATAGAGAAAGGGCTATTTATTTTACCAAGCTTTTTTCCAAGGTGAAATTAGCCACTATGTGTGTATGTATGTATATACAGCCACTGGAAGATTTTTTTTTAAAAAATCATATTGAAAAAAATTTTTAAGATAGAAAAGGAAGGACAGATAAATGTGTTGGTGGAGTTTGGATGTATTTTCCTCCCAGAACTCATGGAAATCTGATCCCCAGTGTGACAGTTTGAGTTAGGGGGGCAGATCCCTCATGAATGGATTAGTGCTCTCCCTAGGTGGGAGGAGTAATGAGTGAGTTCACTCTACTAGTTCCCCCGAGAGCTGGTTGTTTAAAAGACCCTGGCACCTTCTCTCTCTTACTTCCTCTTGCCATGTGATCTGCTTGTACCTGCTGCTGACTGCCACTTTCTGCCATGACTAGAAGCAGCCTGAGGCCTGCACCAGTTGCAGCTGTCCAAGAATTGTAAGCCAAATAAACCTCTGTTCTTTACAAACCACCCAGTCTCAGGTATTCTGTTAAAGCAACACAAAACAGACTAATACATGTGTGATGATTAAATGTGTGAGAAAAACTTTAAAACTGAAACCACCTGCCACTTACACATATTCTAACATCCTTTACTATATACTCATCTCAAATAACATCTGCATAGCACTATACAGTTTACTCTTGAAACTCAGAACTTAAGTGGTACTAACTGCAAGACATAAATGACCTGTATGTGGTTAAGCAGCAGTTTGAATGTGAACCAAGGGTTTCCAACTCCAAATGCTATGTTCTTTTTATCATAACACATTCCCTCAATGATATATTGTATATACCCACATGATAAAAAGTGTCAGTATATTAAGTCCTACATATAAAACCTATCAGAATGAATCAAACAGTCTATGAACTAGAACACAGGACCTAACCAAATACAACAAAAAGTGTGATTCACTGCTTAAATTAATTTAGAACACTTGTTTTAGGAGAGAGTAAGTTAGCTCAGCTCAAAACAGCCTGTTGAAAATGCCTATTTTGGAGTTCAGACTTCTAATTAGCCTTAATAAGTAATGAATCCAACTGCTCTTCATTAGGACAGGTGCTAGCCACCAATCTACAAATAAAGCACTACATAATTATCCACATTATATAGCTCACAAAATTGTTTCAAATGTCCTTTTATAAATTTAATTTTTCAACTCTTTATAAATTCCATCTAATCTGCTTAAGTTAAACTATATTATACTTGGCTAGGTATTTACTCTAACAATATCCATATGGATTTTAAGGTAGTAAAGATACTACAAAGATTACCTATTGTTTGTAATATGAATACTAATTTTCCATGAATTTAATGTGCCTTTATTTCGAGACTCTTGGAAACACTTCATATATTAGTAACCTACTGAGAACAGAAAATCAAGCATTAAAAGAGAGAGGTAGAGGGAGAAAGAGAAAAGAGGAGGGAAGGAAGGAAGGAGGGAGGGAGGGAAGGGGAGGACTAGGTCAACAAAATAAAGTCATGCCCAAATAAACCCCATATTTTAAAACTCAAATTAGTTCAGGATACTGGATTTAAACTATGACTCTCAGGTTTCCACATTTTAATATTGATAACGATAGAGAACAGTCTCTTTTCTGTTTTCAGTTTCCTAAATCAGACACCTTTAATTTGATGTTCATGAACAGTTTGGGGGTATGAACTGCTTGCAACTTCATACAAAATGTTATAAGGACATACGCACATAGAGAGCAGGTCCATTAAATGCTCTTAGGGGTTCATGACCATAAATGGGTTAAGAATAACTCTTACATCAAGTTGCTGGAAAATGCCTATAGGCATAGTAGAAAGGACAAAGAATAATTCTAAGTAAGTACTATTGTTACACAAAGGAAAAACATTCAGATACGTTAAATCTATTATTGTTCTTGGAAAACTTCAATTATACAATTCATTCAGATTCATTTTTAAAACTCACTAGAGTGTAAGGTACAGACTGCAAAAAATGCCCTACCTAAAGGCCCTAGCCAAGTGACTGGCACATACAGGAAGCACTCTAGATAGCAGCTATTATTAAAAAGTAATGTTTCCAAAGAATGGTCCCCTTGTGAGCAAAACCATGCACATGTAACACCACTTGTCAGAATAAGGAATCTACAAACATGGAACAGACTAAACTTAACTGAAACTTATCATAACCTTGGATTTAATAAAGCAGGGTTCTGGCCAATTGAGTCAACCAGTCACAAGGGAAAGTTCACTTGCTACTTCTGTACCCTATTTCTAACATGTTTAAGTCAGCCAACAAACCAACACTTAGTTCTTTGGCTCCTCAGGCTACTTTTTTTCTAAATATCATTCTATCTTTCCTCTTTTATAATCTGAAATACTCCCCGAGTGGTTCCAAAGAAAAGCCAAGACCTAGGTTTTCTTCCCTAAATTCTATTCCAAACATCAAAGCAGCAAACTCAGCCCCATCTTCTACAGGAAAATAAAGGAATAGTCTGACCATCCCCTCTCTCCAAAGGGGAAAAAATCTGGGCATTTTGCCAAAATATCTTACTAAAACTCCAAAGTGTAGTTCAAACAAAGAGTGGTAAAAGCTGATAAGCTACACATCCAAAATCTCTCATACACTGGCACCCTACTTCTATTTTCAGTTTTTCTTCATCTTAAGACATTCAATGTTGATTATTTGGCAAATCTTAACATCTCAAAACCTTAAAAAGCATTTTATTGTACCCTAAACATCCTCATGTATTAGGAGAGACAGAGAGAGGCAAAATTGCCAAGAGAAAACACACACACATACTCACAACCAAAAGAATGCTAATAAGATGTGAATATAACAAGATGTTAGCACACAGGTAAAAGTATTAAGATTGCTTCCAGAATTAAAAAAGACCAAAATATCCAAGAAATAAAATTACTCAAAAAGCAAAATTTTCTTTAAGAGCCAACCAGAGAATTGGCAAGAGAACATTTGATTTTGAAGCTCTTCCATCTTTAAGACAACGTTTAAAAAAAGAAACAAAAAACCAGAAGGTTTATTTATTTTATTTATTTCTTTTTTTTTTTGTGACCGGTAAGGGGATCGCAACCCTTGGCTTGGTGTCGCCCACACAGTGCTCAGCCAGTGAGCGAACCGGCCATCCCTATATAGGATCCGAACCCGAGGCAGGAGCGCCGCTGCGCTCCCAGCGCCGCACTCTCCCGAGTGAGCCACGGGGTTGGCCCACCAGAAGGTTTATTTGATGGTAAGAAACTATTGGCATTCCTCATTTTAACTTAATTACAATGAAAAAGGGGAAATTTTAAAACATAAAATTTCAATTCTTATCTTTAAATGACCCTATAAGATCATCCAATTCATACAAAACTCTTTAAGACGCATTTTGTGGAGATTCTATACAGCTACTAGAAACTTAAATTACCCCAAAAATTACAGATGTTGACTCTCTACAGACATTTAAAAAAATCATATTCTGGACAATGAGAATACTAGTTATTTTTCTTCTTTTAACTTTTCTGAGTTTTTCAAACCACCACCACCAAAAGTCATGCATAAAGACAACCAACACAGACACACACACACCCTTATTTTAATTGATTTCTCCTTCTCTTCTAAATAAAAAAACTAAAAAAAAACTATGAAAAGCCAGGAATATTATTCATGAAATTACACAATCAGATAATAGAACTGATTAACCTGCTTTTACTTTCAAACACTTAAGTTAAAAAGATTTATTTGAAACACAATGCTCTCAGGCGCCACTCGCCCCCCCCCCCCACCCCAGTGAAATGTTCCCTGCGTCTTCCATGATGGAAGAGCAAAATTTGAAAGACTGATAAAATTGAGACTCTGGAACTATGATATTTTTTAAAAGGAGGGGAGAGCCTAAAAACAAAACAAGGCAATTACTATATATATATATACATATATATATATATGACTACTATATTTCTATACACTGTAATTCCATATACTATATTTCTTCCTACCATAGTTAACTGGTATATTCAAGACAGATACACGTTTCATTCTTAACATGTCCCTTAAAGATGAAACAGCCAAAATGATTTTCTTGACACTACAAAAATCCACTAGAAGCCAATGGATTATGAAAAACGTCTCTGGTATGAGAATAATGTTAAGTATTTCTTAACCAGTGTGCTAAAATAATCACTGCCTGTTTCACCTCCTAGCTCAAAAGATCACAATCTTTCTTCAGATCTCCGGAAAAAAGAAAGCTTTGATCCATTCCATCTACGTTTTTCCATTGTTCAGAGAACACTTCCAATTGTTTTGTGTTTTGTTTGTAGTTGAAATGCAAACGAGTCAGTCATTTCTCTTAATTTCTATCTGAAAGATAACTGGGCTGTCATTTCTCCCGAATCAGCCTAGAAACTTGGAAAGCAGCTTAAAATCTAATAATTGATGTATTTCTTTTTCTCCTCACTCCTAGACCAAAAGCTTACAACTTAAAAGATCATAAAGTAAAAACATTCAGTAATAAAGCTACCAACAGATAATTTTATGTCAACCAATATCTAAATCTAAAATCCTGTTCCTTCTAAACAAACTACACTTTTTCTTTGTCAAGACACCATTTTCATTATCAAATTTAGCAGCACCTGTAAGGCAGATTTTAAGTATCTAAAACGAATAAGATAAATTAGTAAATGATAAACCAAAGCAAGTTAAGGAACATCTGGGGTGCACGTGTAAACATTAGCTAATACACCATTCATTAGTTACTAAGACAACATCCTGGAATCAGGAAGGCATTCACCCATTAAAATTTTTAATTTAAGAGAAAGCATAAGATTTTAAAGTTTAGAATAAGGTGTTTAAGAAAATGGACTTGTATTTGAGTGATGAAAATTTAAGGACATCTTTACTTTTTTTATTTTCCAAATTTTCTCTAATAACATTTGCAATGGTAACTAACTTCATTATGGACAAAAGGAAGAAACTGCCTAAGTTAGATTCCATGCTGCACATCTGGAATTGGTACTACTGGTACCGGTATCCCTATTTTCTATATTCCATTATAAACTCCTTGAGGGTAAGGATTATATTTCAAAATCCTAGTACTTCTGTAATAATTTAAATGAAAACGTATATCACCTAAAGAGTACTCTTATGGTTTTCCAAATTCTTTAACATACATTTGAATCTCACCACTACCGTGATAGGAATAATGAATTCTACTATTCTATTTTACAAAAGGAAAAACAAATTCAGAGGCTGAATAACTTGTCAAAGCTCTGTTCCACTAATCTTCAAGATCTATTTACAATACTAAATACATGTAGCAAATATAGGAAACTCCCTGAACAGTAGAGGTTTAGGCAAATCCGCGTTCTTTATTCTTTATTGTCGGGGGGGGGGGGGGGCGGGGGGGGGGAGACACACACGACTAAATTAAGAACCTCAAGTTCAACTCTGCAAAACCAACTTTGTCCTTGGAGCCCCTGATAAAGAAATAAAAAACTGCCAACACAGCAAATATGTCACTATAAGAACACAATCCTCACCTTCTCAAGGGTACAAAATTCTAATAAAATACTATGGCTTCTGCTTAGTACCAAAAAAGGGGGGCATTTCAGCAACAAACCACAGTATTACAAAACTTGAAGTTAGAATGCATTTTGCAAGAGCCATGTGACACACACATGACAGTCAGCTAAACGGATGGGTGGACCATTTAGGGGGAAATGTTGAGCGGTAATTGACCAAAGCAGTAAATACGCTTAACTTTTAGGATAAATACTAATTTTTGCTTTAAAAAAATTCCTCTTCCCCCCCCCAACAGCTTCTGACACTGAAGAGGTATACCAACTCAATCTCCTCCAAATATTCAATAATTTATATATACGTAAGCTGTACAAGGATTTGTTTTTAAGGGCGGCTGAGGAAAGCCCAACAATGTCTTCCCAAGGAAAAGTGCACACAGGTTCCCAGGAAAGGTGCCAGGTGTGTCACATCTGTTGTGGTGACTTCGTCAGTAGGCAAGAAAAAGAAATGCATTAACTTTTCATGACACGTCACAGAACCTCATGCCCTATCTGCAAACGTTCAAGCAGGTAATCCAAAACCTACAGATCTATCATAAGTCCCACTCGTTTCTCTTTCAACTTGACAGCAGTCTTTCTTTAATTTGGTAGTATCAGAAAGATATTCCTTAGTTTTGATTCTGTATTTTTTTTCCCTTGACCTACAGGAGACAAAATGACTTCGGTGTCCTCTAAAAAAGAAAAAAAAAAAAAAAAAAAAGCACCAACTCACAAATGCCCAGGTTTTTAACAGGGCAATGGACCCGGCCAGTTCTTAAAGAACTCTTCCAGCAGAAAACTCAAAAGAGAACTAAAAAATGTAAACCACTTCTCACCACATACTCATTCCCCTCAATTCCACGCAGTCCGGAAAAGCATCCATATTACCTGAAACCTTGGCGATGAGGGTGGAAGAAGAAAGAGCCAACAAGCTCGGGATTTACCAGTACCGCTGGTGTCCACCCTGATGATCCTGACAGCTCCGCAGAGTGCGGGCGCAGGGTCTACCAGAGCCCTCTAGGACAGCTCTTTCCCACCCTGCGCCCTCTCCTTAAAAACAAGTCCTTCAAAAGTCACTGCCTGCGAGATAAGCTACCCTTCAGACCGCCCCATCACCCGACTCCCAAACGCCCCAACCCCCTCAGCAGACTGTTCCTCCGCACCGGCCCGGCACTCAGGCCCTCCACCCTGACCCGGTCCAGGCCCGGGCGGCTCACTCCTCCGGCCCGACCCCTCCCCCGGCCGCCCCTCCACCGCCAGACAATGGGGCCCGACCCCGGCCGCCAGCCTCCCCTGCCCCATCACCCTCGCCTCGCCCAGGCCACCACCTCCGCCCCCGCCCTCCTCGCCCCCTTTACGCTTCCCCAAGCTGGCCCACGGACCCAGCCGCCCGGTGCTCTCCTGCACTCACTATTCGGGATTCATGCTGGACATGTCACTGCAGCTGCCGCTGCCGCCGCCACCGCCGCCCTTGCTGCCGCAGCCGCCGCCCTGACTCTCCACGCCACGGATAATTGAAGGAAAGGAATGAGAAAGGCTGTTCCGGGAAACCAAACGTCTTCCTCCACTCCGTCCCCTCAGAACACAATCAGCAGCCGCCGCCACTCAGCGATCGCTTCCACCCAAGATGGCCGCCGGCAAACCAGGAAATAGGGAAGCCTCAGACCAAGGGCCTTTACACGGCCCGGAGGGCGGCCGCACCGCCTGGCATGCCGGGAAGGAGAGTCGCGAGCGCCGCTATGCGCGCTGACGGTGGACGGTGCGGCGCGGCGGCCGGGACTCAGCTTCCCGCCAAGCCCCGCGCCTCCGGTGCATGCGTCCTGGAGGGGCTGTCGCCCGCCCCATGCCTCACTCCCTCAGCGCCCCCCTCCGCCCCTCCCGGCTCCCCCTCCCCGCTGACTCGCTGGCTAGGACTTCGTCCCGACTCCCCCTAGCGGATTGGCTAAAGCCGTCTGGCCCTGGTGATGTCATCAGTGAGACGTGGCAGCCGGGCGAGTCAGCGCCCCACGGAGGGGGGGAAGGAGGAGGGCGGGGCAGAGGGCGGTGCCTGCCGCCCATGGAGGATGGTGTTAGGGGGAGAGCAAGTGATTGAGGGGTGAAGAGGGAGAGCTCGGAATTGGAGGGACAGCCGGAGTGCGGGGTCGGGGAGGGACTGGGACTGGGGACACGCCTGGTGGACCCTGCCTCCTGGGCGGCCTGTCGGAGGACGTCCGCCCTAAGAACAGAAGTGAAGTCAAGGGGCCTCTGGCGAAGACCCCACGAAGCCGTTCTTTCAGTTCACTAGCTCACTCACCCAACCCCACCTGGCTTCAGTCATCATCCAATGTTGGCTGGCCGCATTTCCATTTTCATTTTTGATTTCTTACCATTCCCGTTCCAGTCCTCCTCTTATCATCCCAGCCTGGATATTGCGGTAGCTTCCAGATGGACTCTCTGCCTCGATCCCTTCTCCCCAGCCCATTTTTACACACAACCAGATTTATCTTTCCTGAAACAGCGCCTGCATCTGACCTCACAAACCCAACGACTCCACATTCCGTGGATGGGACACAGCCCAGAGTAAGCCTAAAATTCCAGTCTTCCTGCTCAGGTCCCAGCCTTCAAGTTGAATCGTACTGTCTTATTTTATTTTATTTTTTTTACTTGTTACTTAATTCTGAACTGTTGTGCAAGACTGGAAAGTAGTAAACGATAAAAACGTGCAGTTCATCTCTATGTAATGCCTACAAACTCCGGTAGTAATCTTAACAGTTAAAAAAAGCCCCCAAAACCTTATGGTTTTAACAGCTTTTTAAAATCAACTCAGGAATTTAAATCTCCACTAAACTTTAACACATTATCTTGAGTTATTTAGTTACAAAGGGCATAGTATAATACATTGACCAAAGTTTATCTTCCAACTTGTTCTAAGAAGCAAAACTATCTCCTGAGACTGATTGCAAAATCACTTTAAATTCCTGTGACACCAAAAATACAGAAAGAAGGCCGTTCTCGTTTCTACCCATGTACTAAACTATATCCTTTAACCCCCAGATCCAACCATGTGCTTTGGTTGACAACCTCATTAAAGAGTATACAAGAGTTCCTTCACAATATGTTGGTTTTTAAAATGAACCTGGTCACCACCCCAAGAGAAGGACCCTTAATGGATCAATGAAAGACATCAAAAGTGTTTATTATGCTAAACGCTAAAGCTCATGATCCTTCCTCCTTACTGTGATTTCACAGAATAAAAACTCAGAAAAGTGGTCAGGAAATTCTGAGCCAAAAATACAATTTTTAATCTGTCTCTCCCCTTGGAGGTATACTCCCAAACTTAACTATTTCTTTCTCGATAAAGAATTACTTCCAAATAACTCTTAACCTAAATGAGAGGATAGTTGTGAGAATTAAATAAAATAACATAAAACGTATAGTACAATGACTTTAGGGCACTTGGTAGATGTTACCTTCTTCCTTCTCTCAAATTCCCTGGAAGTTTTAAGTGTACCTGCTGTATACCAAAAACAGAAAGTCTCATATTTTAGTTATGGTGCTGTAATGTGCAAGGGGATCAGAGGTAGCTTAGCTTGGGTGTGGTAGGTGGGTGTTTCCTATGCCCACCTATACTGCAACTTATATATCACTTACATTAAGACCTCCTTCCCAAACCTAAAGTATCTAAAAATCATATTAAAAAGTTTTGCTGATTCAAACTTTTATAAGTTTCATGTTTAGGTATTTAGGAGTACCTATTTCTATAGTTCTGATTAATAACTCGATAACTCATTAAACTAGCATGAGCCATGTTGGCTGTCCTATTGTTGAGTCTCCTAGGGCTATTTGTCCATTTGTTCTTTGGCTCATTTGTTTATTCATTCATTCCTTCCTTTCTTCTTCTCTTCCTTCCTTTTCCTTTTCCTCTCTCTTTTTCCTTTCATATAATAAATGTGTTTGGAACTTGTGCTTGGAACAATGAGGAACATAAAGATGAAGAGTTATAGCTCTGTCTTCAAGGAGATTACGGTCCAGTGGAAGAGAGATGAGAACACAGACAAGGTCTGTAGAAGAAAACGCAAGTATAGATTAAAATAATATGAGCTGTGTAGGGACAGAAATCAGATCAGTGATTTCTAGGAAGCAGGAATGGGACTAGGGAATTGTTTACAAAGAGACACAAGGGAACTTTTGGGTTTGATGGAAATATCCTATACCTTTCTTGTGATGGTTAGTTACTCAACTGTATATGCTTGTCAAAACTCATAGAACTGTACACCTAAAAGGGGTAACTTAACTGTATGTAAATTATACTTCAATTATGAACCTGACATTTGAAAAATGATATGAGGTGAAATGTTGATAACCAAGGTCAAAGGTTTGGATCCCTGTACTGGCCAACTGCCCAAAAAAAAAAGGCAAAATAACAAATAAATAAATAAATAATGATATGGGTGGTAGTACAGAGGAAGGAAGCCATTCCAACTCAAACAATTGGGGATGCTTTCATGAAGGAAGTGATATTTGAGTTAGGTCTTTGAAAAAGAATAAAATTTTGGTCATTGGCAGAAATGGGAGAGAGGGAGCCATTTATCCCAGAATGACAAAAGAATATGAACAAAACCATAGAACTATGAAAATGCACATGTGTTTAAGGAATAGTGAGCACAAGTGCCATGGGGGATGAGGTGGGAAAAGTTTAGGTTAAGGTGAGATCACTAGGAGCTCCGAATGCCTGCTAAGGAGTTTAAACTCTATTCAGCAGGCAGTGGAGAGACAAGAAAAATAATAAGGGATCAGCTCAGTGTTTTATTTTTTTATTTTTTATTTTTATTTTTTTTATAGATGACCAGTAAGGGGATCTTAACCCTTGGCTTGGTGTTGTCAGCACCACGCTCTCCCGAGTGAGCCATGGGCTGGCCCAGTTCAGTGTTTTAGAAGAAGCACTTTGGAACTATGTGGAGACTGGAGGTAGGGAGATTAATTAAGGTGTAATTACTTTCATTTAGGCAAGAGATGATGTGTCCTGACCTAGGGCAACTGCATTAAGAATGGAAAGGATGGGAGATTCCATAGAGAAGATAACCATCTGAAGGTGTGGAGGGATAGGGAGGAGCTAAACATAACCCAGTTTACCTGCCAGCAAGGGAACCAAAGCCCTAGCAAAGTCAGAGAACAGAGAAGGGGCTTGGAGTGGAGTGTAGAAGGAGAAAGACAGGCAGTGCTGTGTGGTTACAGGTCAGACTTAGAGCTGCTCTGGTGTGGAAGTATTAGAACTATCAGAAATTGTTCCCCTTCTGAATCAGTACACACACATACAGACACAAAACCCCGGAAAACTGAAAAAGGCAAACAAAGCCAGACGCTAGCTAAAGTGATAAGGATGACTTTATTCAGTAGTAACTATTGCAATGGCAAAGAGGGCCCAGTGTGACCTGAACTCAACTTCATGAAAACAAAAAGCAGGAAACTTTTAAAGGCTGGGTGGTGAAAAATATTAGGAGAAATTGTGAAGTTGGAAAATGTTTCCATGGGCTGGCTGGTTATCTCAGTTGATTAGAGCACAGTGTTATAATACCAAGGTCAAGGGTTCAGATCCCATACAGGCTAGCTGCCAAAAAAAATAAAAATAAAAAATTCCAGAACTCAAACTTCCCAATCACCATTACCCATTTCTTCCAGATAGCCCCATACTCAACCTTACCGCAAGCATATACTGTAGTCCCCCTTAATCCACAGGGGGTATGTTCCAAGACCCCAATGGATGCCTGAAGTCACAGATAGTACTGAACCCTATATTACTATGTTTCTTCTTATGCATACATACCTATGATGAAGTTTAATTTATAAATTTGGCACAGTAAGAGATTAACAACAATAGTAATAATAAAATAGAACAATTATAACAATACATTATAATAAAAGTTATGTGACTAGGGTCTCTCTCAAAATATCTAATTGTACTGTACTCACCCTTCTTGTGATGATGAGAGATGATAAAAGGGTGAGATGAAGTGAGGTGAATGACATAGGCATTATGGAGTAGCATCAGGCTACTTGAACACAAGCACTAGTACTTACATGGTCGCTCTGATAGCTGAGACAACTAAGTGCCTAATGGGAGGGGGCGTATACGATGTATATACACTGGACAAAGGGAAGGTTCAAGTCCCAGGTGGGGTGGGGTGGGAAGGGGGGAGATTTTATCATGCCACTCAGAACAGTGAGCAATTTAAAACTTATGAATTATTTATTTATGGAATTTTCTATATTTTTGGACCATGGTTGACTGCAGGTAACTGAAACTGGAAAGCAAAGTCGAGGATAGGGGGGACTACTGTACTCTTAACACATCTTACACTAATTCCCACTTTGGTTTAAGGTGTTTTCCACCCCTGCTCTGTTTCCTCACCTTTCCCAACCTACAGAAGATTTCCCATTGCCTTAGGGGTGAGAGACACTTTAGAGATGAAGCTAACACTCTCCTTCACCTCTATTTCAACCTCTAGAACAAGAAGGTAGTGAGGGTGCAGCCTATTGCATCCTAACATCCCTCCTATTGAGTTGCCTTCTCCACCTTGAGCAAGACTTTAAGCTGGGTGGACATTGAGCCACAACATCCTGTGTCACTAAAATGTGATGGAAAACAGACAACATTGGTGCAGGACAGAACCTCAGAGAACATTTACTACAGACCCTAGGTTCTTTTTAGACAGGAAAATAGCCCTGTAAATGGGTTAATGACCATGTCTCCTGACTCCCATGCCATCACTTCCCATTGCCTTTAAGATTATTTGCTCAGACCCCTGGAAGGAAGTATCAAAGGGCAATAAAAAGAAATAATTTTGCCTCAATCAATCCAGTCATCTTTCTAACACAATGGATGAAATTAAAACCAGAAGAAGACTCTACTACATTCAATATTTACTCTCTGGTCCCCCCAACAGTGCTCTGAAAATTCCCAGAATCTAATATTATATCGATTTATTTTCCTATCAGAATCTTACATATTTCTAAGGATCCAGCTCTACTCACATGTTTTCCTGGAAGCCTTCCCTGTCCACATCAACCGGAAGTAGGTGATCTTCATCCTTTCTGATCTACCTCTGCTCTTCTTTTTAGTGCTAATGAAATGCCTCATACTAAGCTGTCCAACTCATAAGCTATGAGCCACATAAGGCTATTTAAATTATTTAAGGTAAAGTTAAAAATTCAGTTCGGTTCCTCAGTTGCACTATCTTCATTTCAAGCGCTCAACAGCCACATGTGGCTAATGGCTATCATAATAAACAACGTAGATTTATAGAACATTTCCATCAGTGCAGAAAATTCTATTGGATAGCACCACATACTATTACTTATAACTTTATAAGCATATGTTTTATTTTTCCAACTAGACTACAAGCTCCTCAAGGGCAAGGAGCTCACCTTATTAAACCTGTACCTTTTCCTACTAGCGTTTAGCACTGTACTTCATAAATAGATATCCAGTACATTCATTGATGTGGTCTTCCAGAAAGAACTGCCATATTAGTGTTAAATAAAAATTAAAGGAGGCAATTGTTTTGGACTAAGTTCCTGCACTAGGCCCTAAAAGACCAGACTAAAAATTAAAATGGAGTCACCCCTGCTAAGTTCCACATCACTGAATCCAAACTAAGTTGTGATCTGACCTTCTGAGAAATCAGCAGGGAGTGACATCTAACAACCAATTTCCCAAACAGACAAGTTGAAATCTTCTATAGGCATGATAGCGAAGCTCCCTTTGCTTTAATCCTTACACAAAAAGGATACCCTGGGCTGGCCGGTTAGCTCAGTTGGTTAGAGTGTAGCCTTTTAATACCAAGATTGTATTAGTCCATTTTTTGTGTTGCTATAACAGAAATGCCTGAGACCAGGTAATTTATAAAGAACAGAGGTTTATTTGGCTTACGATTCTGGGACAACTGTGTCTGGCATGGGCCTCAGGCTGCTTCTACTCATGGCAGAAGGTGTCAGGCAGCCGGCAGGTACAAGCAGATCACATGGTGAGAGGAAGCAAGAGAGAGCAGAGAGAGACAGTTCCTTATGCACTGTCCTTTTAAAGCCCTCAGAACATGCCCATGACGGCTATTTTTAATCCACTCACTACGGCATGTTCCTACATCTAATCACATCTTCAAGTCTCCACCTTTCAATTACCATAATAGGATTGCCCACTCTCTTAACAGTCATAGTGGAGGCCAAGCTGATAATACATAAAACTTTGGGGATGCAATTCAAGCTTCAGTGAGTTTGGGGGGGACATAATTCAATACACTACATTCAGTCTGTTCACTCTAACAAAGCTCTTATGGCAAAGTGAGAAGGAAGAGAGAACTCCACTTTCTCTCTTCCATTCCAATCCAGTTCCATAGAACATCGCCCAACTGTATAGGATTTAATACAGAGCTCTGATGATGACCTCATCTTGTCACATAGCTGGTTACCTGCTAGTTCAGGATTTTGATTACTCCAGCCTAGTCATGTGGTATCACCATTAGGTGAAATGGAGGTTGTCCACAAGGTTGCCTCCTGTGGTTTGAGAAGGGAATAAAAGTGAGTTGCTCGGGGCACATACCATGTTGATATGGTTTGGCTGATTGAAGAGCATCAGCTGACACTTGAGTAGCCCAGTGAGGAAGTCTTATGGTGCCACATCCATAGGTGCCCCAGCAGCAATCCCCCATAGGCAGAGCCATAACTGAGATTTATCAACTAATGGTTTGGTTGATTCAGGCCTTTCACTGTTATGTACATATTAGAACACAAGGGACCAGAGGACCATGACTTGCTTTTTTATAGGGTTTATCTAGAAACTTCACTCAATCAATATTTACTCAGCACTTAAAACATCTTAGGCACTGTGTAAAGTGCTTTGAGATATGTAAATATTTTTTGAAAGGCACTTTAAGAGTCTTGGTCCTGAATATATTCTATTATGGAGAAAGATGACCAATGCCTATGTGTTCAAAGTGCTGGCTGGTTAGCTCAGTTGGTTAGAGCACAGCCTTGTAACACCAAGATCAAGTGTTTGGATCCCCATGCCAGCCAGCTGCAAAAAAAAAAAAAAAAAAAAAAAAAAAAAAAAGTCTAAGTGTTCAATATAATTGTTTTTTTGTTTTTTTTTTTTAAAGATGACCAGTAAGGGGATCTTAACCCTTGACATGGTGTCGTCAGCACCACACTCTCTCAAGTGAGCAAACCGGCTATCCCTATATGGGATCTGAACCCATGGCCTTGGTGTTATCAGCACTGCACTCTCCCGAGTGAGCCACAGGCTGGACCCTGAACTTTGGACATTTGGGTTCAAACAAGTTAAGACTTTGGGGATGAAATCAAAGTATTTATATGTGAAAAGGACATGAATTTTGGGGGGCAAGGGGTGGAATGTAGTGGATTGAATTATGTCCCCCCAAAACTCACTGAATCTTGAATTGTGTCCCCCAAGTTTATGTATTAGAAACTTGGCCCCCACTGTGACTGTTAAGAGGGTGGGAAATCCTATTATGGTAATTGAAAGGTGGAGCCTTGAAGAGGTGATTAGATTGTAGGACCGTGTCTAGTGAATGGATTAAAAATGATGGTCATGGATGTGGTTCTGAGGGCTTTAAAATGACAGTAAATGAGGAACTGTCTGTCTCTGTTCTCTCTGCTTCCACCATCTTGCAATGTGAGACCCCTGGGTCATTGTCACTACCACCCAATGGACTTTGGACTTCCCAGACTCAGAAAATGTAAGCAATAAATTTTGTTTTTCTTTATAAATTACCTGGTTTCAGGTATTTTGTTATAAGCAACAGAAATGGACTAATACACTGAAGCACCCTTCTCTAGATTGAGGAAGGAACATGAGAAAGGAAGAGTTTTAACAGCAGGACCCCATATTTGAGCATATTTTATCCTTTTCTCCTAGGACTGTAGCAGGCTTCAGCCTTGGAGAAAGGTTGCAAGGCAACCTTGCTGGCTGCATCTCAGAAATAGGAGTTCACTTATCTAGCAGAGAATAAGATAAGCATAAAGAGTAGCTTAGCATGCATTTCCCTGAGTTCACTCTTTTCCCGTGGTTTTTTGATATTTTGAACCTTGGTTATGGGGCAGGAGGACATTATTTACATAAGTGTAGAGCTATTTTTCAGACCCTGAAAAACCAAGGAAGACATCAATAAAGCTATGCTGACTCCACCCTGAAACAAATCAAAATCCTTCAGGACCCTAAGGTAAGAACCTAAGGTAAGGATGAGAACAGAAAGCAGATGAGCCTTGGCGAGATTTTGCACCTGGCTCCTTACACAGAGTCCCCACAGCTCACATCCCCCTCCCTCCTGCTTTTCACTTCCCTCAACTTAAAAACCCCTCAGTAAATCTGTGCCTTGAAGATGGGTTAGCCTAACATCTCCTCAGGTTACCAGTGTTCCTGAACAAAGCTGCCTTTCCTTTTCACTAACATTTGACTTTCCAGGCTTCTGTTTCTGTTTGGCAGCAGGCAGACCGACTTGGGTTCAGTAACAGATTTAGCCAAGAAGTCTTACCAATAAAAGTTACCTTGGCATACTCCATGAAATCCATCTCGGTCTTTCATCTATTCATTGACCCACTCATTCATTCAATAATTATGTATTAAGCACATATTCTGTTCTGACATGGAGAAATACCAGTGACCAAAACTGACCAATTCTGTTCCCTCATGGACAATGTAAATTCTCATGAGAGAGATCTATCAATCAGTTACTATATTCTCTCATATCTAAGGCATTATTGATTTCCACCATGGATTTAATAATAGCTTTTAGGAAAGAAAATAAATAGTGCTTCTACATTAAATACACAAAGTGGTTACATGTTAGTATGAAAAATGCTTCCCCCACAATATCATCAAAGCAACATGTTGCTAAAACAAAATTCAGTTTATTGCTTATCATGGTAAGGGAGAGCACCATCTTGACAGTCTTTGTATACCTCAGAGGTGAGTAAGGGCAAGATTGGACTATTTATTAAACTTTTAAAGGTTTAAGGTGGGTCTTTTAATGAGGGGAAAGGGAAGTGTTGTTAGCATTGGATAAGGATCATGATATAATAGTTTAGGACTGGTAGATACAGCAACTTGAGGCAAGGTGTTTAAAGAATCTGGGGACATAAATTGTCACTTGATGCTTTATTGTGAAAAGTTGATGTGTCTTTCTGAAAATTCATGGAATCAACAATAAAGCTATTTGCAACTTTATCTTCCTGGGTAGGAGTTTCCTGGAATAGTAAAGTTATGTCAATGATGGCAGTAGAATAGTAAAGGCACATTAATGTATAGATTAAGCTATGTAAATGGTCTCATAAACATGTAAAAAATGTGCACCTTAGGAGAAATAAAGTAATTACATAATTAAGTATATATAATTAAAATTATAAATTATGCTGTGGAGAAATATAGGGTGCTATGGGACCATATAACTGGGGCACCTCACCCACTCTGCAGAGATCAGAAAAAGCATCTTTGTGGGACCTGTGTTTGAAGTGAGGCAAAATGAATTTGGCTAGATGAGGGAATGGAAAGGTGCAAGTAGGAGAATGAGACAGCATGTGCGAAGGTTCTGTAGCAGGAAGGAACATGGTGTACTCAAGGACTTGAAAGGCCAGCAAGGCTGGAACATAGGGAATGAGAGACGAAGAGGCATACTACGAAGGCTGATAAAGGGGGAGGGCATGGCTGTCCCCTGCTGTGCTTCACAGTGACCATTTTTTGAGACAAAAAATGCTTTATGCTCTGAGATCTGAAGATTGTATCCCCAGGATCATGATCAACATTCTCAAATCCTTAAAAACAGTGATGAATGAGCCTGTGTGCTGGGCTACCCTAATAACATCTGATTCAAACTATTGCCCAACAATAGCGAAACCAGTTCTGGAATATCCTCCCACCTGAGTTCAAACTTGTGGTCAAACAGGTTGTCTGGATTCTGGTCTGGAGATCTGGCCATCCTCATGAGGAAGCAAGGAGAGAACAGATAAATTTAAATTAAGGAAGATTTACTTCCAAGTGTTTGGTTTGAAAATGAGCAAAACAGGTAAAAACAAAAAAACATTGGACTTAACACATGCTTTATAGTGATTTTAGTTTTCTATACATTCAGTAATTCATAGAAATACTTAAATAATGTCTAGTAGGTACAAGTTGCCATGCTGGATCTTGAGTAAAACTTGCTTCCTGCCTTTGAGAATTCTAAGCATATGAAGATGGGTTTAGAACCACATAGTCAAGTAAAATTTTTTATTCAGGGGCCCCTTTGTTCTGGTTATCTGTGGTTGTGTTACAAGCTACTCCAAAACAGAGTAGCTTAAAACATCAATTTGTTATTATTTCTCATGGTTTTGAGAGTTGACTGGGTTCAGTTCAGCAGTTCTTGCTTGGTGTCTCTCATGCAATTGCAATTATATGCCAACAGGGACTGCAGTCACCTGAAGCCTCAATGAGGTTAGACGTCCAAGATGGCTCTGTCACCTGTCTGGCAGTTGATGCTGAATGTTGATCAAAAGCACAGCTGAGGCTGTCACCCAAGCACTAACATGTGGCTTCTCCATGTGGCCTGGGCTTCTCACAACATGAAAACTGAATTCTGAGAGACAGCAGCCTAAAAACAAGCATTTCAAGAAGCAAGAGCAAAAGCTGCCTGGCTAGCAAAGAACTATGCCTGGGACTTCTCCAGTTACATTGCCATATCCTATTGATCGAGCAGTCACAGGGCCTGCCCAGATTCAAGCGGATGGAGAAATAGATTCTACCTTTTGAAGAGGGAATGACAAGGTCCCATTGCACAAAAGCATGTGGGGTGGGAGATACCATTGCTGCAATCTTTGGAAAGCACAAGACACCATATTGACGTGGTGATAGTGTTTGGAACGAAGCTTGTACATAGCCTTACAGGAGTCATGGGAGGAATGTAAAAAATAATGTGTGACTCTTGTCTTTGGGGTGGTTGTTGGCAATGCTAAGCTTACACTTGAGAGAATGAGTTAACGTATTTCCAAAACCATTTACCAGGAAGTATGGACAAATGTACAAGCATCACTTAACATAAGACAAACTCTTCTGAAAAGTAGAAACTCTGGTGAAAATCCAAACTGGGAAGCTATTTCATATTATTTAAAGGGGGAAAAGTATAATCAGTTACAAATAGACACAAAACTCCCAATAATTTTCTAAGTCATAAATAAACACTGTAAAGCACCTATATATACTCACAAGTAACAATCATTATAATATGATGTAAAATGCTTTAAAAATTTGCTTCCTGATTACCAAACAATTAATAGGAATATTAATAAATAGCTTCTTTGTGTCAAGCATTGTGAAGGGTTTGAGCTTTTTATCCTATCTGCAAGCTAAGTAATCTGCCACAGTTTTGTGGATGCTGACCAAAGACAAATCTCCTGTGACAAAGGACAGTTTATTACTCACAGCAATAGCAGTAGCCAAAAATTTATCATTTTCTTGCATTGGTTCCCTGACTCCAATTCCTGTAGGTGACACAGTGAGGTCCAGGTGATGCCCACACACGTGGTGGGTTGCATTACATGACAGAAACTCCAAGCTTAGGGAAATCCAGTTTTGTATAGTGTGCTGTAAACAAACCTATTACCCAACCTTCAACCCAGAGGGAGACACTATATTTATTATGCAAAAAACCCACCTTCTGCTCTAGAGAAAGACACTATCTCCATCTTCCAAGGTAGCATTATCCTTGAAGAGATAGAATAGAACAAAAGTCTATTGGTGCCTTTACTTAGAAGACATGCAGAGACATGAGAGACCCATGGAGAACTGTCTCCCAACACTTTGTGTGCAGGAGCATGCTATCTCCTAGGTCAAGCAATAGCCAAATTGCATGCCCCCATTGCTGACATTTGGCATACTTTCCAAAATATCTCCATGAATTCCGGTATTCTAGCACTTACGAATATAACAAGAGACTTTCCCTGAATATCATTTTGTTATTCAGTCTCAAAATAGAAAGATAATTGGCCATACATGCTTCTTTAAATTCACCAATATACAGATGAAAACTGAGGCCATGGGGCTTGTCAGTTAGCTCAGTTGTTTCGAGTGTGCTGATAACACCAAGGTCTCTGTACTGGCCAGCTGCCAAAAAAATAAAAAAGAAAAAGAAAGAAAACTGAGGCTATGAAAGGGAATGATGATATCACCATCCAACCATCTGTTTATTCCTCCATTCATGTACTCACTCATTCACTAATTCATTTATTCAATACATGTCTATTTAGGCTCTGTGGATTACAGAAGTGAAAAAACAGACATGAGCCCTCCTGTCATGGAATTTACAGTCTAGTGGCAAAGACAGATATTAAACAATTAATATCACCACGAATTGCTTATTAGAATTACAGTAAGTGCTCTGAAAGAGCAGAAGCCAATTTTACCTGCGGAGTTAGGGAAGGGTTATTTGACCTAAGCAGTCTAAAGGATGAGTAGTAGTTAATTAGACAATGATAGGGAAGACTGTGAGAAGTGGAAAGAGAAGAGAGCCTAGGACAGTTGAGGTAGAACCCATACATAACTGACTGATGCTCTTTATTATTAATTAAGGGCTGAGACTCCATGAAAGTACTTGCTAACATGTTAGTTTGTGTCTGGTAGGGGGTTTGAATAATTTATTTCTAGTAGAAGTAGTAACATTGGTTGATGTGCTGTAAACTGGCTTGGGGAAGGGGGGCTGGCTTAAAGTTTCTGAATATTTGATGATCAGCTCTCAAAAGCTGGTATGAGTTGGTTTCAGCATACCACTGGGTAAGACCAAAAGTCATGGTTTATTGCCCTGTAGGACATTAACCAATTTTGTATCTAACCTAGCAATCTTATTTTAACATTTTATTTTATTCTATTTTCTTCACCTCAAATATTTATCATTTCTTTGTGTTGTGATTCTAACTCTTTTAAAGGACTGCATAAACCCTGGTTTCTCAAGATGTTCTTTGTTTCAGCTTTACCGTCTTAGTGGTTTCCTAATTAATTAATTAGTTGAGTCAAATCTTTGACACATCATCTTATATATGTATAAGGGTCACTTTCTTGAAAATTACACCGTGTTCCTAGGGGTGTAATCTCATGGCAGCCAAGGGAATCATTTATATTCAAGAAGAATGATAAGTGTGTTATGATGAGACACTACTTCATGCACTATAATATGGCTACAATCAAAAAGTCAGATAAAAACAAGTGTTGGTGAGAATGTGGGAAAAATGGGAACGCTCAGGCTTTACTGGTGAGAATATAAACTGGTGCAGCTCCTTTGGAAACCAATCTGACAGTTCCTCAAATGATTGGACATGGAGTTACCATTTGACCCAGCTATTCCACTCCCAGATATATACTCAAGAGAAAAGAAAACATATGTCCACACAAAAACTTGTACACAAATGTTTATAGTAACAGTATCACAAGAGCCAAAAGGTGGGAAACAACCCAAACATCCATTAATTGATGAATAAACAAAATGTGGTATATCCATAAAATGGAATATTATTCAGCTATAAAAAGGAATGAAATACTGAATACATGCTATAACTTGGGACAAACCTCAAAAACGTGCTAAGTAAAGAAAGCCTGTCCCAAAGTCCACATGCTATGTGATTCCAGTCACATGAAAGTCCAGAATAGGCTAGTCTGCAGAGACAGAAAGTAAATGAATAATTGCTTAGGGCTGGTGGGGGAGGATGGAGGGAAGAGGACATGATAATGAAAGGCTACTGGGTTTCTTTATGAGGTAATGAAAACAATCTTAAATTAACTATGGTGTTGGCTGCATATATCTGTAAATACACTAAAAACCATTGAATTTTACACTAAATGGGTGATTTATATCTCAATAAAGCTTTTTTTTTAAAAAGGAGAATAGTGTGGCTAATAGTGTCGAATGCTCAGAGAAATCAAATAGAAAAAGAACAGAAAAGTGGGAGGTGAAAAAGGAGAGATGAGTGTGATGACTTTTTCAGGAAGTTTGGCTGTGAATGAAGGGCAAAGGAGATGTCTAAAGTAGACATAGTACTGAGGAATTATATTTAAGGTTGAAGATAACAGAATATATCTAAACACATCATTAGAGAGGGAGAAGTTGGAGAGAAAGGAGAGAGGATTATTGCTAGAGAGAGTTTCCTGAGATGGTAGCAGCAGGGAAAATCCAGGGCACCGGTGAAGGGTGTAGTCTGTGACCACATGGGAAACACCTCTTCCGGTGAAATGGTAAGGAATGGAGAAAAGCAGGTGGGTGTGGAACAGGTGGGCCGCATGTTGGGTCATAAGAAGTTGAGGAAGTTTCTGATGCTTATTTCTTGCTGTGAAGTAGATCTGAGGGAGTGAGAAGGAATGTGGTAGGGTCGGAGGACTGAAGAGTGGAGAAAGTTTGAAATGGTTGCTTCTGAGATTGGGAGGGTAGGTTTGCAGTGTTATAGGAAAGACTGTAGTTGGATCGATCTTGTTTGGTTCCTACCCACTGGGTCTAGAAGAAGTTTAATTCATAAATATGTCCACCAATATGAATGAGAGAATGATATATATATTTTTAATTTGTAGAAAAGTTGCTGCAAGGATAGCACAGAGAGTTCCTGTATATCCACACGATGGAATACTACACATCAGTGAAAGTGAATGAACTAGCATTATGTGTATCAATAAAATCAAATACAAAATCTCACAAACATAATATTGAGCAAAGTTACAGAAGGATACATATAATATGACTTCATTTATATGAATATATAAATACATGAAAAGATTATATGTTTTTATTTTGTTTATGTAAATACATAAATACATAGGCATAATAAATACATTTGGCATAGTGGGGGTCTCAGGAGAAAGGGAGGGGGTTGGAATGGGAAGGGCACACAAGGCTTCAACTGATTGGCATTGTTTTATTTCTTAAGTAGGGTGGAGATACCCAGGTGTTTCTGGCATTAATTATAATTTAAAAATAAATAAAATGTGATCCGAGATTGGCAATATGTATTAAAAGCCTCAAAATTGTTTATACTCTTTCATGTGGTCAGTCCTCTCGTTATAATTTTCCTAAGGAAATAATAAAGATGTACTCAAATATGTACATACAGGGATGATTGTGGTGGCTTTATTTATGATAGTGAAAAGAAATTATAGACAACCTAAAGGTTCAACTCGAAGGGTTTAGTTAAACTATTATGTTCCTTTCATATAATGGATGAATACAAGGTGGCCAATGAAGGTGGACAATTAAAATTTTGTGTTGGAGGGCCGGCCCGTGGCCTACTTGGGAGAATGTGGTGCTGATAACACCAAGATGATGGGTTCGGATCCCTATATAGGGATGGCCGATTAGCTCACTTGGGAGAGCATGGTGCTGACAACACCAAGTCAAGGGTTAAGATCCCCTTACTGGTCATCTTTAAAAAAATAAATAAATAAAATAAAATAAAATTTTGTGTTGGGAAGATACCTGGTAGCATGGGAAAGTGTTGACCATTTACTGTGGTCTTTTTTTTTCTTTTTTCTTTTTTCTTTCTTTTCCAGAATTTGTTCTGGTTCTGATGACTGTGGTTTTTGAAGGATGTCATAAAGTAACATGTACTATATAATTTCAATTAAGAAATGAAGATATGTGGACAGGGAGAATGGATAAATTGTGGTATATTCCTATAAATTAATAAAAATATTAGGCAATACAAATATACACACATTACATAGTAGCAATTAAAAGAAATGAATTGGTTCTGTGTGGCTGTACAGATTTTTTTTAAAAAATATAAAAGAAATGAATTAGCCCTCAAGTATCAGCTTAATAGAGCTCAAAACTGTAAGTATCATGAGTTTGGATTCCTATACAAGCCAGTCACCAAGAAAAACCCCCCAAAACAAAAAAAAACCTGTAAGTGGAGCAATAAATATTATAAAATGATACATACCATATGAAAACATTTATAAAAAAGTTTTAAACATACAACATCTTGATTATGGACATCACATCTTGATGGTACCACATCTTGATTACAGATATGCACTATTTGTAAAACACTTAGAATAGTACCTGGCACATAATAAGTGTGTGTGGCACATTGTATTTTCTAAGACAGCCACAACAAGACTTCCCATCCTACATGATCTTCCTACAATGTGACATTTGACTTTCTCCTGTCAAGAAATGGGGTGTCCATGTTTTCTCCTCTTGAATCTCAGTGGGCTTATAACTATGGCAGAATTAATGCCATGTAATCCCCCAAGTTAGGTCATAAGAGGCAATAAGATTTCTGGTCCTCTTGGAATATTCCCTCTTAGAACCAGCTACCATGCTGTGACAAAGCCCAGGCCACATGAAGATGCCATATGTGGGAATTCCAGCTGATAACGCTAGATGAAGTCTTAGCCATCAGGCATCAGTCTTAGCCATCAGCTACCAGACACGTCAGTAAGGAAGCCTCTAAGATGACTCCAGCTTCTGCCACCATCTGACTGCAACCTTGTGAGAGAAATGCCTAGTTGAGTCCTGCCAACCCACAGAATCATGACAGATAAGAATACAATTAATTCTTCTTATATTAAGCCAGTAAGTTTGGGGGTGATTTGTAATTCAGCAATAGATAAGTGATATAGTGCTATATAAGTGTTTGTGAAAAATAAATAATTGCAGGCCAGTCAACTCAGTTGGGTAGAACACAGCCGTGTAATATCAAGGTCAAGGGTTTGGATCCCATACCAGCCAGCTGCCAAAAAAACCAAAAAAAAAATTAATATGTTAGTTCTGCAAATACAAACAAAAACTATCTTGAAAAAAAGGTAAAATTAGCATTTGTCAATTCTGGGTTTGAAATTTTTTAGTAAAAAAGTAATTGTCCGGTTCTTCCCCCCATACACACATACTGCCCCCAAAAGTAGATATAGGTATACAGATGCTATGTTCACTACCAGAGGAGCCCTGGAGCTATGAAAGGCTCCATGGGGGCTCATCAAGGCAGAGAAGGGCACGAGGACCAGGGGAATACACAAAGAGGCCAGGAAGGTGCCTATGTCAGTGCTGCTTCCTTCACAGTCTAGGGCCCACTATGAAGAAGGAAGGTCACTCATATCCTATTACAGGCTACGTCACATCTCAGCTAACCTAACTCATCTCTGATGTAAGAATGATAACACGCCAACTCCTCCTGGAATGGGAGGGAGGAACGTGGAGGCAACAGAGAGAGAAGATACTTCTTAGCACCCTTCTACGCACTGGGGCCTAGCCAGAGTGTCACAAACACCTTACGCAGGGCATGTTTTTGTATTGTGTAAGATCTGGAAGGAAACGAGTCCTGTGTGGAAAGGATTAAGGAGACTAGAAGGGCAGAAGGAATGGAAACCAGTTCTCTGATGAAGAGCTGATATTTTCAGGTGAAAACACCAGCTGTATTTTCATACTTTGAAGCAGAGCGGCTAAGGACAAAACAGCATTATTCTATTGCCTAAAAAAAAATGTGAAGACAGTCATACTTGGAGAAGATGATACAGTGCTGAAAGAACTCCCTACAACAGCACTTCTCAAACTGTCTCAGGGAAGTACCAGCTTTTTTCACTTCCAACCCAACACGAACTGACACTTGTGCCAAATGAAATGAAAATGAAGTTCTAGAAAAATAATCACATACTTATAGTGCTATAAAGCTTCCCAGATGGTTACTCTGAATTTCTGTGCTCATATTGTCATGGACAGGTAAGAGTTTGCTGACTGGTACTAGTCAATGGAACCCACCTTGGGTAGAACTGCCTACAGGTTGTCTTAGGAAGGCAAACCTCATATGGCCCAACTTCACTATAAATGGGTCTTTTGTATATGAACCACTATAGAGAGGTGGGAATTACTTGTTTAAAGAAAATCCATTCAACTTCTATGATTTATTTGCCACTGCTGCATCAAAAGAAGTTGGCTCATTCTATATAAATACATTTTAAATGGTTTTGGTAGAAGAAATTAGGACAGGCTTGCCTATTGTAAAAATCCATCTCAAGTCTTTATAGAGTAAGACAGATTGTTCCAAGTCTCAGGAGCCAAATTACTTTTTCTATCTGGTAATTTTTATTAATTGATCCACCAGTTAAGAAAAAAGAGAGAGAGAGAGAGAGAGAGAGAGAGAGAGAAGCTTTGATAGTTAATTTAGAGCTTGGGTTGTCAAAACTGAGGAGCATATAAATTTACTGCTCTTGAGACACCTGCCACCCACCTAACACAGAGCCAGGTACACCTGTTTCCCAAGACAAAGCTCCAAGGACAATGCATCTAGTCAGGCTGGCAAGAAAAGAAATGAGTTTCACGCAAGAACATGCATTTGGAGCTTAATGAGGCACACAGGATTATTATTTATAGCACAATCAACATACGCAATTTATGAAGTGATTAAATCTTGTCCCACAAGAGCTCACATGGATCCAAGCCATGATGACCCAATTATTTAGAAGGTTTTTTTTTCTTTTCTGTCATAATTTGCTCTCCTGTGACCAAAAAAGGGTTTGAGCTACTCTGAGATAAAATTCAAGGCCATGATGGCCTTTGTTTTACCTCAAATTAAATGGTGGCAAAAACAAAGACTTAACTTGAAAAACAAAATAAATTAAAATAACCTCACCCTAAACCCCCAGTTGGAGCCAAGCACATTTTGGTCTTTAGGTTGTCATGCTCAGTATTTTCATATCCATTCATTTCTTAGGACCTTACATTTACATGGTTGTTATTCTTTTGAAAGTATTTTCAGTTACTGTTACAAGATCCTTCCAAACCGTTTGGGGTAGGCAGTATAGTTGTTATATCAACAGTAAAACTATTTGGCTTGGGCACCAACCAGTCCAAATGAGACATGAACCAATCAGAAGTGACACCAGCAGTGAACTCCCAGTAAAGCTGGAGCAGAGCCCATGGTGAAAATTGGCCCTGCCCATTCGTGAGAGGAGGAAATGGATGGTCAGGAAAACTCTACCTGCGGTCCCACGATCAATATTTTCTACCTCAAGGAAGTAAGACTGGTTCCAGGCTGCCTGACATCCAACCTGAAACCCCTACCCCCATTATATTTCTTACCACTTTAAAATAATGACCAAACTCCAACGTGAATAGAGAAAATGGAAGATAAGTTTCCTTCAAAGAAAGAAAGTATATTAGTCTGTTTTGCTTTGCTTGTAACAAAATACACAGAACTGAGTAATTATAAAGAAAAACGAAATTTATTGCTTACAGTTTCTAAGGCTGGGAAGTCCAAAGTCCATCTGGTGGTGGTGACAGTGACCCAGGGGTCTTGCATTGCAAGACGGTGGAAGCCAAGAGAAAGCAGAGAGAGAGAGAGAGAGAGAGAGAGAGAGAGAGACTCTCCTCTTCTTTTAAAGCCCTCAGAACCACGCCCCTGACCACCATTTTTAATCCATCCATTACTGCATGGTCCAGCAACCCAATCACCTCTTCAAGTCTCCACCTTTCAATTACTGTAATAGGATTTCTCACCCTTTTAACAGTCACAGTGGGGGCTAAGATTCTGATACATAAACTTGGGGACACAAATCAAGCTTCAGTGAGGTTTGGGAGGACATGATTCAGTCCACTACAGGAAGAAAAAAAGAAATAAGGAAGGAAGAATGGAGGAATGAAGGGAGATGAAAGAGGGAGGGAGGAAGGAAGGAAAGAAAGAAGGAAGAGAGGGAGGTAGGGAAGAAAATATTGAAGCCTTATTATCAGCATTCAGTATTTATGGGCACCTTTTTGAGAACTGGGAATATAGCCTCTGTGTGTTCAACTGCTTTCAAATACCAATTCTTTCCAGGTTGATTGTACTTGTTTGATATACTCTGTTCATTTAGTTCAGGATTTCTCATCAGTGGCACTATTGACATTTTGGGCTGAATAATTCTTTCTTGTGGAGACTGTCCTGTGCGTTGCATGATGTTTAGCAGCATCCTGGCCTCCACTGACTAGTTGCCAATAGCACTCCCCTACTTGGGATAATTGAAACTGTCTGCAGACATTGCCAAATGTTTCACACAGTTCTCCAGTTGAAAACAACTGGTTTAGTGGGTTTGTTCTAAATGTATTTCCAAACTCAGTTCAGTTTATACCAGAAGGTCAAAAGCTGCAGCAGAGAACTGGAATTTATATAGAAAGGACAAGACAAGATACTTTCATCAAGGAAACACTATAATTTGATCAAATTTATTCTTTATGCCCATCCTTTGACCAAATTTTGAGTGCAAATTGGTTAAACCAGACAGTCAGCCAAAGGCAGACATTGAACTGTTTGGTGCGTAGACCTAACAACAGGTTTGCATTCTTCTATCCATCTATGATACAAAAAATGCCATTTCTTGTATTTTTCTAATACATTATCATCCAATAATTTCTTATATTTGTCTTAGATTTATAATGTATTTATTTTTTCTTGATTATAATAACTTCATATTATATTGGGAAATTTACTTAAATTTTAAAAAATTTCCTCATACAAAAGTTATTTGCAAAGTACTTTGGGATAACTGAAAAATGCTTCATTAGTCAGAAATGTACCTTTCAGCTTGCCCTACGTCCATGTTCATAGCATTATTCACAATAACCAAAAGGTGGGGTCAACCTAAATGTCAATTAATGGATGAATGGATAAAGAAAATGTGGTATATTCATACAATGGAGCATTATTCAACCTTAAGAAGGAAGGAAATTCTGATACATGCTGCAATGTGGTTGAATCTTGAAGACATTGTGCTAAGTGAAGTAAGCCAGTCACAACAGAGCAAATATTGTATGATTCCACTTATATGAGTGAGGTATCCAGAATAGTCAAATTCATAGAGACTAAAGTAGAATGGTCATTACCAGAGGCTATAGGGAGGGTGAAAAGAGGAGTTACTGTTTAATGGGTACAGAGTTTCTCTTTGGGATGAAGAAAAAGTTCTGGACTTGGATAGTGATGATGGTTTGTATGACAGTAAGAACATACTCTATGCCACTAGACTGTACACTTAATGGTTAAAATGCTAAATTTTGTAATATATATTTTACCACAATAAAAAAATAAAATCAAAATATTCATCAATATATAAATACTTTATGTACAAAAGATGTATACAACCTTAATATCTCTTTCACAAAAAGCTCTCTTCTCTGTAATATCCATGGACACATCCACCGTGCCTTGGAATTTTGTCTAATGTGTTTCCAGATGTCTTGCTGGACTGCATTATGGCCAGTCCAACCATTTCAGTCATCCCTGAAATCCCATTGCTGAGTTCAGTCGATCCCACAGGAACTCACTGAGCTCATTTTGACATTCAGAAGAAGGAATGGGCCCTCTATTCCTTTTTTCCCAGAGTCCCAAGCTTGAATTCAGTTCATTAGCGTCAAAAATCATTCAAATCATTAAGAGTAAAGAATCAGTATAATTTCTCTCATCCACTGGGAAAGCAAGGTAGAAGCAGCGCTCCATTTCTTTTCTTTGCACAAAATCCTATTAATAAAAATTTGACACTATGTCTATAAAATTGATTTGTTCTGTTGGTAATAGAAAAATTGAGTGTCTGTCTCTAGTAGAGTTTATTGTATACAAAATTATTCTTTATACTACACGATTAAATTAAAAGTTGGAACAGAGTTGTCATTTGTGGGACGAAGTGCAGTTAATATCCAAACACTGACATATAAAACTAGGCATTTGTTGTCTGGTTACTGTGGACAGTGTAGACATCCTTCTTCCAACACGCACCCTGCACCCGGGTCAGTATCATTCATATGTAAGGGAGCTTTTATTTGGTAAATGAAAATCTGGAGAGGAATTCTGGGGTAAGGGAGAGGCTGAGGTTAAGGAATTGGAGAATGGAAGCAAATAGAAGAGATTCCAGCACCCACCTCATTCCTTGGAATGGTTTTGAGCTCACTAGTGAGAACTAGAGGCAGAAGTGGATGGAACTACTCAAGAGGGGCTTTGAGAGACTTGTCAATAACAGGGAGGGAAGAGGCAGCCCCTTCCTCAACTTCTGTTTGCCCTAGAACTGTTCTTGGACTCTGAGACCTGGAAGCATTGGGAGCACCCTGAGACCACGTCTTGTGAGTTGGGAATCAAGGGGCACCACCATGAGACCACAGACAGCAGCTGTGGACAAAGGGGATCCAAATCTGGAGAAGATGTGGGCCTGGGGCAGGGGTGTCATGATGGGCACTAGTGAAGCACCCCTTTGGTTGTTCCCAATAACAATGCAGAAGTTCCCTTCACTGTGAAGGGTAGGAGATGGGAGTCTCTTTTTATGAGTACAATTCATAAAAGCCATTACACATTGAATTACACATGGATTGTTTTATTTAACCCCTATAATAATCCTGCGAGAGTTGTATTATTATTATCATTCCCATTTTACAGACGAGGAAACTGAGGCTCAGGGAGGTTAAGTAACTTTTCCAAGACCACATGGCTCCCAAAAGGCAGAGCTCAGATTAGAACCCAAGTATATTTGACTCTAAAATCTGTGTTCTTAACCACTGTGCTTTGCTACTTCCTAACGTAGAAAATGAGGACAGTCTTGGAATGTCAGAATTCCAAATGCTTTCTCAGTTGGTTAGAGCGCAGCCTTATAACACCAAGGTCACAGGTTCGGATCCCTGTACTAGCCAGCCACACACACACATACACACACACACAAATCTCACCTAGGGCTAGCCAGTTAGCTCAGTTGTTTAGAGCGCAGCATTATAACACCACAGGTTTGGATTCCCATACCAGCCAGTCAAAAAAAAAAAAACACACCAAAAAACCCAAATGCTTTCAGTTGTTCCATTTTAGGCATTTTCTACTACTTTATAAAGCACTGCTAAGAATGCTGTAGGTCTTACATATGCATGGTTTTGTCATTTTGCTACTAAAGGCTATAGAAAGATACTTGTCATCTTTTTTATGAGTTCACACATGAAACATAACTACGTGACTGTCTTCCTTTTGTATCCTACAGTACAAGTAGTACTTAAAAATGTTCAGCATAAAAGTGAGGGCCAATAACCTATCTGAACCCATTTTCAGATAAGGTTGTTTAAAGACAGATGCCCTCTAAAGTACAACTGTGAAAAATTAAAGACTGCCTCCATATACCTCTCACTTTCTTTGTAACCTGGATGCATATATACTTCATACATTAAAGACAGTTATGATTCCATCATAGATTATTTTGTTTGACCCTTCTAGTACATATTCACACTTACACAATCTCTTCCACAACAAGCTCCCTTAACTTAGTAACACATTCCAAGTGTTTAGCAGAATATGGCAGAATGACCCTGGAGGCCCTCTGCTGGGATCCCTTTTGCATTGAATTTAGCTCACCAGTTTGGTTGCAAAGAAGTCTTCCACTAGAATGCAAACTTCTTGTATTAGTGTGTTTCTGTTGCTTATAATGGAATACCTGCAATTAGGTAGTTAGTAAGAAAACAAAATATATTGCTTACAGTTTCTGGGGCTGGTGCTGGGGAATCCAAAGTCCACGGAACACATATTGTGAAGGCCTTCTTTGGTGGTAGCTTTACAGCAACACAGGGGTCTCACATGGCAGAAAATGGCAGAGCAGAGAGAGACTCACATGCTCTCCTTTTAAAGCCCTCAGAACATTGCCCATGACCACCATTGTTAATCCATTCATTAGGGCATGGTCATCAGAATCTAATCACCTCTTCAAGGTCCTACCTTTCAATTACCTTAATAGGATTTCCCACTCTCAACAGTTACAGTAGGGATTAAGCTTCAATACATGAAACTAGGGGAACACAATTCAATCCCTATCACTCCTTGTTGTACCTCTGGAGACCAGGATTGTGCCTAAAGTAGAGTAGATGCTCAATACACACTTGTTGCATGAATGAGTGAGTGGTGTATCCCGACTATGTGAAGGAAAGGGGAGGAGGTGTTTTGTACACACACAGAATGGAACTACAGAGCCTATCTGGCCCCTCGGGAGTTATAGGCACCAACTTTGGGGACTGACCTAATTTCTGGTCTGTGCTGTCTAGCTAATGACCACAGTCCCCTCAAACCCTGCCATCCAGCATTTTGAAGCCCAGCCTATGAATGAGCTCCCCTTGGGTCAGAAGCTCACTGTGGGGCCAATCACTATCCTCCCCTTCCCACTCCTCACAGAAGTCCTGAATGGAGAACTGTGGAGGAGGGTGGTTTGCTGAGCAAGGCAGATAATGTGGCTGACATGTCCTTCACTTTGCTCTTTAAAGTGTGGTCCCCGGACCAGCAACATCAGCATCACCCAGGAGCTCTTTAGAAGTGCAGACTCTCAGACTTACCCTGGTCCTCGGGAATCAGAATCTGCATCCTAACACAATCCCCAGGTAATCTCTAGGAACATTAAACTTTGCAAAGCACTGTTATACAGCCCCATTCTTGCCGCATTCCTGCCAGACACAGGGCAGCTGTCTGATATTATCTTTTACCTTGGAAGTACCATTTTGGGGCTCTTATTTACCTCTTATTTTAATTTTTATTATTTAAAAACTAGAAGAGTGGCTATTTATTGACCACTATGATATTTTTTTTTCCTTTGGGTAATGTTTATTAGTTACCCAAAATAGCATTTATGAAAAGTACTCCTTAATTATATTCACATAATGTAATAATTGAATACCATGCAAACATTCTAATACAGTAAAATGTAAACTACTGGTATTTGTTGGACATAATATTTGAACATATTTTGAGTGTTTACTTAAAAAAAATTATTTATTAATATTATTATTATTATTTTACATTCTAGGATGCTGTTGTAGAGCAGTTGGGGGGGAAGGGGAGAGGGTATGAAGGAGAGGAATAGGGTGGGAGGAGGATGAAGTGGGGGGGGCCTGGTTGAAGCCTGTGGCAGCCCCCTCATTCCAGGAGAGCAGACCAGGGTGCTTCCAGCAGCGGCTTGGTCATTTCTGGACTGGATGCAGATATCAGCCCCCACCACACAGGCTCAAAGCCCAGTGTATTTCCAACAGCGGCTCAGTGGTCATCACAGGGCTTGTTGTGGACATTAGGGAAAATGTGGCTGAAGCCCTCAGCTCCTCACCACCCTGGCTCAGTAGCCTGGGGTGCTTCTGGCACTGACTCAGCGGTCATCACTGGGCTGGTTGCGGATGTCGAGGGGCATATGACTGAGGCCGACTGCCCTCCCCACGCCCTGGCTTGGGAGCCCAGGAGGCTTCTGGTCCTTTTAGGGTTTATAGGCGTTCTTTGGTGGTGTTAGAACTTTGTCTCTGATCTATGGGTATTTTGTTTTTTCTTTCAGTTCTGTGTTGGATTATTCATTCTTCCCACCACTTAAACTCTGCTCTAGAACTTATTTGCTGTCCTTTGGTTACTTCTAAAATGGGGGAACTTCCTAAGGGAACCAGCACTTGAGCCCTGTGGTTGAGCTAAATTGCTGCTTTGCTGCTGATTCTCTGGGGAAAGCTTTTTGTGCCGATCAGGCTTTAATTGTTGACCTTGTAAGCACTTCCAGGTCTTGTGAGGTCCAGTACACCCGGATTCTGTGGAAACTCTGGTCTGGGCCTGAGTCTTTTCAGCAAACTGCACCCCCCACAGTTCTATATTCCTGACCAGTCTCCACTGAGTTGGCCTGTGCTGATTGGGGGGCAGATCAGCTGTCCATGCTGTGCCCCAATGTTCCCCTGGTGGGCCCATCTCCCCCACCTCCCTCACTCCAAACACTTCCCATGGGACAGATCATGTGCCTATCCTTGTGCTGACTCACCAGCCTCTGAGTGTCTCCTTTTTTCAGTTGTCTGTGGCCCCTCATTCCTATATGGGTCCATGGGAACTTTGTTAGTGGTCTTGCTGGCCTGGGGACCACCAAGGCTCTCTTCTCCCCTGCAGCCTCCAAGCAACTTCATATGAAGTGCACAGATGCAGCTTTTGCCAGCTCTTGCTCCATGTGTTCACCAGGGCCTTGAAATGGTCAGGGCTCAAAATGGTGGGAGCAATCCTTTCTTTCTCTCATCCATGGCTTCTCCTGCCTTCATGCACTCCATAGGTATCTCCTCCTCTTTCCCTGAGCTCTATCAGCCCCAGCTTGGCTGTCATTGCTTTTTAATAGTTGTAAATTGGTTGATTTGCAGGAGAGAGTGACGCTGGGTACCATTTATTCTGCCATCTTGACTGGAAGTCCAACCACTACGATATTTTCAGCTCATTTTTTTATAGATGAGGAAACTGAGGCTAAGAGATGTTGTACACCTGCTCAAGGTCATAAATGTGAAGCCCAAACTGCTGTATAATTCCTAAGCACGTCTTCCTACTCAAGGAAAAAACATGTATATGTCAAAAAACATGTGTATGTCAAACAATTTCCTCAGAAGGAAAAATATCAATAGATTTTGCTGCTTCATTTCTAACCTCTTGGAGTTGAATGAGGAGAGGCCCCCAAAGCTTCAGCCGAATGCTTCCCTCCATTATACCCCTTAAGTCAAGGCTTTTAATTCTGGTACACTTGACAATAACCTATGGAACTTAAAAAAAACACTGTCTATACTCCATCTCCATGTATTCTGAATTAATTGGTCTGGAGTGAGGACTGGGAATCAACAATATATTTTTTTAAATTCTATAGATTATTCTTACTTGCAGCAGGGTTCAGAGCCTTTGCACTAAGACCGTGAAACCAGTGACTCCCAGGCCCAAGCAGAAGGCCTGTGTCTAAATGTGGCTTCACTGAATATTGTTTAGTGCCTTTGTGGTGCAACAGTTTTCCAATAAGCTAGATTAGCGGAAGGACTTTTTCCTGATATGATACAAGGCCAATTCACAAGCAGCTTTTGTAGTTAGAGTTTATTTTGTGGTGCAGAACAGCAAAAAGAGCACAAAAACAGTGAGTGAGAATGGAAACCACACTGGAGTCGCCCACTAGCTGGTGACTAACTCCTTCCACATTGCTGGACAGCTCTGGTATTCCAAAGGAACAGTCCACCATAACACGCCAGGGCTGATAGGTCAAGTCAATGGTGTCTCTGCGTTATTAAAAAGTCCAAAGAGAAAGTTCAGGCCATTCCAAACTCTGAGGGTCTTGAGAAGTGAAAAGCATATTTTATCCATGGAATAGAATTAGGCTTGAGCGCTTAAGTCAGGAACAAAAAACAATGAATGGCACAAAAGCTATTAATTTCAATCCTGGCATTTCTGTGAAAGATGACATATACTTTGCCCATTAAAATTACAGTAATATAAAGTAAGGGAATTTTTTTTAAGGGATGACACTTTTTTCTTTTCCTTCCTTCCTTCCTTCCTTCCTTCCTTCCTTCCTTCCTTCCTTCCTTCCTTCCTTCCTTCCTTCCTTCCTTCCTTCCTTCCTTCTTTCTTTCCTTCCTTCCATGGCTGGTCAGTACATGGATCAGACCCTGGACTTTAGTTAGGGATAACCCGTTTTTTTCTTTTCTTCTTTTTTTTTAAATTAAGAAAGGAGATAGAAACGAGATAGACAGGAATAACCATTTTTTAAAAGGGTAGGAAGAATGGGAGAGGAGACACCAGTAACACATTTTGGAAGCTGGAAAGCAGGGACCGGAGAAACTCAAAGGTAAGGACACTTAAGGTGTACCAGCCAAGCCCAGCCAGATCAACTACAGAGACTCTCAGTAAGGCCCACACATGCATCCAAGGCTTCAGATCAGATTCTCAGTCTCCCCACACCCTACTCTTAAATAACAGCATTGTAAGATGAGGAACAAGACAGAGCTACCCACTTTCACCTGTTCTGTTCAGTATTGTAGTGGAAGTTTTAGTGAGAGCAATTAGGCAAGAAAAAGAAGTATAAAGCATTCCAATTGGAAAAGAAGAGGTAAAATGATCTCTATTTGCAGATGATGTAACCTAACATCCTAAAGAAAATCTTAAAGAATCCACACAAAAAAACTATTAGAACTAATAGATGAATTCAGCAAAATTATAGGATACAAGATCAACACACAATTAGTTGTATTTCCACAATGAGCAATCCAAAAATTAAGGAAACAATTCCATTGACAATAGGATCAGAATGAATAAAATACTTAGGAATAAATTTAACCAAGATGTGAGACATGTATATTTAAAGCTACAAAACATTGCTGAAAGAAGTTAAAGGATATCTAAATAAAGGAAAAGACATCCTATGCTGATGGATTGTAAAACTTAATATTGTTAAGATGGCAACACTACCCAAAGCAATTTACAGATTCAATACAGTCCCTATCAAAATCTCAATGGCCTTTTTTGCAGAAATGGAAAAGCTGATCCTAAAATTCATACAAAATTGCAATGGACCCCAAATAGCCATAACAATTTTGAAAAAGTAGATAAAAAGTTGGAGGACTTCTTCATTTCAAGACTTTCTACAAAACTATAATAATCAAGACAGTGTGGTACTGGCATAAAGATAGACATATAGATGAGTGGAATAGAACTGAAATCCAGATGTAAACCTATACATCTATAGTCAATCGATTTTCAACAAGGGTGCCAAGATCATTCAATGGGGAAAGAATAATCTCTTTAAAGAATGATGCTGGGACAACTGTATATCCCCATACAAAAGAAAGAAATTGTACTTCTGAGGCTTCACAACATATACAAAAAATTAACTCAAAATGGGTCAAAGACTTAAAGTAAGGCAAAGTAAAACAAGAGCTAAACGTATAAAGCTCTTAGAAGAAAAAATAGGTATAAATTTTCGTGCCCATGAGTTAGGCAATGATTTCTTACATATAACACCAAAAACCCAGGCAATCAAAGAAAAAATAACTTGGACTTTATCAAAATTAATATCTTTTGTGTATCAAAGGGCACTATCAAGAAAGTGGAAAGGCAACCTACAGAATGGAAGAAAATATTTACATATGAGCTATCTAATAAGCGTCCGTTTCTATAATATACAAAGAATTCTTACAACTCAATAACAAAAAGATGAACAACCCACTCAAATAAGAGCAGACATCCAAGGATTAATACGCAATGGAGGGAAGCTTCTCATGTCAAAGATGTGGACCAGGACAAATAAACAGAAGAAAAGCAACATGTAGGAAACACAAATAATGAAGGAAGAAGGCAACCAGCAACCATGAAATAAGAACAGGATGCTACTGGGAAAAAAACAACAACAAAAAACAAACAAACAGAAAAACAGCATTCAGAGAGTGGTCCTGGAAGTGAAAAATAAAAAATGAAAAACTCAATAGCAGTTTCGGGAAAGGAAGCAAAAAGTGTCAAAACTGTCATTTGAACCCAAGTTAGTCTGACCCCAAAGCCCATGAAAATAAAAAAAAGGTACTCTACATTTGTTAGCACCATCTAACCCAAAGTATAAACTTGTATTTCCTCGTGATGGACAATAGGGCATCTCATTTTGCCAAGCTTGTTAAAAGGCAGCTTGAGCCTGTAGTTGTTTTGGAGTCTGCTGGATCATCCGTAGAACTAGGGGCAGCGTAGTGCTCTTATTTGTTCTAGAAATAAAAAAAAAAAAATAGCAATAATTTCTGGTTTCAATCTCTTTATGTAGTCATTATAGGCCAATTATGGGATGCCATTCACACAAGCTGCTACTGGCTAAAACTCCACAATACATACAGGATTTTGTTGTCTGTTTGTTTGACTTGGAGAATCTGATTTTAGGAAACAAACATAAGAAAATCGTGTTTTAGAATTTTGGAGGTGTGAGGAAACCTAGACATCATCTAGCCTTGTTTGGTGGTCTCAAATACGTGAAAATCTAAGCTAGTCAGGGACTGGAATTCAAGTATGCTAGCTCTGAGTCCACTACCATTTCAATCCCACGGAACTGTTAGATGTAGAAGTAGCAGTAGTACCAATGCCCGCATATTATTACTTTAAAATCAGAAGCCAGTAACTGGGTCATCTGCTATAACTACAGAGAAAATGAAAATAAGGACAGAAACACATGACTTTGCCTCCTAACTGTAGTGCTGACAGAAAAGAAACATCAGGTCTTCCAACTTCAATTTTCCTACATATAATAATCAACAAGTATTTATTGAATGGTCACAAAATGCATAACAGTGCATAAAGCAGCTGGACTATAGAGTGAAGCACAAACAGAATATGCATAAGCTGACTGAACACTAGCAAACATCATTTGATGCAACATTCATTAATTTCAACGAACTCCTAACTTAGGAATGTTATATATGGAGCTGAATTCCCCTCACAATTAAACCAATTAAACATAGTCTTTTTTGTGGTGGTATTATTTTATCATAGTGAATTAACTGTGAGAAATTATAAGGTTTACAGCTAAAATGGAGCTGAGCCCAGACTATTGAAATCAAAAAGTATTTTTTGACATTTTATAAATGACCTCATTATTACAGATGCAGTATGCGCAATGAAAAAATTGAAATACAAACTTACTTTGGTTATGGTGTGGTGCTGATTTAAGTCAAGGGTTCGGATCCCCATAGTGGCCAGCTACCAAAAAAATTGAAGTACAGATAAGCAAAAAATAAGAAAAAATGAGCAAAATATTGAAATTCACATAAGCAAAACAACAACAACAACAACAAAAAAAAAAACCCCAGAGATTGTCACGTTAGTACATAGCCTTCTAGATCTTTATCTTTGTAATTTTTTTACCAAAGTTAGATTATATTATACGTACTGTTTTGTGACCTGCTTTTTTTCCCCCAGTCAATGTTCTCTACCTTTCCATTTTAGCAAATTTTATCTCAGTTTTTAGTAAGATCAAAAACTGTCCTTATCATTTGGTTTCTTCAAGAAGATTTAGTCCAGGATTTCCACTCTATGTGGTGATTCTGTCCCTTAAATCTCCTTTAATCCAGCCCAGTCTGTTGCTGCATGACACTGACTTATTGAAGAGACTAGGCCACTTATCCCATCTTCTTGTTTTGTCTGATCTCTTGCATGTGTGTATTAAGTTGATCCTCTATCCCCTGTATTTCCTATAAAGTGTAAATTAGATCCAAATGCTTAATGGATTCCAATTAAACATTTTGGGTTAGAATATCTCGTAGGTGATATTGGAAACTCCTTGCATTCTATCAGAAGCCATAATAATATCTGGCTGTCCAGAAGAGTAGGTATTAATTGCCTGCTGTGTGCCTTGTCCCTAGTAGTGTATTAACCCAGGCAGCTGAGCACTCTCCAGCAGACGGCTTTCCTACTCTTCCCCATCTTCTCCTTTAAGCTTCTGGATTTCTAAGTTCTGCCTTTGGCATTAAGTGGCTTGGGAATTTAGGTGGGTTTTCTAGTGAGGAGTGATTGAGATGTTTGTGAAAGTCAAAGAGAAAGGGTAATTTTTAAAAAACAGGACAAAATAATGCTAAGGGCTGATAAGATTCAGTTTGGCTAAATTATCGCCTTTCCTGTGTGCATTTTATTACAGCAGCAACTTCCCTATTGGTCTCCCTATCACTGGGTTACCTGCCCAGTAGGACATTTTTCATTTTCTTTGTCACTAGGGCTTTCTTTCTAAAATGTAATCTAATGGAATCGTGTAATTCTCTTGTTTGAAAGTGTCTACAGGCTCTCTTCCGTCTACTAGAGGATACAATGCAAACTCCCCAGCATGGTGTACGAGCCTTTTCAAAGCCACCACATCCTTACCCCTCCACTCATTCCCCATTCCAACCCCACACACCCTTTCCTCCTACTGGGCCTGCCACTGTGCCCTGAACATGCCTGGTCCCTTCACAATTCTATGTTGTAAAGCATAATGATTCCTTCCATCTGCACTGTCTTCCCCCACTTTTGGCCTAGCAACTCAGGGTAGAGTTTCTGCATAAAGTGTTCTTGACTCTCCTGCACTAAATGTTCTCTGTTTGGCAGTCATGCAACCTTTTGTTGCTATCATATAGTCCTTAGCACTACAGTTTTTTGGGTTTTTTGGGGGGTGGCTGGCTGATATGGGGATCCGAACCCCTGACCTTGTTTTTATAACACTGTGCTCTAACCGACTAAGCTAACCAACCAGCTCTAAGTTTAATTTACCCATGGAACCAGCAGGTTGAGCAAGCACCCTGCATAGATTGTGATCAAAATACAACTTTATTTCTTTCTTCAGCTGCCATTTTTCTTTAACTTTATTATTATTACTATTTATTTATTTTTTTTGGCAGCTGGCGGGTATAGTGATCTGAACCCATGTCCTTGGTGTTACTAGCACCATGCTCTCCCAAGTGAGCTAACCACCCAGCCCTTTAACTTTATATAATGGAAATTTCCAGCATACATAAAAATAGAATAGTATACTAATCTCCATGTCCCCAACACTCAGCTTCAACAATCATCAAGTCATGGCCAAAATTGTCCACTTATGCCTTTTCCTCCCCTCCAGAATATAATTTGGAAGCAAATACCAGATATCGTCTCATCTACAAGTACTTCAGGGTGTATCTCTAAATGATAAGAATTCTATTGGAAAAGATGCCTACAATATTATTGTCACTCTTTTAAAAATTAATCATAATTCCTTAATATTATCAATATCCATAAAAAATGCCATCATTTTTATTTAGTAGAGTTCCTCTTTTCATAGCACTAGTTCCAATTGACCCATGATGCCTCTGCTCACTCCTACAAAATAGATTGTCTGATGCTTACTTTGACTACAAATCAGTATAAGCAACAAATACAATCTCATTTCAGAAATCAGAATGTCCGATCTCCTGTAATATCAAAACTCAGAACCTGACCCAGAGTGTATCTTCCCCCCTACAGTGGGAAGGAGAACTTAGATCTTCTCCTTTCTGCTCTGTCCTTGCTCACTTCCTTCCCTCCTGCTGCCAGCAGTTTCTCTCCCTGCCAGGGTTGGGATCTGGGGAGAAGTGAATGGCCCCTTCCTTGCCATCGCCTTGACCAGGAAGATGTGTTGCTCTTCTGGAGAGTTCTGAACACCTCCTTCCTCAGCATTCTGCCTCTGGGGCTCCCTCCAGCCTCTCTCTGTTCTAGGCAATCAGTCTGGAATTCAGGGAATGCGTTCTGATTCCAATGCAGTGTGCTCTCCGGATGCCACCACCAAAGCAGCACCCCTCTCTCTCTCACTGGATTCTCCAGGACAGGAAACAAACCCTGTTCCATAGTATGTTCGATGTTTTTCAGGCCTGCGCTCAGGACCTCTCAGCTGGAAGAAATACATATGAACTCTCCTATATGGTTATATTTGAAGTGGGTTGCTTGTGGACAGAATATATTTGGGCCATGCGTTTTGCATTGCATTACTCCACCAAGTTTCAATTGGTGTATTTAGACCATTTACATTTAATGATACATTAGGGTTTAAGTCTGCCATCTATTTTTTTGTTTTCTGTTTGTTCTCTCTGAAGAAACACATTTTAAAGTTCTCCAAGGTATCCCCTTAGAGTGTCCTTCAAGTGTCCTCCAATGCAATTAAGAAGGTCTCCTTCCATTTCGGTATTGGGCCACAATAATCAACCACATTGTATATCGACAAAATAAAATTAAAAAAAAAAAAAAGAAGGTCTCCTCCTTCCAGGGTCGGGTCAGCCCTTGCCCTTTCTATAGCCTTGATCTGACTGAGGAGTCTAAGAACTGTAAAACAGGTTATTTTTCATTCCTTTGTAAATTCTGCATGGGGTAAGGGGACCGTTAGTTTCAACTTAACTTTGTACCCTGATCTCTATTCATGATGCCACGGTGGAAACTGCCATGGAGGAGCCCCAATTTATTATCTTGAGACATTTATTTACATGTCTCTCTCCCCTTCTAGACTGTGAACAATATCTGGACAAGACCCACATGTTATTCATTTTTATATCCCCAGCAGCCACTAGATGTTTAGTATATGTTGATGCCCTTTTTTGACTAATTCTTAGCCCAAAGAGATGACACATTTAACTCTTTATTTTGAAATAATTTCAAACATACAAAGTTGCAAGAATTGTACAAAGACTTTTTTGATACCCTCCAGATACACCAAGTGTTAATATTTGCAGCATTAGCTTCATTATTCTCTCTTTCGGGGGTCAGACCTTTTTTAAATCTTCTGTTAAATTTACTTCTATACAGTTTATCTCCATTTAGCGCCTTATCTTTTCTGTCTGAATTCACCAGTTTTTATGCACTAACAGAAAGAGAAGAGAGGGAGTAGAAAGGATAAGATGACTCTACTCAGTAACCACTGGGTTTTCATCCATTTAAAACTGTGAGATTTCTTTTGAGACACTAAGAAAGGCTTTGAACATGTCTATGAATATGGTCTGACTAGAAAAAAGGAGGGCCACCTTCTAGAATAGACTAATTTTAGTAGCAGAATTACTATAGAAAAGAATAGTGTTGTACATAAACAGCTCTTCCTGGAAGCGTAATGGTATCTCTGCTTCTGCTATTTAAGGAATCAGCCAAGGAAGGTTGGGAGAAATATATTATGTTATCAAAAAGAAATTTTCATACTGGTCTAAGAGAATAATAATATTTAGGAACCTAGCTTCTTATTGAATGTAGAGGACATGGGGTGAGTTTTAATGAAAGTGGATATCAAATGTTCCTCTTTTTTTTTCCCTTTGGCTGCTGGCCGGTACAGGGATCAAACCCTGGACCTTGGCATTATCAAAGGTGCATCTTCATATTCCAAGGCACACTTGCTCAAATTCTGCCAGTTCAAATGGAGATGATTCTTATTCTGACTTTAGCCCCCATTGATTCTCATATCAGTTGTGTCATCATTTCACTTTAAGGAAGTGCTATGTGAAATCAATGAAACAGATGACTTGATAGGAGTTCCAAGAACTGCAACATACAGAATAAAAAGAACAGTGAAATCATTCATAGACGAGGCCATTCACAGACAGCTTAGTACCAGTGCAGTAAGAAAATAAAAAACAAAGTGGAGTGAAAGGAAAGTGTAGCTCAGGATTTTAGATTAAAGAGCTTTGAGTGGTTTAATTTGTGGCCGATTAAAGTTCACAGTGTAGGTTCTTTTGCTTAAGAAATGCAACCAAAGTGTGACCATTCATTTGCTCATTCCACAAATATTTATTGCACGCCAGGCCCCATATTGGACCAGGCACTGTTCTAGGCACATGGTATATAACTGCAAGCAAGCATCCCTATCCTCACTTAGCTGACATTCAAGAGGGGGAAACAGATGATAAACATAATGTATAAGAAAATTAGGTAGTATGGTAGGAGGTAGTGAGTGCCATAGGGAAATAAGAGCAAGGCTAGATGGTTCTAGCATGTATGGAGGAGCAGTTTGCAATCTTAAGAGTGGGCTTTGTTGAGAAGTATCTTTAAGCAAAGACTTGAAAAAGGTTCAACTGTTTGGGGCAGAAGGGATTTCCAGGAAGAGGTAACAGCTGGTACAGAGTTCCAAGAAAGCAGGAGCAGCTTGGCTCATTCCAGACACAGCAAGGAGGCCAGAGTGACAGGAACACAGTGGGCCAGGAGGGAAGTAGAAGGAGATTATGTAGGCCTGGGGCTGTTGAAGGATTTCACTTTCTACTTTTTCCTTGTTTACTGTGACTGAGACTGCTTTTGAGAAGAGAAGGAATTCAATTTGACTTTATTTTAAGAGGGTCTCTCGGGCTTCTCTGTTGAGAATAGACTGAAGGGGTCAAGGCAGTAACAGGGAGACCAGTTGGAAGACTACTGCAATAATCCAAGCAAGAGTTAGTAGTGTTTCAGACTAGAGTATAAAATGGTAGCAGTGAAAAGCGATCATATTCTGCAGACAGAACCAACAGAATTTCCAGACAGATGAGATATGGGCTGGGAGAGAAGGAGAAGAGTCAAAGTGATTCCAAGATTTTTGGCCTGAACGACTACAAAAAAATGGAGTTGTCATCAACTGAGGTGGGTAATCTGCTGATAGAGCAGGCTTGGAAGGGGGCAGATCAGGAGTCCAGTTTTGCATATATCACTTTGACATCCAAATGGGGAAGTCATTGGGCATTTGGATATGTGAGTATGGAGTTCAGGAGAGAGGTTTGGGCAGGAGACATAATTTGAGAGCTATAAGTATACATATGATATTTATTTACTTATTTCCATTCTTTTAACATGAACACTTTCAAACACACAGACATTAAAATATATCTAGTACATATACCTTCTACTGCCATTCAACAATTATTAATATTTTGCCATATTAGCTCTATATTTCTCTATCTGTACATGCTTTTGTTTTGTTTGTTTGTTCCTTTAACCGAACCATTTCAGAGTTGAAAACCTCTTGCTGCTTCACTCCTGAATACTCCTGCATTCCTGAATGGAATGTAAAATCACAAGACTGAATGAGATAACGGAGGGATTAAATGCAGATAGTGTCCAGGGTCCAGGAAGGAGCCCTGGGGCACTCCAAGGGGAAGAGGTCTGGGAGAAGAGGAAGAACCCAGAAGGAGCAACGACTAATGGAGGAGAAACCCCAGAGAGTAAGTATAATGTTGAGCTGGTGGACATTCTCTTCTGATTGCTTAAATTTACCAAAATGTAAAGAGGCAGATGCAAAAGACATGCATGCAAATTGTCCAACTTCAGAGTCTCTGAAGTTGTGCAACAGACTATTTTTTCCTTGGTCATCTTCTTTATAAAATTTCTTTTTATTTATTTATTTATTTGTTCTTCTTCTTTGGTTTTCTTAAGACTTGGGTAATTACGAAAGAATCAAATAACTCCCTTTGATTGTTTCAAATGAGCAACCTAATAAACCGAGGGGCGTAGACTCCATAAAGAATGAAGAGGCCAAGTCACAACACTGCTGTCTGAATTGGTGAAAAAATAAGTTCAGTTTTCAAAACTAACTTAAAACAGACTAATCAATCAAATTCAGAAGCTAGTTTTGGAAATTAAGAAGTCGAATTTTAGGCTGGCTGATTAGCTCACTAGGTAAGGGTGTGGTGTTGGTAACACTGAGGTTAAGGGTTCAGTACTGGCCAGCAGCCAAAAAGAAAAAAAAGAAAATTGGGGGGAAAAAATTGAATTTCAATTTTGATTTTTTTTTTTTATATCGTAGAACTAACCCTTTTTTTAGAGGTGCTATTCATATCTACCTACGCAAAATAAACTGTGGTTAAAAACTAAAAATATTTTCTTTCCCTTTAAATATTATTCATAGTTTAACTACAACTGAGATAAACAGGATATCTGTAGCTTCAGAGCAAACTCTCACCCTGTACCTGGTCCTTGGGCATAACTCTGAAAAGATTAATTTTTAGATAGGAGGTTGCTAAGCAGTCAAGCAAATCTCATTCATTCTCTGGCTTCCTGAATACTGGAACCCCTCCCTTCATGATTTAGGAAATAACAACCAACAAAATAAATCATATGTGGAACCAAGATCAGACAGGCACTTTACAATAAATAATAAAAATAGTTGATGTTGGCTACAGCTAGAAACCCAGAGATAAAAGACGAGGGGAATACATGGGTCCAGCATTACACATTTTATTGTTTAAGAGAAACTAAGTCTGGACACTCTTGGGAGACCAGAGTAAAGAACTTCAGTAAAGAACTAATCAGCTGGGGGAATGTCTCTAAACCCTTCCCTGGAGCCAGTTGCTTTTCTCTTCACCTCTGGTTCTTTGCCCAAGAATATTTCCTGTTTCTTTTTTCAGCCAAGCACCAAGTCACGAGAGAAACTACTATTTCCCAGACTTAATCTCTCTGGTTCAAACAATATCAAGTCCAGAACAATACCAGCTTCATTCTGAGCCACAGGAGGGGAGTTAAGGACACAAGGGAAAAGAAAATAAAAGAGGATGAAAAGAGACCCAGCAGAAAAGAGGAGGGGCAGAAAGAAGGGAAGAAAACAGAAAGAAAGACTATGATGATTATTTTTCCACCTAGTACACTGTCTACTAAGTGTAGAAGGACCAAAGAGAAAAGGGTTCTATTTTTAAATGAGCTGCTTCCACATTCTAGGAGAGATGCCAAGGGATGCATCTTGTTGGAAAAAAAGGCACTGAAATGGGCTCTGTTGTGTAATGGTAGGTCCCTAGGCCAGGAAGCAGAAAGTTAGGAAAGAGGAATGAAATCAGCTGTTTAACAACCTCAGAGGTTGTTGACAAGTGGACCAGGGAAATCTTTGTAGATTTTTTCCTTTGACACAAACTTCTTTTCTCCGCTTAATATGAATTTAAACTGTCGTCACTAGGAATTTTATGTTGAGTTTTGTCCAAGAGTCACCCATGGGCCACCAGAAACAGAGCTACAGAAGAGAATGAGAGAATCGAGCAGGCCTGTCTTGACTGTCACAGTGGCAGAGGGTTCCCCAAATAATGCCTGTAGCTAACACATAGAGCATTTATTATGGTGCGAGGTGCTCTCTGAGGGCTTTATCTGCATTCTCTACTTTATTTCTAACAATAAAACCTTACAAGGTAACTATTTCTCCAACTTTATGGATAAGAAAACAGGTATAGAGAGGGTAAAGGACCTGTGTGATGTCACTCGGGTGGTATGTGGAAAAGCTGGGTGGAACCCAGGCCATCTGGACCTCAGACACCTGGATTTTAACCACTTCACTATACTGCCCTCTTAAGAGGAGGAATCAGAGGGTTCTGGCTTTTCCTTCCCACTCTGCCTTGGACGCCTCCTCTCCTTGCTTCATCCAGTCCTGCAAACCACCCCCTGACTCGCCCCCATATGGTGATTTGAAAAAACAGCCTGAGAAGTGGACTGGTAGGGATTATTAAGGTTTGAAGATTATCCCAGTAGTTGGGGGAAGGTAGGGGTGGTAGGAGGATGGGAGAAGCCAAGCCCTGTGGATAGAAGGTAAGGAAGGGGTGGAGACACACAGAGAACTGAAGAGGACTGAAGAATCCACCCAGGGGAGGACTTGGGCCAGAGGCAGCTTGCGTTAGGGTTTTGTGCCTCGTTCGCAGCCATGTACTTGACCCCAAGCACAGTGCCTAAAGTTTATGCTGGTTGAATGGTTGAATAAATGAATGAAGTAATTGTTATATATGCTCTTTTACAAGTTGTTTTTTCCTTGTGTGGGCCACATATTGAGTTTCCTTTGTTTCTGTTGTGTGGAGACATTTCCCTTTTCTCAAGCTCTTTCCCAGTAACAAAGCACCTAAAGTAGATGTGAAAACATCGATTTGTTGTAAAAGGCCACATGTCCATTTCATGAGCATCTCGTGCAGGACAAGCAATCTAACCTGAATTGCGCTCCACCTCCCTTGTTCCTTTTCTACCAACTTCACTAACATTTCCTGCCTCGGCATCACAATCCTCGTCATTGAATAACTTTTGAGTTCTCTTGATTGACAAGATTATTAAGAAACAGAACATTACCAGAACATATGCATACCTTATGACCTAGCAATTCTATTCCTAGGTATATGCCCAACAGAAATGCAAATATATATTCACCAAAAGTCACAGCTTGAGTTTGATAACTTTGTATCATTTTGTCACATTCGCCTTGTCTTCATGGTTAACAAAAGAAAAAAAGTATTGCAGTTAGAGTTGAAGTCCCCTTTCACTTCCAATCCCAGTCCCATTACCCTCCCCTTGTCCCCTCAGCAACTCATAAGTTCTGTATTTTTATACCTTCACATGAACATATTTATATCCATGAATTTATTGCATTTTCCTGACTCCCAGTAAGACCGAGCACCTTCTATTTCCTCTTCTATGAATTTCCTTTTCATATTACTAGCCCTTTTAATTTTATTTTTATTTTTTATTTTTTGGTGATTGGCTGGTAAGGGGATCCAAACCCCTGGCCTTGGTTTACCAACACTGTACTCTAACCAACTGAGCTAACCAGACAGCCCTGGCCTATTTTTCTATTGTGTTGTCCTTTGTTTATTAATTTTAGGAGCCTTTGTTTATCAGGGTACTTGTCATTTCCTGTAAATATTTTCCCTCACTTTCTTTTTCTTTTCACTTTGTTTATGGTATCTTTTGCCTTGCAAAAAAAGTTAACTTTTTGTAGTCAAACATGTCTACTTTTTTCTTTAACTTGTTTGGGTTTTCTATCTTGCTTCAAAAGACGCTCTCATCCCCAAGGTTATACAAATATTCTCTCATATTTTCTTCTAATGTTTTATTTTGTGTATTTAAATTTATTTGTAAAGCACTTTATTAGACACTGCATGGGACACATATGAATAACCTGGAGTGAATAGCGAGAGAGCTTCCCATACAGGAGAGAGATGAGGTTGGAAAACTAAGTTGGAGCCAGTTTTATCTTCAAACTTTTCCTGTGTGGTTGATCAAAAATAAATATATATGCCACCAAAAATAATTAGTCCAGCAGTTAGCCTATCATATGATATTTTATAAAATGAAATCAGATGAGAATTTTTGACCTGCAACTTTTTCCCCAGTGTTACTTGATTGTGTGTCTTGCTTTGTTTTGTTTTTGGAGGGATGGCTGGCTGGCACTCCAGTATTACATGAAAAATGTGATAGTCCTTAAAAATAATCCAGTTTCTTTCCAGGTAGTGGCAAGGCCTAGGGATGAGTACTGAGAATAGCTGAAAATAATTGCTTAAATTTTAATAACAGGAAAAGCCATTTTTGCACTCAGTATTTACCAATACAAAGCTCTCTTTGCTTTGTTCTCATCAGACCCTCCCTCAAGAGCAATGTACTCTTTGACAACAGCTAGGAGATGGAGAAAATGAGGTCACTAAATGAAAATTGTCATTGCTCTTACTACTCACACTCCTACAATACACAGTATCTGATTTCAGAACTGAAACAGTCATCTTGAGCTAAGCTTGAATTTCTCAGAGTACAGAGTTTGCACTTCATTTATTAAGCAGTGGAGAGCTGCTCAAAGTCTTTAAGGAATCTCACCCTGACTCACTTCAGGTAGCTTTATCTGGCATCCACAGATGGGATATAAACCGAAAACATCAGACTTAAAATCTTCGGTTGCTGTTTCTGCTCGCCCCTTTCTGGCTGAGTAAGCTCTCATCACTAAATGATTCATTTTATTAATTGCAGCCCCTGACAAATGCAGACACTGGCACAAAAATTGCTGTTGGCCATGGGAGGGAAAAGTTCATCTTGAAAAAAGATAAAATGTGAATTTCATTAGATTATTTTTCAACACTCAATAGTAGATAACCATCAGCTCATTCCAACTCCTCTGAAATTTTCCGATGGGTTAATTGAGGGGATGGGGGAAAGATAGTTTGATTGGACTTTTCTTTACATCCATTTAAAATCCCTTCTTGAAGGTGTTTTCTCTCTTAGAAATCATAGAAAAGACATGTTCACTGGAGGACCAAAAATTAGACTAGGGACATGTGGCACTTGAAACTCCTCACCAGATTATTTCTCTTCCCTTGATCCTTCCTGCAGGAAGGCAGCTGCAGCCTCTTTACTTTCGCTCCCTGGCTTGGTTTACAAGGTTAGTCAAACACCCTGTACCACAGAGTGCCTGGGTTAATGATTTATCTAACTAGGGCAAAAGCCATATTCTACTGCAATTCTGCATTTTATTCTATTTTTCCAAATTAGTCAGCTATTGAACACTGATGATGTGGCTTAACACTATGTCACTAGACTGTTCTAGAAAGTATGTGTATATTACATTCACAGTGCTGCAAGGAGTAACAAAGAACCTCTCTTTTTGATAGTACCATGATCTTTCTGATAACCCTGAAAGGAAAAAAGAAAAAAGAAACCCAAAGAAACAAGATAGCATTGGGGAATGTTTAAATCAGATTGGAACTCAGATCTGAGGGCATTTTTCAAGTAAATTTTTATTGAAGTTTAATATACATACAGAAAAAGGCACATTACAGATCATTAATGTTCAACCTGATGAATTTCCACAAACTGCACACTCATGTGTAATGCTCATAGATCATAAAACAGAACATTTTCACAACCCCAGGAGCCTTCTTGTCACCTGTACCAGTCACAAAACACCCTAAGGTTAATCATATCCTCTCTTCTGACATCATAGATTAGTTTTGCCTATTTTTGAACTTTAAATAAATAAATCATATGTTTTGATAGCTGGGTTCTCAACTTTAAGTTTGTGAAGTTCATCTATGCTGTTTCATGCAGCTGTAGCTTGTTTGATGTTTGGTACATGGCATTCCATCATGTACACCACAATTAGTTATCCATTCTACCTTGATGGGCAGTTTACAGCTTTTGGTTATTATGAATACTGCTGCTATGAACATTGTTTTTTTGGCAGCTGGCCTGTACAGGGATCCAAACCCCTGACCTTGGTATTATCAGCACCATGCTCTAACCAAGTGAGCTAACTGGCCAGCCCTTGAACATTCTTAAACATGTCTTTTGATGACCATATATACTCATTCTATTGGGTATGTACACTTAGGAATGAAATTGCTGGGTAATATACATAAAACTACACATATATATGCATATTTTAAGTGTTAATGGATACTGCCAGTTTTCCAAGAAGATTGTACATATGAACATTCTTGTTACTGTATGTCTTCACCATTACTTTGTATTTTCTCTCTCTTTTTTTTTTTTTTTAGCTATTCTGATGGTTATGTAGTGGTATTGCATTGTAGTGGCCTTGTTTCTTCAACTTTTTATTGAAGTATACTGTACTTACATAAAAGTGCATGTATTGTAAATTGGTGAATTTTCACAAATGGAACAGAATTATGTCATCAGCATCCAGATCAAGAAACAGTACATTACCACTATTCCAGAAACTTCCTTGTGTTCTCTTTTGATCGCTACCCTCTCTCCCACAGAGATAACCTCTATGCTTACTTCAAACTCATAGATTAATTTTGACTGGCTATTGTACTTTATGTAAATAAAATCATAAAGAAAGCACCTTTGTATGTCTGATTTCTATTGCTTAACACCAGCAGTGTATGAGAGTACCTTCTGGTTGTTGCATCTCCTCACCAGTATTTTCCATCTTAACTTACTCCCTGTGATGGGCATGTAATGCACTGCATTGTAATTTTGTAGTATATCACATGCAACTTTAATTTGCTTTCCCTTGATAACTGAAGAAATTGAACATCTTTTTGTATATTTATTGGCCATTTGGATCTCTTCTTTTGTAATGTCTTGTCACCTCTCGCAGAGTGATGGAGGTGCAAAAGATGACTCAGAGCCCATGTATTCAGAGCAATGAGAAGCCCGAAGGGACTGCACCCAGGGAAAGCTCCTTCACAGCCCTGAGTCACTTTTTCCTTCAGTTTTTATGGTAAAGACAAGAAAGTTACAGAAGAAAAATAGATGGTTAATCGATCATAGTGAAAACATAAACAAACTGGTTATGTGACAATCTTCATTAAGCAGTTGTAGTTTAAAATAGTTCAAGCGATTTACCATCAAAAGGAGTCATAAAACTAAGCTATGTGATATACAAAAGGAAACAATGAGATAATCACCAAAGTGCCTAACTCCCCAAGAAACTCAAAAAAACAGCTTAGGGCAAGATGTGGAATGTCCCCCAAGCACTAACTAGCAGAACATCCTTAAAGATTTCAGCTCACATACTTTCCCATCATTTCGGTTTAGCTGCACCAAGGGCAACTGCCCCCAGAGCAATAACTTTTCACTGTGTTTCAATTCTCTTATCTACATCAAAGGCTTTAGTCCTGTGAAAGTTTTCAGAGTCTTTTTCAATCTTAGCATCCCTACATGTTTTCCGAAAGGGTTGGGCTTTGGCCCCCTAAACTAGAGGCTTTGGCCTCCTAAACCAAGGACTTTGGTCCTCTAAACTACAGGCTTTAGCCTTCTATGCTAAGGACTTTGGTCCTCTAAACTACATGTGTTTTATTTCTATCTCATTAGTATCTTCTTAGTCAATGTCCTCTACAATGTCTGTTCAAGTCTTTCCCCTATTCTTCTATAGGATTGTCTGTCTTTTTCTTACTGATTTGTCAGAGCTTATCAGTTTCTCATAAAGTTAAATGTATACCTACTATATCACCCAACTATTCCATGTACAGGAATTTACTCAAAAGAAGTAAAAACATATGTGTACAAAATGAATGTACATGAATGTTCACAGCAGCTGTACTCATAACAGTTGAACACTGGAAACAACTTAAATGTTCCTTAACAGGAGAATGGATAAACAATGTGTGGTATGTTCATAAAGTGAAACACTACTCAGCAATAAAAAGGAATGGACTACTGATAACATGCAACAACATGAGTGAATTTCAAAAACATGCCAAGCAAAAGAGGCAAACACAAGGGTACCTACAGAATGATTCCATTTATATAAAGTTCTAGGACAGGTAAAGTTTATCCATGGTGAAAGAAATCAAAATAGCGGTAGTTTCTGGGAGATGAAGGGGTAAGGAGAGGATTTTTTTTAATTAATTAATTTTTTAAACTTTTTGCTATGAAAAATTTAATACATATACAATAAATCCAGCTATACAGTTACAGCAATTGACGACTCAGGGCCAATCTTATCTTATTTGTACTCCCCATCCACTTTCTGCCTTCCCCTAGGATTATTTTGAGTAAATCCCAGTATCATAGCATTCATCTGTATATATTTCAGTCTGTATCTCTAAAAGATAAGAACTCTTTTATAAAAGACATAACTGCAGTCTATAATCACATTTAAAAATCAACAGTAATTCCTTAATATAATCAAACATTAAACATGTTTAAATTTCTCCAATTCCCTCTCCATCCCTGTTTCTTTCTTACAATTCATTTTTTTACATCAGAATCCAAACAAGTTCTGTTTGTTGGATTATTTGCTGTCAGCTGTCTCTTAAGTTTCCTTTAATCTATAGGTTCTCCCTTCATCTAATTTTTTCCCCTTTACCTCATTAAGTTTCCCAAGGTCAAGATCTGCTGGTTCCAAACCAGCAGTGTCATTTAACATGTTGCACTGTCCCCTGCATTTCCTGATGACTGGTTGCTGGATCCTGAGGCTTGGTCTCACTCAGGTTACATTTGGCTTCTGAGGTATATGTTCTTACTACAGGAGGCCCTTTGTGTCTGATAATCTCTCTGTGATGTTAGCAGACATTGATGATCATTTGCTAGATCCATTATTTCAATAGGGGTTTGCAAAATATCATAGTGTAATTATTTTATTCCCTCTTTATTTACTAGTTGGGATACTTCAATAGACAAAAATGTTCCCTCCTCAGCTATATATGGTTACCTTGAGGACCAATTCATACAGGAAAGACAGGATAAATGCTTGACTCTTCCCTTTTACTTACCAGTTTTAGAAAAATAGTTTCCCTATCATTTTCCAAAGAGACTGAGAGTTTGTGTGCTTTTGTTTCATTGTTATCGTGGTTTTTGTGGTGGTAAGATTTAGTTTCTTTCTCTTTCTCATTCACATTTTTGTTCTACCAGTGGGTTTTGTTCTTTCTTGTGTATTCGTGGCAATGATTATTGTTTTTTGGATTCTGAATGTAGTGCTTCCTTGAGGATTTCTTGCAGGGTTGGGCGTGTGGTGGTGAATTCCTGCAGTTTTTGTCTGGAGATACGCTATTTCTCCCTCATATCTGAAGGATAGCCTCGCTGGGTATAGTTTCTTGGCTGACAGTTTTTTCCTTCTAATTTTTTGAATATATCACCCCATTTCCTCCTGGCCTGTAGAGTTTCTGCTGAGAAGTCTGCTGTTAGTCTAATAGGGGCTTCCTTATAAATGCCTTGATGCTTTTCTCTTGCTTCTTTTAAGATTCTTTCTCTGTCTTTGAGCTTTGCCAGTTTGACTGTAACATGTCTGAGAGAGGATTTTTGGAGGTTGAATCTGTTTGGGGACCTGTGAGCCTCCTGGATCCAAAGGTTCATGTCTCTCCCTATACCTGGGAAGTTTTCAATTGTTATTTCATTAAACAGATTTTCCATGCCTTTTCCTTTCTCCTTCCCTTCTGGAACACCCATGATTTGAATGTTTATGCACTTAAGATTATCTGTTACTCCTTAGATTTTCTTACCTTTTAAAAATTCTTCTTTCCTTTTTTTTTTTTTTTTTTGTCTGCCTGGGTTATTTTGAAGACTATCTTCAAGATCAGAAATTCTTTCTTCTGCTTGTTCTAGCCTGCTGCTTAAGCTCTCAGTTGTGTTTTTTATTTCACTGAGTGAATTTTTCATTTCCATGAATTCCGCTACAGTCTTTTTTAACATATTCATCTCTTCGTAAATTTTCTCCTTCGTATTCTGGATTTTTTTTTCTCATTTCATTATATTGTCTAACTGAGTCTTCTTGTATCCCTGTGAGTTTCCTTAAGATTGTTGCTTGGAATTCCTTTTTAGTCATTTCAAAGGTTTTCTGCTCTATAGGGTCTCGTATTTGAGAATTACTGTATTCTTTTGGTAGTGTCATATTTTCTTGGATTTTCATTTTTCCAGTAGCTCTATGTTGATGTCTGGTCACCTGGTAGAGCAGTTGCTTCTTCTGTTACTCTGGAGTAGAGAGATATCCTCTTCTTTTTCCAGTATTTTCTGGTGTCTCTCTTCATGTCAATGCAGTGGAGTGTTCAGTGGGCTGCCAGCATGGTGACTGTGGCTACTGCTGGGGTGGCAAGATGCTTCTATGGCAGTGGTGGCTGACTGTGGCAGTGGCTGTGGTGGGTCACCCATGCAGAAGTAGCATTTTCAGCATGCTCCTTGCCTGCTTCCAGGCAGGGAGTGCTGCCTTTGGCTCCTGCCTAGGACCCCAGGTGTGTTCCTTGCCTGCTTCCAGGTGGGCGTGCTGCCCTCAGCTCCTGCCTAAGACCCCAGGCATGCTCTTTAGTAAAGAAAGGATTGATTAGAAAGAAGCACAAGTTGCTTTCTGGGGTTTGGGGGTGTAGTTTATGCAGGTTTATGTGTTTGTCAAAATTGATCAAAATGCACACTTTGTATCTGTGCATTTTGTTGTGTGATAATTATACCTCAATTAAAGAGTAGTATAAAACACTTATTATATAGATGTTATTATTTACATAACACCCAAAGGTGAAGGGATGAATTAAATCATCAGGATACAAAACGGTTTCCTTGGAAAGAAGGGATTCTAATATTTTTATAGCATAAAGCTGGTGCTGGAGGCTAGAGTGAGCTCCTAAAGTGAATTTCTTGGTAATTGATATAACTTCTCCCTCAAATTAAGGTTTTTATTCCTAATGAAAAACTACATTTTATAAAATTGGGATATACCAATTTTCTAAATTATTATGTACTCCTTCTTCGTGCTGCCCACATTCTATGTCAGTGATTATTGATAATTTTCCCAGCAAGAAGTTCACAGACAAAAGAAAATGTACAACTAATTAATACTTCAGTTAATTATATTCTAAAGTTTTTTAAAAATTCTTTAGGCAAATGAGAAGAATTCCTGTTGATTGTTATTGTTATATTATTCTGATTTGCAAGGAGCAATTTTTAGATAAACATGAACAGCATTTTTAAAGAAATTTCAGGTAAACAACCTCACTCCAGTCAGACTGGCTATAATCAAAAAGATGGTGAATAACAAATTCTGGTGAGGGTGTGTAGAGAAGGGAACACCACTGCACTGTCGGTGGGACTGTAAATTAGTACAACCACTATGGAAAACAATTTGGAGGTTTCTCAAACAACTACTGATAGATCTTCCATATGATCCAGCAATCCCTCTTCTGGGTATATGTCCAGAGGAATGGAAATCATCATGTTGAAGAAATACCTGTGTCCCCATGTTCATTGCAGCTCTGTTTACCATAGCCAAGATATGGAACCCACCTAAATGTCCATTGATGGATGATTGGATAAGGAAACTGTGGTATATATACACCACGGAATACTACTCTGCCATAAAAAAGAACGAAATACTCCCATTTGTAACAGCATGGATGAACCTGGAGAGAAACTTATGTTGAGTGAAATAAGAAAAGCACAGAGTGATAAATACTGCATGTACTCACTCATATGTGGGAGCTAAGAGAGAAAGGAAGAAAGGAAAGAAAGACCACAGTAGTGCCATGGTCTAAAAGAGGGAGGGAACATTCCTGGGGCTACAAAGTGGAGGGGGGGAGGGGATGGAGGTTGGGGGATAATTGGGTGAGGACAGGGGATTCAAGGTAATTTCTGGTAGTGGGTGTGCACCCAGTGTGAATCTGGCCCTCATATCATGGGCAGGAGGGGTGACAATTAGCTTTGTATCTCATGAATATTCTTAATAAATTTTTTTTAAGTCAAAAAAAAGAAATTTTAGGTAAACTTTTTAAATAGATTAAGAGCTGTTATCTAATTTACATATCATGTAATAGATTTGCATAAACCAACCCTTTTAGAAGCAGTAAGACTATAAGTAGCAAGAACGGAAGCTCACACTATTTTAATGTAATTTTACTTCTAAAAATTTATCCTTAAAGAAAATATTTAAGCAAAGCAAGAACAAGCAATAATACAATTTTTCCTTACATCCCTGACTACGATATGTTTTAAGTAGTGAAAATAACCTAAGTATTCAACATTAGGATACCTTAGTAAGTTATGGTACATCAACAAAGTAAAATATAAAGTATTAAAATGATAATTAGGAAACTTGGAAACATGAAAAAGCATAGCATAAAACAGTAAAATATGATAATTCTTTTAAAATTATCTATGTAAGTAAAAAAGCAACACAGAAAATTTTTAAAAATTGTGTGAGAGTGGTATTTTGTGGACATTTAAAAATGTTTTTAATTCTACCTTATAAATTTGTCTTATAAATAAAAGTTTAAAACTTTTTTGGTGGTGAATGGACAGTAAGGGGATCTGAATCCTTGACCGTGGGGTTATCAACATCACACTCTAACCCAGTGAGCTAACTAGCCAGCCTACATAAACTTTTTATTACCAAATTTACACATCATATATATTATCAGTAGTTTCATATTTTATATTTCCTGCTAATAATCTCATTAACCTGAAATATCTTGCCTGAATACATAGGGATTTTCAGAAGAAGCAAAGTTTATTAAAAGCAACGTTTTGTATTTAAATTGGATAGAATTTATTGATAACCACAGTTATAGCTTTGATAAGTTTGTCCTAGTGCCATAAACTTGTGATCTAATTTATCATTTAATCCTCAGAAATAGCTCCAATGGGATAGAATTATTATTTCCATTTTCCAAAAAAAGAAACTGAGATTTGGAAAGGTTAATCATATACCTAATCTCTCACAGCAAATAAATTGTTTAATGATAATATTTTGGATACACTAGGTTGAATAAAATGAATTATTAAAATTTTTAAAAAATTGCTTAGATGAAAATTCCTTGAAATATTCTTTGAAAAAGGAGTCTGTGGTCAGTTATGAGGGTACTTCAAAAAGTTTATGGGAAGATTTGTATTATCTTTCAATTCTATCACTCCACAAATTCTGTGAAGTACTCTTGTACACGTCAGAAAGGCTGCATTCTAAATTCCCTCTGTTGGAGAATCACCATACATATTCAGTGCAGTTACTCAATGTTTTAAGAAATCCTGCAATTCAGAATCAAGGTTAAGCTGTTCAACCCCAACTTTTCAACGCATATTTGCCCATGAAACTATTAAATCTTTATGGTGGTGAATGTGGTTGTGTCCCTTCCAACCCTATACCATTCCTCCACCCCTCCCTCAACCCTCCTCAGCCCCGTGGAGCACTGGGGAAATCCTGAGGAGCACAGTTCTGAAGAGAACACTCTGCTTACCACCTTCTGAATCGTCAATGTGGATTTAAAACCAAGAAGCAGAAATATAAGGCAATTGCTCTACTAACCCCAAGAGCTAAAATAATACCATCAAGCTTTCCTGCTTTGTTTCAAGCTCATATCTCTTAAATTGTCTTTTAACTTATAATGGTTCCCTCATCCCATTTTTTTTCAAGCCATTTATTTGTCAAATAAACAGGATTATTTGTGGGAAAAAAAGCTCATTAAAAAAACCTTTTGGGCCGAGCCCGTGGCGCACTCAGGAGAGTGCGGCGCTGGGAGCGCAGTGACGCTCCCGCCACAGGTTCGGATCCTATATAGGAATGGCCGGTGCACTGACTGGCTGAAAAAGTGACTGCACTTTTTCACTCGAAAAAGACAAAAAAAAAAAAACAAAAAACTTTTTATTATGAAAAAATGTCACACGTAGACATAAGTTGGGAGAATAATGTAATGTGCCCCATTTACCAACTACCCAGTTTTAACAATTATCAACTCACAGCCAACCTCATTTCATCTATATCTCCACCTGCTTCACTTTATCTGCAAATATTTTTCTGTAAGATAAGGACCATTTTTTCCCCTAAAAATAACCAAAGTATATTTATCATACTTTAATATCATCTCCAAAATCAGGCACCCATTGGTGACACCCATTATGATCCAACTCTGGTTTCACATGTGCTCATTCCCAGAGATAGAACTAAAACCCACAGCTGCTCAGTAGGCTAATTGGCAAACTACAGCTTTCGATCAGAAGTGCTTGTCCCTGCTTCTCTCCCAAAAAAGTAAGATTGTATTCATTTCAGGCACCTTCCCTCTGCTGAGCACCCTTGTTCCATCTCAGCTTTGGTGTTTGTAATCACACCATCAGCAGAGAAGACTGGTGTATGTGTGTATGCAGGGGTGGGGTGGGGGTGGGGGGGGGGTAGAGAGAGAATCTGAACATTACATAACACAGGATTCATGTAGTATAGTCCTGCACCATGCTTGAACCTGTTCCTAAATGTGTAAACCTTCTCCGTCTCTTATCTTCTTGTTTCTATCTGTATGTTTTAAAGCAATTCAACAAACTGTGTGACTTGAGCATCTTTATTTGATATGTGAGCCTTTCTGCACCATGATCTAGTCTAGAATAGCATACCTGGTAAGATGCTTGGAAGTCACCATTGCATTAAGATAAACTTCCCATATTTCAGGTTAAAATCCAGGCAATGTGATTCCAAAGCCTGCCCTCTTAAGAACTATACATATAGCCTCTTTAAAGAAATAATATTTGCTCAAACATCTCCAATAATTAAAACGTGTTATTCAGAGGAGGAAAGAGTATTATCAATAAAACCAGCTAGGAAGATGTACTAGTCCGTTTCTGTTGCTTATAACAAAACACCTGGAACTGGATGATTTATATGAAAATGAAATTTATTGCTTACAGTTTCAGAGTCTAAGAAGTCCAAAGTCCAGGGAACACATCTGTTGAGGGTCTTGTCGGTGTTGACAATGACCCAGGGGTCTCACATGGTAGAAATGGCAGAGCAGAGAGAGACTTAATGTGCTCTCCTTTTAAAGCCTTCAGAACCATGTGCATGACCATCATTATTAATCCATTCACTATGGTATGGTCCTCGCAATATAATCGTCTCTTTGTAATTACCACCATAGAATTTCTCACCCTCTTAACAGTCACAGTGGGGATCAAGTTTTGGGGGTACATTCAATCCAAGACAGAAGATAAGTATTCGAGACAATGAAACTAGTCACAAACTTGGGAAAAACAAGACATTCTAAAGTGAAGTGATAGAATGAAATACAACAGTCAGCTAATGAATCAATTAGAATTTTTGTTAAAAATAGTTAGCAGAAAAAGCCAACAAAATTACTAACACAGTAGCAATGAACACCCTTAGCAATTAGATTGTAGTTTCTAAATACAGTTTTCTACTAAAAGGAATCAAGCTTTTTAGAGAAACGGCTAATTCCATGTCTGGAGCGAGAAACATACAAGATGAGCTCTGGACCAACTTATCCTACCAGAAAACAAGAAAGTTATCAGAAATTACCAGGGTTACGTCAAAGTAAATCAGGAGGAAATCAAAGAGGTTCTCACTAGCCTAAGATGGGACAATTTAAGCATCAATAAGAATAATAGCTGTAATGAATTAAAACATATTGAGTATCTGTAAATATTAAATCCAAAATCATACTTGAAAAAATCTAAAAATCTTATTGGCCATCTTTGGAGAATGCTAGAGAACCAATTCATTAATTTGAAAACTCATAAATAAAAGGAACAAATCCAACATTTCTAAAAAATGGACTATAGGTGTAGGAGAAGCTATTGAAGCTAATAACTTTATAGTTTTTCAACTAAAACTGGAAAGCTGAAGTTCATTACTTTGTATCTGTGGACACTAGGATGGAGAACATTCTGTTCTATGCTGTTAATTGTTTACTGAATTCTATAAAAGAAAGGATATAGAGAAGAATGCTTTTATTGTACATTTAACAAATTTTTCCTGCAGATTCATAACTTCAGGTAGCCGTGCAATAAATGTTAATTGATGATGGCAAAGATAGAGGAAGAGGCATCATCATAAATAGTTAAACAAAGCATTTTAGTTTGTTCTAACAGATTGCAATCCATTAGTCATTTGTGTTAGTTTTCCAGGGAAATCGCCATTTAAATTTGCATTCATATGTTTCACAAGTTTCATTATGGTACATTTTCCCTGTATATTTATGTTAATAGCTGCAGGAGAGAAAAACATTACAGCATAATACGTTTTTAAAAGGACCAAGCAAATTAAATAAAATGCCATGACCTTTACTTCTCTTAAGTTTATTTTAAATTATTACTTTATCCTGCAAAAAGGGATTTTAAAATGGCATGTGACTTTTCCATTTTAATAAACTTATTTAGAATAGCATTATAAAGAGAACTTACCTACCTACTTTGCATCCTACTCTATAATTTTCCATCCTGTTTTGTGGGGGCAGAGATTATCCCATTAGCTCGATGCCTTACGAGAGCAATTCACAGTAACTGCTATGTCTATGGTATATAACTCATTCCAGAATAAAGGGGGTTTGAGGACACAAGTTATATCAATTACAATCTTCAAGGAAGGACAGGAAAATGGACTGGAAAATGAGAGAACTAATAGAGGCGTCTAGAAGTCTGCTCCTTATTATCAAGTCTTAAAGGGTTTACACATGGGAATGGTCACATCAAGAGTACATTTACAACTTTTTTATTCACTCCTCAAAAGCAACAGTATTCACAGATAAGGACAAATTTAAGAAAACAGAAATCCCAATGTTGCTGGAAGATTGTGTCAAACATTTATATTAAACATCACTGTGAAAGGCACTGCACTAGTCATTAGAGTTACAGAGGAGTGTGAAACATAATCGTTATTCTCAAAAGATTTCCACAAATACTAACTCACTTGATTGAGTGTTTCCATGTACATACTCCTCATTGTGTGTGTGTATCTTCATATATACTCATATACATAAATACATATATATCTTTATACATCTCTTTATACATAGTAGTGAGATTTTAAGATATATATATATATATCCTTAAAGCCTCACTACAACCCCTTCAGATAGCCATTGTTTATTTCTACTTTATGGATGGAGAAACTGAACTTCAGGGAAGTTAAATAACTTTCTTAAGGTCACACAGTGAATAAGTAGCAGTGCTGGGTTTGGAACCTTAACAGTCTGTCTCTAGGGCCCGAACATTTAACTATTAAGCTAATCTCTACGTTGCAAGTTTGATCGAGATAGAACATTTACATATACTAGGGGCCGGCCTGTGGCTCACTTGGGAGAGTGTGGTGCCGGTAACACTTAGGCCACAGGTTTGGATCCCTATAAAGGGATGGCTGGTTGGCTCACTTGGGAGAGCGTGGTGCTGACAACACCAAGTCAAAGGTTAAGATCCCCTTACCGGTCACCTCTTTTAAAAACAAAAAAACAAAGAACATTTACATATACTAGTTAAGATGCACAGATATTGGTTTTCGTCTTTATTCTGACATTTTAGTCTACTCTTTGTGCCTTATGTTTTTCATCTATCAAGTGGGAATAATAATACTTAGATAATCGATCTTATGCAATTATTATGATAATGGATGTTAAAGTACTGTGAAAAGGCAAACAGGATACACATATAAAGTGCTATCATTATTATTTTTCTAAAGCCCAACACCTATCTCCTGTCTTTGGTGGGGTCAAGGTTTAGGTTGATATTCTAATTCAACAAACACTTATCGAGCATCTATTATGAACCAGAAAGTGCTTGGCAGTGCTCGCGTAAAAGATGAGCACACCAGATACGGTCCCTGGCTTTGCTGTGTGCACGATCTCAAGTGGAAGATAAACAAAAACAAGCAAGTACTCAAATATGGGTAAAATTTTAAATTGTGTCTTGAAGGAAATAAACACCCTGTTAAGGAAGAGAATAAGAAAGTGAACTTAAAGGAAATGACTTTCATTTGATGGAGGAAAGAATAGAAAGCATGGTGTGAGAGGTGTTGTGTATGAGTCAAGGTGGGACAACTACTAGCCCAGGGCTGGATCACATGGGGCCTTGGCAACACGTAGCAGCTTTTGTACTTTATTCCAAACGTAATGAGAAGTCATTAATGGGTTAAAAGCTGAGACCTGGCATGGTCAAAAAGTTAAAGGTGTTTGCAAAAGTGATTTCACTGATGACCCATGACATTTGGGGTGGATAAGGGATTAATGAAGAGAGGAGGGGACTGCAGGATGGAGAAAGATCAGCAGGTCATTGGACAGACGGGCTTGGTAAAGTGAAAGGAGTGGTGCTGGAGGGTTACTTGAGAACACGAAAGGAGAGGAGAGGGTGTTTGAATGAGTGAGAAAAGCAGTGAAGTTTCTGGTCCCTGTTGTGATCATAGGAATGGGTGGTGGTGACAGAGCAGAGGAAAGTGTAGTTAGAGATGCGAAGTGAGAAAACGAAAAAGCCCAGAGGGCTTGACTGAACTGGAAGGATAGTTCCAATTTACGAAGGCTCAAGCTTTAGATTCTGTGCAGGGCTGACCCCTGCTGGTAAATTCCAGTAGAAGCCCAGAAAGCTGAGCAGCTAGCTGACTTAAGTGGAACTTTGAGGAGCACTGTGCAAACTGCAGTCATAGGCAGCAAAGGAAGAGGTCTACTTTTACTTAGACATACATTTTCACTTTTTGAAATGTTTCTGCCAGTTTTGGGCTCAGACTGTCCTCACAACTAAAGCACCCTTTGTAAATAATCCCCGACTCCATAAATTTTGTTTTTACTTTCTCAGTCAATTATAACATACATGTAACAGAATGCACAAATCTTAACTGTACAGCTAGATAAATTTTAGAAATATATAAACCTATTACATTACAATGTAATCATCACTCAGATTAAAATATATTATATTCCAGTAGCCCAGAGACCTCCCTCTCGCCCACTCACTACTTACCCCACTATCATGACTTCTAACAGCATAGATCAGTTTTGCCTGCTCTTGAACATCAAGTAAATGGAATCAAACAGTATGCACTCTTTTGTATTTTTCTTCTTTTATTTAACACATGCCTGTGAAATTTACTTGTATTTCATGTGGTAGTAATTCACTCTTTTTTAAAATTCCATTTAAAAACACCTTCATTATTTATCCATTCTATTGCTGATGGGAATTTGAGTTGTTTTCAGTTTATGATTTTTATGCTGTTATGTCTATCTCTCTATGTGCCTACTGCTGATTGTATTTTTGTATGTATGTGTATATGTATGCATTCATATATGGTGAGTATATAACTAGATACAGAATTGCCAGGTCATCCTAAGTAGACACCTGCCAAAGGTTTTCCACAGAGGCACTCCCACCAGCAGTATATGATAATTCCCATTGTTCCACGTGTTTACTACCCCTTGGTATTGTTAGGTTTTTGTTTTGTATCATTTTGTATTCTGGTGTGTATATCCTCTCATGTTAGCCAAGTGTTGGGAAAATAGAATAACTTAATCAGGCCCCCTCACCTCAGGGCAGGTTGGGGGTGGTGCAGCATTCTTTATGGGAAGGTTGTGTGTGTGTGTGTGTGTGTGTAGTTAGTGCACATGTGCACCAATGTATCTTTTTAGTTTGGTTGTTATTCTTGTGTTCTTCAGGGCTTGTGAAGCAGGCTGGCTGACTACTGCCTCGGGCAGCCGCCGCATCACACGGCCTTGCTTTCCAACCTACAGCTTCTAAGGACCTGTTTGCCGGTTACCTAGCTCATAGACCTGCGTGTGAGGGGTCTGGTGACCCAGCCTGGCATGTGAGGGGTCTGGTGACCCAGCCTGGCGTGTGAAGGGTTTGAGACCCAGTCTGGACAACGGGCTTGAGGGGTCTGTGAGCTCCAGGCCTAGCCCTAGATCGACGATTAGCCCAGTCGGTGCAGCATTACCGGCAGGTAAAAGAGCCCGACAACTGGCGTAGTTGTGTAGCTTTACAATTGGCGTCACGAACAGGATACCGACATTTGCCTAGCGCTACAATTGGCGACGTCAGCAGGATTCTGACATTAGCTGTAGCTAGACACCAAGTAACAGAGGGGACTTCAAGAGAACCCCTCGGAGAGTTTGACCTGAACCCCTGGGAGTCTGTGTGGTACAGAAATGAGTGCCAAACCCAGTTCTGAAGAAATTCTCCAGGCCAAAGTGGCTGGTGCTGGCAGATTAGAGGGCTGTGCTAGACGTGGACCACACTCTCTCTGAAGGCAGGGCAAATCATGGGTTGTTCTTATGGACCACACATGGATCCTGGGTGCCTATTGGATCCTTCCCAAGAGAGGCCATGGGATCCCAACAAAGGGGTGGCATGAAAGATAACAGGGAGAAGTAAAACAATGGCAGTCAGAGGAGGGGCATTGCCTGGGTCTGGGGACCTGTCAGCAGACAGCCTTGTATGGGAATCTCCGAGGGACTCAAAGAAGGGCCAGCCCTGGGGACTTCCCTCCCCTAGAGGGCACCTTCATGGGGTGCCTGTCAGTGAGATCTCTCTGTTCCTTCCTGTCCTGGAAGAGGAGCTGGAGACAATGTAGTGAGGGCTGGGAAGAGGAGGAGAACCACAGTGGGAAAGGAGACCGAGGAGCTGACTATGCTCTCTCCCTGACTGTTGGCTTCCAGCCTGAAGCAGGCCAGCACTGGAGGGGAGAAGGTTCAAGTTACGTGAGTGTGGAGTTGTGATTAAGACACTAGTGTGAACATTTTAATTATTAAAATTTCCCTGATAAACCCCATATCCCAAAAGTTGCTCCCCCTGCAGAACTGCTCACTTTATTTAATGGTAACTCCATTCTTCCAGTTGCTCAGGCCTAAAGCCATGAAGTCATCCTTCTGTTATCTCTCACACCTCACATTCTATCCATGAACAAATCTTGCCTTCTCTACTTTAACATGCTATGTTTTGAAATGGAAGAATGGACAAATTTTTTGTGTGTATTCTGTATTTAGGATATCATGAATTATTAATTGTTGGCTAACTTTCAGGAAATTAAGAGTTAGTACAGATTGTAGGTTTTCTAAGTTTACGAAGAAATGCTCTGTTCCTTCTTTTGTACATGCTTATGCTACTAAAGTCTAAATCCTAAAAAATAAAGGCCAAAACCCAAAGAGAACTAACAGTTCATTAAAGTGAAATAATTGTGGTTGTTACTAATACACATTTCATATAATCCAGAACAAAGGAATGTTTGGGATTTCATGTTTGGGAGTGCATCATGTGGGCTTCCGGACAATGCCCTATGCCCCTGTTCTCCCCCCTTGATATAGTTTGGATATGTTTGTCCCTCCCCTAAAGCTCATGTTGAAATCCGATTCCTAAAGTGGCAGTGTTGGGAGGTGTTGGGTCATGGGGTCAGATCCTTCATGAACAGATTAACGTCCTCCTTGGGGAGAGAGGTAGTGAGTGACTCCTGGTTCTATTAGTTCCTGTGAGAGCTGATTGTTTAAAGGACCCTGGCACCTCCTCTCCCTCTCTCTCTTACTTCTTCTTGCCATGTGATCTCCTTGTACCTGCTGACTGCCCTGTGGTTTTCTGCCATGAGTAGAAGCAGCCTGAGTCTCACACCAGATGCAGCTGTCCCAGAATTGCGAGAAAAAAAGAAAAGAACAAAATATGAAAACAAAAACAGAATTGTGAGGCAAATAAAACTCTCTTCTTTATAAATTACCCAGTGTCAGATATTCTGTTATAGCAACACAAAAATGGACTGACACATACCTTCTCAAATATCTCTCCCCTTTGGAAGAAAAGGGAGAGACATCAGCAAAATGGCAGAATAGGACTTTCCAGCACTGATTTCGCCCACAAAACCATCAATTTGAATAATTATCCATGCATAAAGATACTTCACAAGAGGTAAGGAAACCAGGTGAGAGATTAAAGCACCTGGGCGTAGCACAGAAATAAGAAAAGATGCATTGAAGAGGGTAGGAAGGACAGTTTTACATTACCCATGTTTTACATTACTGCACTTTTCCTAACCTCAGGCAGCATAGCATGAAGAGAGATACCCTCAGCTTGGGGGAAGAAGAGGGAAGTAAGCACTGGACTTTGCCTCAGACCCCAACATTGGGCCCAACCCAGCAAAATGCAGTAACAGTCAGGGCCACACTGTCCCAGACTCCGGATTGGTACTGCGGACTGAGCCTCCAGGCATGCTTGAGTGCCAGGTCTGCCTGGCAGATCTGCTTGAGGCTTGCCTGGCAGACTCAGTCTCCAGGCCCACCCCACTATCAGCACAGTCCCCACAGTACCAGTCATCAGGCTGGCACCCAAGGACGCAGCCTCTAGGTCTTTTCCCTGCAGACACAGGCTCTAGGCCCACCTAGCACTAGGCCAGACCTTGTAGACCCAGGCTCCAGGTTTACTCCAGGTTCCAGACCAACCCAGAGCCAGGTCTGCACACTCAACCCCAGCCTTCAGATCCATCCCAGTGCCAGGTCAGCTCCCCTGGTCTCAGGCACCAGCCTGGCACTCATGAACATAGGTTCCAGGCCTGCCCAGTGACAGACTAGTAAATGCAGCTTCAGCAGACACAGGGTCCAGACCTGCTCCAACAGGTCTAAGGCCAAAGCTGGTCTTAGTACACCCCAGTGCTGGGTCAACCTCAGTTGACCCAAGCTATAGATTGGCCCTCATGGACCCAGACTCTATGTCTGCCCCAGCACCAGGCTGGACCCAGGCACCAGACCAGTCCCTATGGCCCCATGCTCCAGTAAACCCAGGGTCCAGGCCCACCCCAGTAGACCCTGGTGCTAGGCTGGCCCCTCTGCACCAAGGTTCCAAGACAATCCTTGCAGACCCAGCCTTGAGGCCCATTCTAGTGGACCCAGGCATCAGACCCTCCCCAGCACATGACTGGTCCCTGTAGACTTAGTCTCAAGGCCCACCCCAGTGCTAGGTTAGCCCATGGACCCAGGCTTCAGGCCTAATAAAAAAGTCTTCCTCAGTGGATGCAGGCTCCAGGCCAAACCCACAGAGAAAACAAGCCAACCCACCGGCTGACCCAGGCACAAGTCAGACTGCCCAAAGACTCCAGCAGCAAATCTACATGCAGACCACGTCAGATAGTCTTACCAGAATCTCTGGATGGGCTGACTGCTGAAGGACTTTACCAGACAAAGCCAGTCTCCAAAGACTGAAATAAGTCCCTATTTCTTCAAGTGTGCAAACACTAACACATGGCCACATACATGGATCAAGAACAATCAGGGAAACATGACACCACCATAGGAACAAAATAAAGCACCAGTAACTGACCCTAAAGAAATGGAAATTTATGAACTGCTTGTATCAGTCTGTTTTTGTGTTGCTATAACAGAATATCTGAAACTAGATAATTTATAAAGAAAAGAGATTTATTTGGCTCAAGATTCTGGGACAGCTGCATCTAGCATGAGCTTCAGGCTGTTTCTACTCATGGCAGAAAACTGCACAGCAGACAGTGGGTGCAAGGAGATTACATGGAGAGAGGAAGCAAGAGAGAGAGGAAGGGGAGGTGCCAGGGAACTAACAGAGTGAGAAATCATTCACTACCCCTCCCCCTAGAGAGGGCATTAATCTATTCATGAGGAATCCATCCTCATGACCCAACACCCTCCAACACTGCCACATTGGGTGTCAGATTTCAACATGAGCTTTGGGAGGACAACTTATCCCAATGATATCACTGCCAGATGAAGAATTCAAAATAAGAAAGCTCAGTAAACTTCAAGAAAATACAGAGAAACAATTCAACAAAATCAGGAAAACAATAAGTGACCAATGAGAAATTTAACAGTGAGATTATATACATATATATATGTATATACATACACACACATACATATATATATCCAACAGATTACATGTTTATATAACAAGTAGATTATATACATATAATATATATATATATATATCAAACAGAAATTTGGAGCTGAAAAATACAATGAATGACATGGAAAATATACAGAGAGCCTCAAAAACACAATGAGAAGAAAGAATCTGTGAACTCAAAGACAGGTTATTTGAAAATATACTGTTAGAGGAGAAAAAAAGAATGAAAAGAAATGAAGAAAGCTTACAAGATTTATGGGATAGCCTCAAAAGAGTGAATATTTTAATTATTGGGATTTAAGAAGAAAAAAGAGAGAAAAAAAAAGTCAGAACACTTACTTAAATAAATAATAGCAGAAAATTTTCCAAATCTGGAAAAGATATAAATATCTAGGCTCAAGAAGGTAAAAAAGGTCCAATTAGATTCAACCTAAACAAGACAACACTAAGACATACTATAACCAAACTGTGAAAAATCAAAGACAAAGAGGAGATCCTGAAAGAAGAAAGAGAAAAGAAGTAAATAACATATAAGGGAGTTCCCATAAGGCTAGCAGCAGATTTCTGAGCAGAAACTTTACAGACCAGAAGAGAGTGGCTGATACATTCTAAGTGTTGAAAGAAAAAACCTGTCAACCAAGAATACTTTATCCAGCAAAGCTGTCCTTCAAAAATGAAGGAGACATAAAGACTTTCTCAGGCAAACAAAAGCTGAGGGAGGTCATTTCCACCAGGCCTGTCTTATCAGAAATGCCAAAGGAAGTTCTTTAAGCTGAAAGAAAATTACATTAATTAGTAATACAAAAGCACATAAAAGTATAAAACTCACTGGTAAAAGTAAGTACACTGTCAAATTCAGAATACTCTCATCCTGTAATGGTGAAGTGTAGATCACTTACATCTTTAGTATGAAGGTTAAAAGACAAAACTATTAAAAGTAATAATAACTACAATAACTTGTTCAGGAAAACACAATATAAAAAGATATAAACTGTGAAATAAAAAACATAAAATGGGGTTGTTGTGGAATAAAAGTGTAGAGTTCTAAAATTGTGATCAAAGTTAAATTGTAAGCAGCTAAAAATAGTCTGTTATAACTATAAGATGTTTAATGTAAGCATTATGGTTACATCAAAGCAAAAAGCTGTGGTAGATTCACAAAAGATAAAAAGTAAGAAACCAAAGTGTACCGATAGAGACAATCACCCAATCACAAAGGAATATAGCAAGAGAAGAAGAAAGGAAAAGGATCTACAAAACAACCAGAAAACAATTAATAAAATGTCAGTAGTAAGTCCTTACCTATAAATAATTACTTTGAGTGTAAATGGATTAAATTCTCCAATCAAAAGACGTAGAGTAGCTGAATGGATTAAAAAACAAGACCCAACTATATGCTGCCTTCATGAGACTCACTTCACCTTTAAGGATGTACATAGACAAAGTGAAGGGATGGAAAAAGATACTCCATGCAAGTGGAAACCAAAAGAGAACAGGGGTAACTATACTTGTATGAGATAAAATTGACTATAAGTCAAAGACTCTAAGATGAGATAAAGAATATTATTAAATAACGATAAAGGAGTCAATTCAGTTAAAACAATTGTAATTATATACACACCAAACATGAGAGCCCCTAAATATGTAAAGCAAATTATTAATAGATCTGAAGGGAGAGATAGACTGTCATACAATAATGGTGTAGGACTTCAATACCTCCATTTTCATCAATGGACAGATCATCCAGACAGAAAATCAATAAGAAACATCAAACTTATACTACTCTTTAGACCAAATGTATCTAACAAACATTTATAGAACATTCTATGCAATGACAGTAGATAGAATGTTCTTCTCAAGCACACATGAAAAATTCTTCAGGATAGATCATATATTTAGGCCACAAAACAAGTCTTAACAAACTTAAGACTGAAGTCCTGTCAAGTATGTTTTCTGACCACAATAGTATAAAACTAGAAATCAGTAACAGGAGAAATTTTGTAAAATTCACAAATACATGGAAATTAACCAACATGCTCCTTAACAACCAATTAGTCAAAAAAGAAATTAAAAGGGAAATTTTTAAAAATTTTGAGACAAATAAAAATGGACATACAACACATTAAAACTTATTGGATGCAAGAAAGAAGTTCCAAGAGAGAATTTTCTAGCAATAATTGCCTACATCCCAAAAGAAGAAAGATCTCAAATAAACAACCTAACATTACACCTCCAGGAATTAGAAAGAGAAGAACAAATTAATCCCAAAGTTTGTAGGTGGAAGAAAATAATAAAAATCAGAGCAGAAATAAATGAAATAGAGACCAATAAAACAATAGAAAATCAACAAAACTAAGAGTGGTTTTTTTGAAAAGATAAACAAAATTGACAAACCATTAACTAGACTTAGAGAGAGAAGACTCAAATAGATGACATTACAAATGAAAGAGGATACATTACAACTGATACCACAGAAAATACAAAGTATTATAACAGACTACAACGAACAGTAATACTTCCAGTTGGATAACCTAGAAGAAATGGGTAAATTCCTAGATACATACAATCTACCAAGAGTGAATCATAAGGAAATAGGAAATCTGAATAGACCAATTATGAATAAGGAGATTGAATCAGTAATAAAATGTCTCCTATCAAACAAAAGCCTAGTACCTGATGGTTTGATTGCTGAATTCTACCAAACATTTAAAGAATTAATACTAATCCTTCTCAAATTCTTTCCAAAACCAAAGAAGAGGAAATACTTCTAAATTCATTTTACAAGGCCAGCATTATCCTGATACCAAAGACAGACAAGAGAACTATAAGAAAAAAAGTTACAGGCTAATATTCCTGATGAACATAGATGCAAAAATCCTCAAAAAAATACTAGCCAACCAAATTCAAAAGCATATTAAAGAAAACATTCACCATGATCAAGAGGGATTTATTCCAAGGATGCAAGCAAGGGTTAACATATGCAAATCTATAGATGTGAAACACCATATTAACAGAATGGAGGACAGAAATCATATTATTTTCTCCAAAGCTGAATAAAAAGCATTTGACAAAATCCAACATCCTTTCATGATAAAATCTCTCAAGAAATTAGGTGTAGAAGGAATGTGTCTCAACACAATAAAGGCCATATGTGACAAACCCACAGCTAACATCATAGTCAATGGTGAAAAGTTGAAAGCTTTCCTCTAAGATCCAGAACAAGACAAGAATGCTTATTTATGCCACTTTTATTCAACATGGTACTGGAAGTCCTAGCTGGAGCAATTAGGCAAGAAAAAGAAATAGAAGGCATCCAAATTGGAAATGAAGTAGTTAAATTATCCCTGTTTACAGATGACACGATATAGAATTACCTAAAAACCCCTACAAAAAATTCTTAGAACTAATAAACAAATTTGGTAAAGTTTCAGGACACAAGATCAACACACAAAAATCAGTAGTGATTCTATATGCTTACGACAAATTATCTAAAAAAAAGATATCAAGAAAACAATCCCATTTACAATAGCTACAAAAAAAGCAAATACTTAGGAATAAATTTAACCAAGGAGGTGAAAGACCTATACACTGAAAACTATAAAACACTGATGAAAAAAACTGAAGAAGACACTAGTAAATGGAAAGATATCCTATGTTCATGGACTCGAAAAATTAATATTGTCAAGATGGTCATACTACCCCAAACAATTTACAGATTCAATGCATAAAAATGCCAATGACATTATTCACAAAAAGAGAAAAAAATCCTAAAATTTATGTGGAACAACAAAAGACCTTGAATAGCTGAAGCTATCTTGAACAAAAAGAACAAAGCTGGAGGCATTGCAGTACCTGACTTTAAATTACATTACAAAGCTGTAGTAATCAAAATAGCATATTACTGGAATTAAAAACAGATACACAGACCAATGGAACAGAAAAGAGAGCCTGGAGATAAATCCACACATTTGCAGTTAACTGATTTTCAACAAAGGTGTCAAGAATACACAATGGGGAAAAACAATCTCTTCAGTAAATGGTGTTGGGAAAACTGGATATCCTCATGAAGAAGAATGAAATTAGACCCTTCTTTCACACCATATACAAGACCAACTCAATTTGAGTAAAGACCTGAATCTATAAAACTGCTAGGAAAAAACAAGAGAGAAATCTCCATAACACTGGTCTGGGCAATGATTTTTGGATATGGCCCCTAAAGCACAGGCAACAAAAGGGAAAATAGACAAATGGGAACACATGAAAGTAAAAAGCTTCTGCACAGCAAAGGAAACAATCAACAGTATGAAGAAATAATGTATGGAAAGCGAGAAAGTATTTGCAAATCATTCATGTGATAAAGGTTAATGTACATAATATATAATAAACACAAACAACTCAATAGCCAGAAAGCAAATAACCTGATTAAAAAATGGAGAAAGAAGGCCGGCCTGTGGCTCACTTGGGAGAGTACGGTGCTGATATCACCAAGGCCACGGGTTGGGATCCCTATGTAGGGATGGCCGGTTAGCTCACTGGCTGAGCATGGTGCTGACAACACCAAGCCAAGGGTAGAGATCCCCTTACCAGTCATCTTTAAAAAAGAATAATAAATAAATAAATAAATAAATAAATAAATAAACGAACAAACGACCCTCTATAAGTTAGGTATAGATGGAAAGTATCTCAACATAATTAAAGCCATATATGACAAACCCACAGCCAATATCATCCTGAATGGGGAAAAGCTGAAAGCTTTTCCTTTAAGAACAGGAACTAGACAAGGATGCCCACTCTCACCACTCCTATTCAACATAGTGTTGGAAGTATTAGCCAGAGCAATCAGAGAAGAGAAGGAAATAAAGGGCATCCAGATTGGAAAAGATGAAGTCAAACTGTCCCTGTTTGCAGATGACATGATCCTATATATCGAACAGCCTAAAACCTCTACAAAAAAACTGTTGGAATTGATAAATGATTTCAGCACAGTAGCAGGATACAAAATCAACACACAAAAATCAGTAGCATTTCTTTTCTCCAATAGTGAACATGCAGAAGGAGAAATCAAGAAAGCCTGCCCATTTACAATAGCCACCAAAAAAATAAAATACTTAGGAATCGAGTTAACCAAGGAGGTGAAAAATCTCTATAATGAGAACTACAAACCACTGCTGAGAGAAATTAGAGAGGATACAAGAAGACGGAAAGATATCCCATGCTCTTGGATTGGAAGAATCAACATAGTGAAAATGTCCATACTACCCAAAGTGATATACAAATTCAATGCAATCCCCATCAAAATTCCAAAGACATTTTTCTCAGAAATAGAAAAAACTATCCAGACATTTATATGTAATAATAAAAGACCACGCATAGCCAAAGCAATGCTGAGCAAAAACAAATAAAGCTGGAGGCATAACACTACCCGACTTTAAGCTATACTACAAAGCGATAATAACCAAAACAGTATGGTACTGGCATAAAAACAGACACACTGATCAATGGAATAGAATAGAGAATCCAGAAATCAACCCACACACTTACTGCCATCTGATCTTTGACAAAGGCACCAAGCCTATTCACTGGGGAAGGGACTGCCTCTTCAGCAAATGGTGCTGGGATAACTGGATATCCATATGCAGGAGAATGAAACTAGATCCATACCTCTCACCGTATACTAAAATTAACTCAAAATGGATTAAGGATTTAAATATACACCCTGAAACAATAAAACTTCTTAAAGAAGACATAGGAGAAACACTTCAGGAAATAGGACTGGGCACAGACTTCATGAATTCGACCCCAAAAGCATGGGCAACCAAAGGAAAAATAAACAAATGGGATTATATCAAACTAAAAAGCTTCTGCACAGCAAAAGAAACAATTAACAGAGTTAAAAGACAACCAACAGAGTGGGAGAAAATATTTGCAAAATATACATCTGACAAAGGATTAATATCCAGAATATATAAGGAACTCAAACAACTTTACAAGAAGAAAACAAGCAACCCAATTAAAAAATGGGCAAAAGAGCTAAGTAGGCATTTCTCTAAGGAAGATATCCAAATGGCCAACAGACATATGAAAAAATGCTCAACATCACTCAGCATCCGGGAAATGCAAATCAAAACCACACTGAGATACCATCTCACCCCAGTTAGGATGGCTAAAATGCAAAAGACTCTGAATGATAAATGCTGGCGAGGTTGCGGAGAAAAAGGAACTCTCATACATTGTTGGTGGGACTGCAAAATGGTGCAGCCTCTATGGAAAATGGTATGGAGGTTCCTCAAACAATTGCAGATAGATCTACCATACGACCCAGCTATCCCACTGTTGGGAATATACCCAGAGGAATGGAAATCATCAAGTCGAAGGTATACCTGTTCCCCAATGTTCATCGCAGCACTCTTTACAATAGCCAAGAGTTGGAACCAGCCCAAATGTCCATCATCAGATGAGTGGATACGGAAAATGTGGTACATCTACACAATGGAATACTACTCTGCTATAAAAAAGAATGAAATACTGCCATTTGCAACAACATGGATGGACCTTGAGAGAATTACATTAAGTGAAACTAGTCAGGCACAGAAAGAAAAATACCACATGTTCTCACTTATTGGTGGGAACTAAAAATTAATATATAATTCACACACACACACACACACACACACACACACACACACACACACACAAAAAAAAAAAACCCAGGGGTGGGGGAAGAAGATATAACAACCACAACTACATGATGATGATACAACAAGCAAACAGAAAGGACATTGTTGCGGGGAGGGAGGGAGGTTTTGGTGATGGGCAACAATAATCAACCACAACGTATATCGACATAATAAAATTTTAAAAAATAATAATAATTAAAAAAATAAAATATAAAAAATAAAAAATAAAATAAATAAAATAGTAAATAATAAATAAATAAATAAAAATAATAATAAAATACTAATAATAAATAAATAAATAAATAAACGAACAAACAAACAAATAAATAAATAAACAAATAAATAAAAAATGGACAAAGGACCTGAATAGACATTTCTCAGAAGATTACATATAAATGGCCGATGGATTTATGAAATAATGCTCAACATCATTATTCGTCAGGGAAATGTAAATTAAACCACAGAATTATCACCTCACACCCGTTAGAATGGCTACTTTCAAAAAGAGGACAGGTAAGTGTAAGTGATGATATGGAGAAAAGGGAACACTTGTATACCGTTGGTGGGAATGTAAATTTATTTTGCAGTTATTGAAAACAGTATAGTGATTCTTCAAAAAATTAAAAATAGAACTACCATATGATGTAGTAATCCCATTGCTGGGTATATGTCTAAAAAATTCTAAATTAATATATTAAAGAGATATCTGCACTCCATGTTCACTACAGCATTATGTGCAGTAGCCAAGATATGAAATCAACCTAGGTGTCCATCAACAGATGAATAAAGAAAATGTTGTATGCACACACAATGAAATACATGAAATACAATTCAGCCTTTAAAAAGTAGGAAATTCTATTTTTGTCATTTGCAACAACATGAATGAACCTGAGGGACATTATGTTAAGTGAAATAAGCCAGGTACAGAAAGACAAATGCTGCACAATCTCACTTGTGGAATCTAAAAAGTTGAACTCATAGAAGCAGAGAGTAGAATGGTGGTTACCAAGGGGCTGTGTGCAGGATCGGGGAGTGTGATGTTGGTTAAAGGATACAAAATTTTAGTTAGACAGGAGAAATAAGTTCAACATGGTGACTATATTTAATAATACATTGTGTACTTGAAAATAGTCAAGAAAGCAGATTGCATGTGTTCTCACCACAAATAAATGGTAATTATGTGAGGTAGTGCAGTACACCTCAATTAGCCATTCTACCATGTAAAATATTTCAAAACATCATGTTGCACATGATACATATATACAATTTTTATTCATCAGTTAAACAAATACATTTTTAAAAACCAAAAAGGAGAGAGGATATTCCCATCCTGGGGAGCAAGAAGGTGTGAGAGGATGGCTCTAGTTTAGTAGCCGCTAGAGTGAGTGGAAACAGAGAGAGGAATCTGACCCGGACCTGCAGCCTGTCAGAGGTTCACGTGACTTACTAAATGCTACCACAGTCCCTACTTCTCCTTTCTGCTGATTGGGCCATGTGACAGTTTTCTGTTTTAGCTATTACATGACTGCTGCATCACACAGAGAATAAAATGAAACAAAAACAAAAAAAACCAAAGAAATTGCTGATACAGAATAACCTATGAATATGACATTTTAAAACAAATATTAAGTCTTAGAATTTCATTGTATTGGGCCGGCCCGTGGCTCACTCGGGAGAGTGTGGTGCTGGTAACACCAAGGCCCCGGGTTCAGATCCCATATACGGATGGCCGGTTCGCTCACTGGCTGAGCGTGGTGCTGACAACACCAAGCCAAGGGTTAAGATCCCCTTACCGGTCATCTTTAAAAAAAAAAAAAAAAAGAATTTCATTGTATTTTATAATCATCACTGCTTTTATGTTTAAATATGTGTTTCAGTCCACCTAATAAAGGAGAAATACATGTTCGTGTATGGGGTTTGTAAACATAAATGAAGTGTACTATGACTTTAAATAGAACACATTGTTTTCATGAGAATACTTGTTAATCTAGCAAATTATTTGCAGAAGAATTGAGCACATAACATTTGTTTATTTACAGATAAGAACTCCCCTATCCCCAACCTTCAGTTACTTTAATTATTCTAAGATCATTTGCAAAGACTGAAATCAAGGGTTTCTACTTCCCGAACGGCAGTATGAGATGCTCCACGGATCTGTTCCTCAGCAAAACAGCCACAACTGGTAAAAATTTTAAATGCGTGCGCGCACACGCGCGCGCACACACACACACGCACACACACACACACACACATTTGAAGTCTCTGAGAATTATTCTAAGATCATACAGCAAATTAAGAAATATTTATTCAAGTAAATCTACTAAATTTCAGTATGAATAGCAAGAGTCTGTGACACTTGAGCCACAACATGATCCCTCCAGCTCATTTGATGGAAGCTCCCCTCCAGGCAGGTTTGAAAAAGAAGGCAAAGCTTCCTATCAAGTTTTCTCCCAGTCAGTGGATACAGTATCTCACCTGGAGGTGCCACCAGCATCTCTCATTTCCTCTAGCTCTGAGTTGCAGAGGGTAAATTTTTGCTGATTGTGGCTAAGAAGTTGAAGGCTCCCTTCCTCTACCTAGGTCATACTCACAGGTGGAGGCTCTCCCCCAGGACCAGCAGGCAGAGAATACTGAGGTCCCAACTGCCCTTGCCCCAGCTCACTTGTAGGGTGGAGGTTCCATACCAGGAGGAGCCAAACAAGAAGACCAGAGGCTACCACCCTCATCTAGCATCCTGTTTGTAAAGGAGGATTGCCTTTCTTGCCTCTACCTCCAGAGCAGTGGCTTAGAAATATTGCTCAGGAGGAGAAACAATCTATAAAAATTGAGTTCCAAAGCTCTCCCCAAAAGAACTGACTTGATTTGAACTGGTGGAAGAAAAGAATCAACAAACTTGAAAATAGATCAACAGAGATTATGTAATCTAAAGAACAGAGAGGAAAAAACATTGGAGAAAATAGAACAGGGCCACATAAAAATATTAGACATTTTTAAGCACACTGACATATGTCTGTATTAGTCCATTTCTTTTGCTTGTAACAGAATACCTGAAACTGGGTAATTTATAAAGAAACAAAGATTATTTCTTAAAGTTTTGGAGGCTGAGAAGTCCAAGGTCCAGGGGACACATCTTGTGAGGGCCTTCTTCTTGGTGGTGACTCTACAGCAATTCAGGGTATCACATAGTGAGAATGACAAAATCAAGTGAACTAACTTCCCTGGGTTGAATATTCCCCCAAAATTCCCCCAAAATTAATCCCCACTGTAACTGTTGAGGGTGGGAATACATTATGATCATTGAAAGGTGGGGCCTTGAAGAGGTGATTAAGTTGATGGCTTAATGGTGGTTGTGGATGTGGTTCTGATGGCTTGAAAAGGAGAGTGCATGAGGAGCTCTCTTTCACTCTCTGTTCCTCCATTTTCTGCCATGTGAGACCCCTGCATTGCTGTAAAGTCACCACCAAAGAATACCCTCACCAGATGTGTTCCCTGGACTTCCCAGCCCCTGAAACTGTAAACAATAAATTTTTTTTCTTACAAATTACCCAGTTCCAGGTATTTTGTTATAAGCAACAGAAATGGAGTAATGCAGAAAACTAGTACCAGAGAAGTGGCATGTTGCTTATGAGAAATACTAGAAAATGTGGAAATGGCTTTGAAAGTGGGTGGTGAGGAAAAGCTGGAAGAATTTGGAGGAGGCGGCTAGAAAAAGCCTACCTGCTGGTGGGAGTTTAGAAGACAAGAAAACCAGGGAAAGTTTGGAACTTCTCTGAGACTGCTTAAATGGTGGTGACCAGACTGCTGCTAGAAACATGGACTACAAAGACCATTCCAAGGTGGTCTCAGATAGAAATGAGAAGTTTTTTGGAAGCTGGGGCAAAGATAACGCTTGCTATGCACTGGCAAGAAACTTGGCTGCATTCTTTTCATGCCCAAAAGTTTTATGGAATGTGGAACTTCAAGGTGCTGAGCCAGAGGATTTGGCAGAAGAAGTTTCTAAGCAGCAAAGTATTAAGGAAGTTGCATGACTACTTGCACTATGCTGAGTAATGACAGAAAAAGCATGAGGTAAAGCCAGAATTTATAATTCAAAAGAAAGCAGAGGGCTAAATATTGGAAAACTTTCAGCCTGGCCACAAAAGCAAGGGTGTAGACCAGCAACCATTTGCTAAGGAGATTAGTACAGAAGAAAGGGATTATGAAGTTATTTCAGAGGCTGCATCTTCTATTACAGGCCCAATGGCCTAGAGAGACAGAATGGTCTCAGGGAACAGGCCTGAGGCATCTTCTACAGGCTCACTGCCCAGGGTCACCTCAGGAAGCTGCTTCCTACATCAGCACCCTGGCATTGACAGTAGCTAAATTGGCCCCAGATGTGGCTGGACCCATAGCTTTGGAAAACACAAGCTTGGTGGTGTCCACGTAATGTTAAGTTTGCAGGCTTGCAGAATGCCAGAGATGTGAAGGCTTGGGAGCTTCCACCCTGATTTCAAAGGATGTATAGAAATACCTGGGGGCCCAGGAAGATACCTGTCACAGAGGTGGATTCACTACATAGAGCCTTTGCTAGAGTGATGCCAAGAGGAAATATGGGGTCAGAATTGCAGCAGAAAAACCCCACCAAGGCCATGTCTAGTAGAGCCATGAGAGTGGGACTGCCACGGAGACCCTGGGCTTGTGGAGCGAGCAGCATGCAATGCTAGCCTGCAATAGCTAAAGCATGGCCTCGGACCAGGAACAGTATAGGAGTGGAGCTGCAGAGGACTTAGGGATCCAGCCTCACACTGGGGTGCAGAGGATATTGAATATGGAGTCAAGGTACCTGATTCACCAGCTTTGAGATTTGATGCCTGCACTGCTGGGTTTCAGACTTAGGATCTATTACCCCTTTATTTAGGCCTATTTCTCCCTTTTCAAATGGGAACATATATCCTATGCTTGTCCCACCACTGTAATCTTGGAAGTAGATAACTTGTGTTGATTTTGCTGATGGAACTTTGAAATTTGGACTTTTGAGCTGAAACAAGTTAAGACTTTCGGGGATGAAATGAATGTACTTGTATGTGAAAAGAACATGAGTTTTGGGGGTCCAGGGACAGAATGCCTTGGACTGAATGTCCCCCCAGAACTTAATCCTGACTGTAACTGTTAAGGGCGGCAATACTATTATAATAATTGAAAGGTGGGGCCTTGAAGAGGTTATTAAGTTGATGATTTAATCGTGGTCAAACCATGGGTGTGGTTCTGAAGGCTTTAAAAGAAAAGTGCCTGAGGACTTCTCTCCCTCTGCTCTGCTATTTTCTGCCATGTGAGACCACTGGGTCACTGTTGCCACCACCAAAGAAGATCCTCACCAGATGTGTTCCCTAGACTTTGGACTTTCCAACATCTGAAACTGTAAGCAATAAATTTCATTTCCTTAAAAATTGTCCAGTGCCAGGTATTTTGTTATAAGCAACAGAAATGGACTAATACACAAAACTTTTCACTCACTTTCCTTTAAAGCCATCAGAACCATGCCCATGATAATGCATTACTTCATGAATGGATTAATTCATTCACAAGGGCAGAGTCCTCATAATCCAATCACCTCTCAAAGGCCCCACATTTCAAATACCATAATTAGATTTCCCACCCTCTTAAAACTGCTACAGTAGGGGTCAAGTTTCCAATACATGAAAAAGGACCAGAAAAAACATTCAAAGAAATAATGGTTGAAAACATCTCAAATTTAATGAAAAACAGTAATTTACACATCCAAGAATCTTAATGAACTCCAAGTACGATAAATGCAAAGAGATCCACCCCTAAACACAAAGTTGCTGAGAGGCAAAGACTGAGATTATCTTGAAAGTGTCAAAAGAAAAGCAACTAGTCGTAATCAAAGGAAGCCCAGTAAGATTAACAGTTGACTTCTTATCTGAAACAATGAAGGCCAGAAGGCAGTGGAATGACATACTCAAATTCCTGAAAATGTCAATCAAGAATCTTATATCCAGCAAAACCATCTTTCAAAAATAAAGGCAAAATAAAACATTCCAAATAAACAAAAACTGAGTGACGGTCTGAGTTAGCAGACCCTCCTTATAAGCAATTTTAAAGGAAGTTTTATAGGCTGAAACAAGTGACTCCAGACAGTAATTCAAATACACATGAAAAAATAAAGAGTATTGGTAATAGTAATTATGTAATTATTTCAAAAAGGATAAATTTATATTTCTTCTATTTCTCTTAACTAATTTGAAAGCATTTTTATAAAACAATATGTAAATAATTGTTTTTTTGGCATATAACATGTAGAAATGCATTATATTTGATAATAGCAGCACAAAGGAGGTGGTGGGAGCAAAATTTTATGGAGTAAGGAAATTGCACCAGGTGATAACTCTAATCCACAGGAACAAATGAAGAAACTAGGAACGATATATAAGAAGGTTAATATAATAAACTCTATAAATATATACATGCTCTCCTTTCTTCTCTTAACTTCTTTACTAGACATAAAATTATATAAAGTAGTAGTTATAACAGTGTATCTTGGGCTTTTTATCATATAGAGACATAATATATATGAGAATAATAGTACAAAAAAGGGGGATGAGTGAGTAGAGATATGTAGGAGTAACGTTTCTATATCTTAATGAAATTGAGTTAGTATAAATCTGAAGTAGATTTTGATAAATTAAGATGTATATAAGCCCTACAGCAATCACTAAGACAATAACTAACTAAATAAATAAAAAAATAAATTTTAAAAATTAAAATATTACACTAAAAACTGTTCATTTAATACAATAGAAAGCAGTGAAAGAGTAGTAGAGGAACACAAAGACACAATACATATAGAAAACAAAAAGTAAAATGGTAGATACATTTGTATCAAAAGTAACATTAGGAGTGAATGAACTAAATAATTTAATCAAAAAGGAGACATTGTCAGACTGGACCAAAAGAACCCAACTATAGGCTATTCAATTTTACATTCTAAGATACAAACAAGAAGCTGGAGTGCCTATACTAATATCAGACAAAATAGACATTAAAATAAAAAAATGTTACTACAAATAAACAGGAACATTTTATAAAGATAAAAGGGTCAATCAACTAAGAAAATATAACAATTATAAACTTATGCACCCAACAAACAGAACCCCAAAATACAGGAAACAGAAACTGACAGAAATGAAAGGAGAAATAGTCAATTCAGCATTAATAATTGGAGACTTCACACTTCACTTTCAATAATGGAAAGAGCAATTAGGCAAAAGAAAAGAAAATACAAGATCTGAAAACACTACTACATCCAAAAAGACATCTATATAACACACCACCCCCAAATAGCAGGATATAATTCTTTTCAAGTGTACATAGAAAATTCTCCAGGATAGACCATATACTAGGCCATAAGGCAAGCCTCAATTTTAAAATGATAGAAATGTTACAAAGTATGTTCTCTGGCCACAAAGGAATGAAATTAAAAATCAACAATAAAAAGAAATTTGGAATAAGAGGGGAAAAAAGGAATTTTGGGAAACTCATAAATGTGTGAATATCAATACATTCCTAAATAATTAATGTGTCAAAGAAGAAATTCCAAATAAAACTGTAAAATACTTTGGGATGAATTAAAATGAATATACAACATAATGAAACTTAAGATGCAGATAAAATAGTCCTAGAAGGAAATTTACAGTTATAAATGCCTTATATTAAAAAAGAAGAAAGATCTCAAAAAATAACCTAAACTTCTACCTTAGGACACTGGGAAAAGGAGAGCAAAACCAAAAGCAGGAAGAAAAGCAAGAAGAAAAAAATAATAATAAAGGTCAGAGTACAATTAATGAAATAGAGAATAGAGAAATGATAGAAAAAAATTAACAAAACCAAAAGTCGGTTCTTTCAAAAAATCAACAGACCTTGACAAACCTTTAGCTAGATTGACCAAGAAAAAAGAGAGAAGAATTAAGTTACTAAAATTAAAGATAAAAGAAGAGGACTTAACTACTGATCATACAGGAATAAAGAGGACTACAAGGGAATACTATGAACTGTATGCCAATAACTACATAACTTTGGTAAAATACACGTTTTCTTGAAAGACACGAATAACTGAAACTGACTCAAGAAGGAATAGAAAATGGGAATAGACTCATAATAACTAAAGAGATTGAATTAGTAATCAAAAAAACTGACCACAAGGAAAAGCTCAAGACCAGATGGCTTCACTGGTGAATTCTATCACATATTTAAAGAAGAACTAATGCTTACATTTAAAGAAGAATAAATTCTTCAAAACCTCCTCCAAAAAGTAGAAGAGGAAGGAATACTCACCAGTTTATTCTCTGAGGCCAGTTTTACCTTGTTATGAAAACCAAGTACACCACAAGAAAGAAAACTACAGACCAACATCTCTTATGAATATAAATACAAAAATCCTCCATGAAATACTAGAAAATTAAATTCAGCAATATATACAAATGATTGTACACCATGAGCAATGCATATTTATCTCAAGAATGGAAAGCTGGTTTACCATTCAAAAATAAATTAGTATAATACACTGCATCAATAGAATAAAGGATAAAAACTTTGTGATAATTTCAATAGATCCAGGAAAAAGAATTTTATGAAACTGAATACCTGTTCATGATAAAAACATTCAGCAAACTAAGAATAGAAGGGAATTTCCTCAACCTGATAAAGGGCATCTATGAAAAATTCACACCTAACATCATACTTAATGGTGAAAGACTGAATGCTTTCCCCTAAGATCAGGAATAAGACAATGTCGGCTCTCAGCACTTCTATTCAATATTGTACTGAAGGTTCCAGTTAGGGATATTAGAAAATAAAAAGAAATAAAATGCACCTAAATTGGAAAGGAAGAAGTAAAACTATCTGTATTTGAAGATATGTTCTCATGTGTAGAAAATCCTAAGGAATCCACTAGAAAATCTATTAGTAGTAAATGAGTTCAGCAAGGTTGTATGATACAAGATCAATATACAAAAATTGTATTTCTATACTTTGGCAATGAGCAAACCAAAAATGAAATTAAGAGCAAAATTCCATTTACAATAGTATCGAAATATATAGTCAATTCTTGTTATTCATGGTAGTTATGTTTGATAAAATCACACAAACACTGAATTAGCAAACATTGAACCATTGTGTCTAGGGGAAACACAGGGCTAGGTTCCCACAAGCCTCTAGTCACAACATTTTCATCAACTGATCATGGCATAATCTTGTTTTATGTGTACTTGTGTATAAAGACCCCTTATTTAATGTATATTGTTGATTCATTAACATTGAACTATAGCCAACAAAACTATAACTCATGGCTGAATGCATCTTATCTAACACATGTATTTTTTCTGTATGGAACACACAGTTTTCTGGTGCTCAGGAACACTAGACAGCATTTCATCACTATCTTCAGGGGCCATTTTAAACAGCAAATTCATCAACAAAAAGCATAAAAATGTGAAAAATGTGGCACTAAGTAGACCATGAAAAGGACACTTGTTTACAGTATGAGAGCTGAAATAAGAAGGCAGAACATCACTTTGTTTGACTTCAGGTGGGAATTTATATGTCAGTCCACTTAAACTTTTTGTTGCTCTGTGCCTGTCCCCAGATGACTGCAAAAGTGCTGTAAGTATTGATTTTTGAGGTTACAGATAAATTTTAGCAAATAGGCAAATTCACAAATATGAATCTACAAATAATGAGAATAAATTTAACAAAAGAATTGCAAAATCTGTTGTGGGAAAAGTTGAATATTTTAATCAGGCTCCCTAGCTCAGGTCTGGTTGGGGGTGGAGCAGCAAATTCTTAATTCTAAACAAGTTGTGTGTGGGTGGAGTTAGTGCACATGTGCACCCATGTATCTTTCTAGTTAATTGCTATTGTGTGTTCTTCAGTTTGTGAAGCAGAGCTGGCAGGCAGAGCTTGTGTCTAAAAATAGAGCATGTTTACTCTGCTGGCAGCACTCAGTTTTTCTTTGGACTTTGTCAGTAGCAGTAGAGTTTCTGAGTTTCTCTTTGGACTGCCTAGGTATTAGTGTTGTGTGTGCTGAATAAAGACTATTCTTTCTTCAACCAAGGCTCCAAGGAACTTTTTGCCAGTTACCTAGCTCATAGACCTGCATGTGAGCTCCAGACCCAGCCCTAGCTCTACATCTATACACTGAAAACCATAAAATATTGTTGAAAAAAGTTAAAAAGCATTTAATAAATGGAAAGACATCCCATAGCCATGGGTCAGAAGACTTAAATTGATTCTACAGATTTAATTCAGTCCCTATTGAAATTCCAGCTTGCTTCTCTGCAGAAATTGACACACTGATCCGAAAATTCATATGGAAATTCAAGAGATCTAGATAGCCAAAACAATCTTGAAAAAGAATAACAAGGTTGGAGGACTTCTCAATTTCAAAATTTACTACAAAGCCTACAATAATCAAGGCAGTGATACTGGAATAAAGATGGATATACAGACCAATGGAATGTAATTGAAAGTCCAGAAATAAACTGTCACTTTTATGGTCAACTGATTTTTGACATGGGTGCGAAGACAATCCAACAGGGAAAGAATAACCTTTATAACAACAAGGTCAAAGGTTCAGATCCCTGTACTGGCCAGCTACAAAAAAAGTAATAATAATCTTTATAGCAAATGGTGCTGGGACAACTGGATATCCACTCACAAGAGTGAAGTTGAGAGAACTACAAACCACTGCTGAGAGAAATTAGAGAGGATACAAGAAGATGGAAAGATATCCCATGCTCTTGGATTGGAAGAATCAACATAGTGAAAATGTCCATACTACCCAAAGTGATATACAAATTCAATGCAATCCCCATCAAAATTCCAAAGACATTTTTCTCAGAAATGGAAAAAACTATCCAGACATTTATATGGAACAATAAAAGACCACACATAGCCAAAGCAATGCTGAGCAAAAAAAATAAAGCTGGAGGCATAACACTACCTGACTTTAAGCTATACTACAAAGCTATAATAACCAAAACAGTATGGTACTGGCATAAAAACAGACACACTGATCAATGGAATAGAATAGAGAATCCAGAAATCAACCCACACACTTACTGTCAGCTGATCTTTGACAAAGGCACCAAGCCTATTCAGTGGCGAAGGGACTGCCTCTTCAGCAAATGGTGCTGGGATAACTGGATATCCATATGCAGGAGAATGAAACTAGATCCATACCTCTCGCCGTATACTAAAATCAACTCAAAATGGATTAAGGATTTAAATATACACCCTGAAACAATAAAACTTCTTAAAGAAGACATAGGAGAAACACTTCAGGAAATAGGACTGGGCACAGACTTCATGAATACGACCCCAAAAGCATGGGCAACCAAACGAAAAATAAACAAATGGGATTATATCAAACTAAAAAGCTTCTGCACAGCAAAAGAAACAATTAAAAGAGTTAAAAGACAACGAACAGAGTGGGAGAAAATATTTGCAAAATATATATCTGACAAAGGATTAATATCCAGAGTATATAAGGAACTCAAACAACTGTACAAGAAGAAAACAAGCAACCCAATTAAAAAATGGGCAAAAGAGCTAAGTAGGCATTTCTCTAAGGAAGATATACAAATGGCTAACAGACATATGAAAAAGTGCTCAACATCACTCAGCATCCGGGAAATGCAAATCAAAACCACATTGAGATACCATCTAACCCCAGTTAGGATGGCTAAAATCCAAAAGACTATGAACGATAAATGCTGGCGAGGCTGCGGAGAAAAAGGAACTCTCATACATTGTTGGTGGGACTGCAAAATGGTGCAGCCTCTATGGAAAATGGTATGGAGGTTCCTTAAACAATTGCAAATAGATCTTCCATACGACCCAGCCATCCCACTGTTGGGAATATACCCAGAGGAATGGAAATCATCAAGTCGAAGGTATACCTGTTCCCCAATGTTCATCGCAGCACTCTTTACAATAGCCAAGAGTTGGAACCAGCCCAAATGCCCATCATCAGATGAGTGGATACGGAAAATGTGGTACATCTACACAATGGAATACTACTCAGCTATAAAAACGAATGAAATTCTGCCATTTGCAACAACATGGATGGACCTTGAGAGAATTATATTAAGTGAAACAAGTCAGGCACAGAAAGAGAAATACCACATGTTCTCACTTATTGGAGGGAGCTAAAAATTAATATATAAATTCACACACACACATACACACATACACACACAAACCGGGGGGGGGGAGGAAGAAGATATAACAACCACAATTATTTGAAGTTGATACAACAAACAAACAGAAAGGACATTGTTGGGGGGGAGGGGGGGAGGGAGAAGGGAGGGAGGTTTTGGTGATGGGGAGCATTAATCAGCTACAATGTATATCGACAAAATAAAATTTAAAAAAAAAAAACAAAAAAAAAAAAAAACAAAAATTAACTCAACATGGATCAAAGACCTAAATATAAGAGCTAAAACTATAAAACTATTAGAAGAAAACTTAGATTTAAATCTTCATGACCTTGAATTAGACGATGGTTTCTTAGATGTGACATCTAAAGGACAAGCAACAAAAATAGCATAGATAATAGGGCTTATATCTAGAATATATAAAGAACTATAACGACTTAATAATAAAAAGATAACCCAATTAAAATAGGCAAAGAATCTGATGGACAGTTCTCCAAAATGCGCAAATGTCCAGTAAACATGAAAGATGCATGAAAAACACAAAAAAACACAAAATGTCCATGAAAAGATGCACAACATCATTAGCTATCAGATAAATGCAAACGAAAACCTTAATGAGATTCTACTTCACATTCACTAGGATGGCTATAATAAAAAAGACAGATAATAACAAGGGCTGACAAATATGTGGAAAAATTGGACACCTTATACACAGTTTGTATATGGGGTATGGCCACTTTGGAAAACAGTCTGGCAGTTCCTCAAAAGATTGCACATAGAGTTACTATTTGATCCAGCAATCTACTCCTAAATATATACCTAAGAGAAATGAGAAATAAAACATGTTCATACAAAAACTTGTACATGAATGTTTTTAGCAGCATTAATTCATAACAGTAAAAAAGTGAAAAAAATGACTCAAATGTCCACCAATTAATGAATGTGTAAATAAAATGTGGTATGCCCATACAATAGGATATTATTCAGCAATAAAAAGAAATGAAGTACTGATACATACCACAACAAGGATGAACCTTGAAAATATTACAACAAATGAAAGTCAGTTGCAAAGGGTCATATATGATTCTATTTATGTAAAATGTCCAGAATAGGCAAATCTAAAGAGACAGAAAGTAGGTTAGTGGTTGCCTACGTCTGGGGAAAATAGATGAATTATGGATGATGGCTAAAGAGTACAAGGTCTCTTTTGGGGGTTATAATCTAAAATCAATTGATGTTTGCACAACTTGTGAATATACTAAGAGCCATTGAATGTTATGAAAGTTATATCTCATTAAAGCTGTTTTTAAAAGAAGCAAATGAGTTAAAAATTTCCAAAAGGAAATTGATGAAATGATAATTCAACATAATAAAGAAAATAGTGCTTACAGGTAACATTACCTAAAAGGCTATGAGAAACTTTGAAAAACTACTTAATCCTGTAAGATGCTTGAACAGTGAGAATATTAAAAATATTGATAATGGTATTTTTCTACTTGATCATTTTCTCTCTTTTTTCTTTCTCTTACCAAATCACATTTTTATGTCTTTATAAATCTTATACTATATTGATTCCAAAGTCCTTTTAACTTCAAACACAACTCCATGAACAAAGGACATAAAAACAAATGAAAAGAGAATATTTTATAATACATGCATATAAATTTAAATTATTACAAATTGATATAATATGAAATATGATTCTAGATGCTAAAAAGAACATAATAGGTTTCTATTGCTGGAATCTACTCTTGGAAAAAGCTATAATATATTAAAAAGTCTAATTTTTCTCACTTGTTTTATCTTTGAATTGGTTTCTTAATGAGAATAAGAATCCCAAACAGCAAAATGACATTAAGGAACTTGTTTTTAAAAATCTATCTGTGCTTTCTGAGAATTATATAGTTGTCTCTTTTTATTAGACCTAAATTCTCTAACCAAATTATGTCTCTTTTTTTAAAAAAACTCTCATTTTATCACTAGCAATTGTCATAATTTCAGAGTTGTTAATTTGGCTGTACTTTATGTAAGCCTTTTTATTTTAAGCTTATTTACATCAGTTCCCCTGGGTCTAATAACACTCTAGAATTTATGAACTCTTTCTTTTGTAATGTGCTGTACAAACCAAAACTGATGCCGGAAGAGTCTTCTGAAGCAAATAATATATTTTTCTTTCTTTAAAACTTTTGTTAGTTATTTTACATCATTTTACCAACTTATCCCACTGGATGAGAATGCTTTCAATAAGGAAAAGAAAGAAAGCAATGACAAAATGAGCCTAGAAGGATAGAAAAGCATGTTGTGATGAATGGGTTCTGAGAAGGTAATTATTGAAAATGACAGAAAGGCATGCTCTTGGCACTGTGGAAGCTTGTCTCTTCATACAGGAACTAAGAGGCATCAACCTGAGAGAGAGGAAACAGAATAAAAGAAGAAAGCATACCAAGAGAGAGAGAGAGAATGATAGCAGAAACAGAGAAAGTTAGAAACAACCAGCAAAAAGTATAACACAGAGGGCTACAAAAGGGGAACAGAGGAGCAATGAATCTGGTGCGGACAGACATGAACAAACGAGAGGGCAGATTTGATGAGGAGGCTGAGACCAGACACTGGCAGGAGAGAGGAAAGAGGCAGAAGCACCAGACAGCGGGTGGAATAGCCCTCAGCTTTGGGCAGGGTGAGGGGGTGAACAGAAAGGGAGGCAGCATCAGCACATACTAAGTACATTTTGAAATTTTTTAGCACCAAGGAAGGACAACTCAGCGGTTTGGATGGGATGGAGAAAAGCAGGCTTATAAAGGGTTGTGATGAACTAAATTACTCATTTCCAATCCTAACATTTCTTTTGTTATATGATTCCCACCTCCTGTAATGAAGGACTAGCATCACCAGAAGTGCAAAGATGGGAAACTGCAAGGCATAATGGAGGATAGGGAGGAGATAAATTTAGTTATAATGGAAGGTTCACATGGGGGAGTCGTGCCAGAAAAGACTAGAAACCTAGGGTGGAGTCAGATTGTGGGAGTCCTCAGATGTCACGGTAAGGAACTGAGCTCCAGCAAGGAGAAAGGAAGGGTTTTCAGCAGGGAAGCAAAATGATGAGCATAGCATTTTAGAGAGAGAAATTTACCAACATAAGACAATGAAGGGGGAGGGAAACCAGAGGCCAGAAAGTTAGCTAGAAAGTTAAGGTTCTTGTAGTACAGAGCAAAGGGATTAAAGATGTGCATATAAAGCCGTTATGTTTCTGGGAATTAATATTCTGAGGAAATAAGTATGCATACAAGGATTTCACTACCAACAATTTTTATTGCAATATTGTTATAAGACATTTACAAACACTTATAAAATGTTTTTGAAACTCTTTTAAGAACAATCGTTAGCAGCTAAATCTTTGCAGATATTCTTCATTATTTCCTAAAGTTCTATCTATAGTGTAAAAACTTCTAACCTTGCTAATGAAAAGAAATCATGATCTTTCATCAATCCACAATACTAAAACAACTAACAAAAATACTGCTATAGATAGATCTACCATATGACCCAGCTATCCCACTGCTGGGAATATACCCAGAGGAATGGAAATCGTCAAGTCGAAGGTACCTGTTCCCCAATGTTCATCACAGCACTCTTTACAATAACCAAGAGTTGGAACCAGCCCAAATGTCCATCATCGGATGAGTGAATACGGAAAATGTGGTACATCTACACAATGGAATACTACTCAGCTATAAAAACGAATGAAATACTGCCATTTGCAACAACATGGATGGACCTTGAGAGAATTATATTAAGTGAAACGAGTCAGGCACAGAAAGAGAAATACCACATGTTCTCACTTATTGGTGGGAGCTAAAAATTAATATATAAATTCACACACACACACACAAAAAAAAAAACCGGGTGGGGGGAGAAGATATAACAACCACAATTACTTGAAGTTGATACGACAAGCAAACAGAAAGGACATTGTTGGGGGGGAGGCAGGAGAGGGAGGAGGGAGGGAGGTTTTGGTAAGGGGCAACAATAATCAACCACAATGTATATCGACAAAAAAAAAAAAATACTGCTATATAGCAACATACACGCACACATACTTCTGTATGTGCTTCTGAAGACAGAACTATCAATGCATTGCTCAAATGTACTGGTATTGGACTGAGACGAAACTAGTCTTCCATCGATATTGGAGGCTTTCTCCATGATCACCATGTAGATTGGCATGAGTACAGAGTAGGCAGCTCAATCAGAGGAGGGTGAGAATCCTTCAGAGGGGATGCTCTGGGGCAATTATTTGATTTCTTTTCCTCATTCTTCATTTTTATAGCAGTTTTAGTTTTACAGAGAAATTGAACAGAAAATAGAGATCACTCCCATGCCTCCCCCTGCCACATATACACAGTTTGCCCTGTTATTGACATGTTATATTAGTGTGGTATATTTGTTACAATTATGAATCAATATTGATATATTATTATTAACTTAATTTTATATCAAGGTTTCCTCTGTTTTACCATTCTATGGGTTTTGCCAAATGCATAATGTCATACATTCACCATTATAGTACCATACATTTTGCTGCCCTAAAAATCCTGTCCTCCACCTGTTCATCCCTCCCTCCAATCTTCCCTCCCTCCTTTCTTCATCCCCTGAAACTCTGGCAACCAGATTCCCCCCCCCCCCATTTCCTCAAACATTTATCATTTCTTTGCATTGGAAATATTCAAAATCTTCTCTTCTAGGTAATTAAAACTATATGATAACTAGTTGTTAATTACAGTCACCCCACAGTGCTATATAGAACACCAGATGTTATTCCTCCTATCCAATTACTTGATTTTTCATATGTTTATATCTTGTCTCTAAACTACAGTGTAAGTTTAGTGAAGATAGGGACATAACACCATCCAGATGAAGAAATAAAATAGGATTCCTTAAATCATCAAACAAAACTTTGTTCCCTCATTGGTCCGATCCTGACCCAATTCCAAGGGTTAGTCAATCCCATAAAACTGTCTTAAATCTAGGTTACCTAAACCAACGACTGTTGCAAGGGAGATGGAATTACCCTGATTGAATTAAACTAATCAGAGCCCTTCCTTGGAGCTAGGGATGGAACCATCTCTACATTTCCAAGTCTTGTAACTGCAGATCACGAGCAAGGAGAGGATGGATGTTGGTAGAATGTATATCATAAAGATGAAATTGAAGCCTGTGAGAGAGAATTCAAATATCAAGATAAACTCTATCGTACTGAAATAAAAAACTGTGCAGACATGATCACAGAACTGCTGACAGTAATTTGAGAAAAGGTTGAAGAACAGATGAAATACTGAAAGACGACACATATAGACAGTATTAAAAGGTATGTGTGCGGGTTGAGGGGCAGACGGGGAATAAACTACATCAACTAATATATCAACTTAAACCAACTAGTATATAGGACAGTGGTTCTTAACTTTTGAGTATTAGTGAGACATTTATATATACTACAGTTTTTGATAGCACATTTGGCTAGATTGAAAGATTCAAAGTAACATGAAACATTAGGTCTGCTAATTACAAGGGAACAGCTACCCCAGGATAAACATGTGTGACAGTGTCTGTGAAGCATTCATGTGTACTGGACAGCTCTTGCTTTGTATCCCAATATCCATTCACCATTCTCCTGGGAAAACAGCCTGCCAGAACGCACCCAGAGAGCCACCCTTCCTCTGTTCTCACACCCTGTAGTTTGAGTGCTATGGATGCTCCTTAATTCAAAAAGCAATCCCATCCTCTTGGCTGCAGTGATTGGTCCAGTGATGGGCATGTGATCCACATCTGGCCAATAAGAGAGAAAAATTAGGATTTCTGTTTGGCTGTTGGAGGAAAGAAGCTCTTTTCCTTCTCATCTTGAAGCAGAAAGGCTGTAGAAAAGAGCTGCTGCAGTCATTTAGGCATCTTGGGTGGGGGATGAAGGTGGGGGAGGGAGCAGTGGATGGAACTGCTGGGGTTCACCAGGTAGAGCCTGAGCACATTGTAGAGATGATATTTTGTATGTCCTATATCCAGGTATGCCTGAAAATTTATTTCCCTGAAGTTTTCAGTTATGGGAGCCAATCAATTCCCTTCTTTACTTCTTAAAAACAGAGTTAGTTTTTTTGTTACTTGTGTCAGAAAAAGTCTTAAATGATGCATGTAATTATTACACTACTCATATGGTGGCTTCCTGTGGCTTTTTGGTTCTCCAGCACACATCTACTCTCCCTTCTTTTGGTAACAGCACTCTGATTTCCTGTTTAGAGATTCTGTTCTTGGTCCATATGCAGCAAAATGGGTACCTTCTTTCTGTCAAGAGCTGAGCATGTGACCAAGTCTAGCCAAGAATTAGAAATTTCATTCCCCTGGTCACACCGATTGGTTCTGGTAAAGTCAGTTGACCAGATTTGCCTAATCATAGTCATGGGAAAAGATTCTTTTTATCTAACTTTGAAACTAGAATGACATAGAATGGAGCATTGCTGACATTGTCTTTCCATCTCAAGGTAAAACCCTGCCTGAGATAAAATCAACACAATGGAAATGTAACCAAAAGATGGAGAAAGAAAAACTGGGTCCTGATTTTATTATTTGAGTCCCTGATAACACGATGCTTGAAGTCTACTCCTAAACTTTTGTTACATGAGTCAACAAATTCCATATTTTGATTAGGCCAGTTTAATTTAATTAACCAGTTACTTGTTAGAGGGAATCCTTTTACAAACAAATACCATATGATCTCAGTTCGATGTGGAATCTCAAAAAAGTTGAATTCACAGAAGCAGAAAGTAGTATGGTGGTTACCAGAGGCTGGGGGAAGCAGGGGATTGGGGGATTAGGTAGCTGTTGGTCAAAGGATACAAAATTTCAGTTAGACAGGAGGAATAAATAAGTTCAAGAGATCTATTGTACAACATGGTGACTATAGTTAATAACAATGTGTTGTATACTGTACTTGAAAATTGCTGAGAGTAGATTTTAAGTATTCTCACTGTAAATAAGTGATAAGTATATGAGACAATGTATATGTTAATTACTTTGATTTATCGATTGCACAATGTATACATATTTTAAAACATCATGTAGTACACCATAAATATATACATTTTCATTTGTCAATTAAAAATGAATGAATAAATAAAGAAAACAGAGTTGAAAGTAAATGGAAGCATGCAAACAATAGCATAAGAAGGTTGGAGGCACTATATTAACGTAAGATAAAATAAACTTCAAGACAAGAATACTGTTGTGAAATATAAAAAGATTGTACACTTTACATGGATGCAATATAGTCTATGTAAATTATCCACCAATAAAAATATTTTTTAAAGTTAATTTTTTTTTTTTTTTTACCTTGGTCACTCTTCAATACTATGACCTATTTGAGTGGAACTGTTTACTCTTCTCACTTGTAAGCCTTGGAGAAATTTTGATGTGCAGACCAGGCCTAACCAAGTTAAATAAAAGGACACAGGCAGATCACGCAGAGGCAGCCCATCATGAATATTTCACTGCTACCTTCTCAAGGTTTTCTAGAGAATCCACAAACAATTCAATTTTTTGCCGCATACCTCTAGTCAGCACTTACCTAAGAAAAGGAAAATAAAGCTCATTGGTGTGTGTGTTTTTTTTTAACCTCCTTTCCACTTTCCTTATATAAATACTGTTCTTGTTTTCATTGGATAGAATTGCTTTGTTATGTTATCTCCTTTGTATACAAATAAAATAGCATGCTAATAATTAATTCTTTAAATTGTTCTTTGATTTTTCTTTGACAATCTTATCTCCCAAATGTTCTAGATAACAGGCAATCTTTCTTTGGTGCCTGCTTTTTTCACATTATAAGCCCTTTACCTCTTACTCAAAGCAAATTATTTTTTTTTGGTTGCTGGCCAGTATGGGGATCCAAACCCTTCACCAAAGCAAATTAGATGCTGCTTTATATTGTACCACAATACTTCTGTAGCTCCAGGTCATGGCAGGTGGGCATAACTATGACCATGTATATAATCAGTAATGCAAAACATTAATTTTGCACATTAGTTAAAATGTTGTGGTACTCTTGTGAAGGGTTAATGGAGAACAAGTTTGCTTCCTAACAAACAAGTTTGGTGTTGATCTCTAGCAGAATTTTAGAATAGATTGCTACATGAATGTTTGGTGAGTTCTTCTAAGGTAAAGTGGTGGGCAATAAGAGCCAGCAAAGGTTTATGAAGAAAAGGCATTTTAATTTTTGATTGGGTTAATAAACTGAAAGATCAAAGAAATGCAGTAAAATGCCAATTCCAATAAGGAATCTAACATCGACTTTCATGACATTTTGGTCGGCAAAATCAAGTAACATGGGCTGTTGCAGCTAACTAAACAACCAAAAAAAGGTATGAATTTTGTCATTTAATTTACATAAGCATTTATTCAGTATCTACTGTGTATCAAGCACTGTGTTAGGTTTGGTATACAGAAGGAAATTGCCCCTCCCCCCAAGGTGATACAGAGTAAATGCTTTATTAGAAATCTTAATAGAACGATATGAGAGCACAGAGCAGAGGTATCAAACCTGGCCTGGGTATAACTACTCAATGGACTGTTATACCACCATTAAGTATGATGCCTAAGAAAATTCATGATAATATTTTTAAATGCTCATGTATGTAAAGGAAAAAAAATTATATGTACACAAAATTATATGTAGATTTCATCTTAATTATGAAAATCAAATCAAAACATGCATAGAAAAATACTCAAAGAAAACACACCTAAATTTTAACTATGGGTAGTGGGTAGGGGGTTATGTGCTCTATTTTTTCTCTTACCTTTCTAAGCTTCCAAACCCACACCCTGCAATGTTTTTAAAATTACTTTTATAATAAAAACATTTTAAATTTTATTATAAAATTTGTTAAACACATTAAAAGTATGTTTAAAATGAAGAGTACAATGAAGTTCTATTTATCTCCCAGATTCAATGATTATCTAAATTTTGCCCCATTTGTTGAATCTATCCTCTTTTTCTCTGAGTATTTTAAAGCAAATTCCAGACATCAAATACTTTGGTAAGAATTTCTTTTAAAAATAGATATTTTCTTATATAACCACAATGCCTTTATAGCACTTACCAAAATTAACAATAATCCCTTGGTATCCTCTTATACCATCTAGTCCCCATAATTCTACTTCCACTTGTCTCAAAAGTATCTTTAAGTTGGTCTATTCAAATACAGGTACAAATAAAGTCTACATATTACAATGGTTGAGTTGTTTTTTAATTTAGAAAAGATCCTCCCCTCCCCGACCCCCCATACACACACACACACACACACACACACACACACACACACACACACACATTTTTCATAGCATTGATTTGTTGCAAAAACTGTGTTAACTGTACTATAGAATATTCTACATTATGGATGTGTCAGCTTGCCTCCTTATGGTATCATTTAACTTATTCCTCTACCCTTTTTGTTTCCTCTAAACAGAAGTTAACTCCAGAAGCCAAATTTGATTCAGGTTTAACATTTTGGGCAGGAATACTTTACAGATAATGCTCTGAAAACTCTTGAGTATTTTAAAATCAATATTTATCTCTACATGGAATTACAGTCTCAAATCAAAAAGATTAAATTAACCAGAATAAATTAAAAAGACCTTATTTTAGATATAAGATTATATTGTGAAGTACAGATTAAGAACACCTGAATAAACATTCTGGAAAGACCAGAGATTTTAATTGAACAAAAGCTCGAAATGAGAAAAGAGAATGACATGGTTGGTAAAAGGTAATGTCCCAAATGCACCTTTCTAGTCTGTTCTACTTTTAACGATGACTGGTGGGTAGTAAACCAGCTTCTTTTTTGGCAGGGTAGGCAGCTGGCCAGTATAGGATCCAAACCTGTGGCCTATGGTGTTAGAGGGCGGTGTTCTAACCAACCAAGTTAACCGGCTAGCCCGTGAACCAGCTTCTAATTCCACCACTGGAGGCAGCCTGCACTGCAGTGGTTAAGAGTGCAGGAGCTGAAGGGGGACAGGATGGGTTAGACTGACTATGTGACTTTTTGCAAGTTAGCTGACTTCCCAGTTTCCTCACCAATCAAAATAATATTATAACAAGTGCTCAAAAAATATTGACAGCTAGTGTGTTCATTACCTCTAGGTATGGGAAATACTACACTAAGAAAACTCTTGCACACGTGCACAAGAAGCCACTTATAAGGATATTCATCGTAGCCATCTTTGTAACAAAAAAAATAATTGAAAAAATCTAAACGTTCATTTGGAGAAACAATAAATAAAATGTGGCACATTTATATAATAGAATCCTATGCACTAGTTACAAGAATTAGGTTTCTATGTATTAATTTGGGTGGATCTCAAAAACAGAATGTTGAGTAAGCAATCAAGTTTGCAGAATGACACCTTCAGGATGATACTATTTATGGAAAAGACACATACAGCAATCAATACTGTAAATTTTGTACAGGAACATTTATGTATTTAATGGATAGTTTTGTATTTGACTTTTTAATTTTCAAATAATTATGATGAACAGGAAAATTGCAAAAAATAGTACAGAGAGGTCCCATGTACCCTTTATTCGGCTTCCACAATGATAACTTATGACATAAATATAGTTCAATATCAAAACCAGGACTTGTATGTTTTCATTTCTCTGGGATAAATGCCCAAGTGTACAGTTGCTGGATTGTACGGTAAGTGCATATTTAGTTTTATAAGAAACTGATAGGCTATTTTCCAGATTGAGAGTATCATTTTACATTTTGACCAAGAATATATGAGAAATCCAGTTTCTGCATCCCCACCAGCATTTGGTGTTATCACTTTAAAAAAAATTTTAGGGGCCAGCCTGTGGGCTCACTCGGGAGAGTGCGGTGTTGAGAACACCAAGGCCCCGGGTTCGGATCCCATATAGGGATGGCCAGTTAGCTCGCTGGCTGAGCGTGGTACTGACAACACCAAGTCAAGGGTTAAGTTCCCCTTACCGGTCATCTTTAAAAAAAAAAAAAAAAAATTTTAGTCATTCTAATATTCTGTTGGGTGTGCCATGGTATCTCATTGTGATTTTAATTTACATTTATATAATGACTAATAATGTTGAACATCTTTTCATGGACATCTAAAGGGTATTTTTAAAAATGGTCTCCAAGGACCCATCAAAACTGAAAGCAATACTACCTCTAGGGAGGGTGAGAGGGAACTGGGAGTGATGACGGAAATAAAAGGGGACTTGAAGTACATCGGTAAAGCTCTATATTTTAAAAGGAGAATGAACTCATGTATTACTTACATAATTATTAACTAAAATAAAAAAGCACAGAATAAAAAACAGAAGCAGTATTTCATCATGGAAAGAACTCAGAGTTGGAATCAAACAGACTTAGGTTTGAATCCTGGTGTTCTACAAGGTGTAAGATTTTAGGTAGGTGATTTTAACCTTTCTTAGCCTCACTTCTCTTACCTGTAAAATAGTGATAATAGTACTCACCTCATAGGAGTATTGTGAGGATTTAGTTAAATTAGATAATATTTTAAAAGAGCTTAGTATAATGGGTGGCAGAAGAGTTGCTCAATAAATAGTAGCTGCATTACTACTGAGAATGATACTTTATATGACTCCTTTTAAGCTCCAGTACGAACTAGTGTTTATTTTTAGGAATAGTGTCATGCTATAACACATCTGGTGATCTCATTTCCTGCTTCCTAAATGAACAGTAGATTACAGTTTGAAATTGTACAGTTGACATAGCAAGTCCCTAGTAAACTCTTTTCTTTGAGATCCTCAAAATTTATGAAAATATCTATATGCTTAACAAAGCCTTTTTCTACATTAATGTAATTGTCAGACCAAAGCAACAACGGAAAGTATCTTTGCCCCATAATCTTAACCATCAAAGAGTAACAAGTAATCATTTATTCTGAAGGACACCCAAACAGGTTTAAACAGGTTTATCTGTTTCTCTATGGCAACTTTATATTCCAAGATGAAATCACAACCAGATGTTTATTTATTTATTTATTTTATTTTTTAAAATTTTTATTGAATCAAAATTGATTATACATATTTCGGGCATTCAGCGTGGAGATATGTTGATCAAATCAATATTACTAGCATATATATTGTAACAAATCATACTTATTCTTTATGCCCCCCTGTCCAATCTCACCCCATACCCCCACCCCACTCCCCCCTCTAGTTACCCTAGATTTCTTCTCTCCTTTTGAAAGAATAATGGTTACTCTGTTGATTTGTTGCCTAGATGATCTGTCCAATGCTGAGAGGTGTGATCAGGTCCCCCAATATTATAATAGAGCAGATGCTGATTCTGTCTGGAATGGGCTTTGAGGAGAGAGACATCCTCTTATTTTCTTTACCTCTGCTGGTGACTCTCTTTGTGTCAATGAACTGCAGTGACTGGCAGACCATCTGCATGGTACAACCAGATGTTTAAAAGAAAACTGAAGTTCACTGCACTATGCGATAAGTGAGGGTGCCATGTTACCAAAATTATGTGACAGGTTGTTAACATAAATTAGTCCTCTTTAGCATAATTAGTTTTCTATGCCACTGGAGATGACCAGTCTATCATCAATGACAACGTTCTTTTGAGAGCCAACAAATTGCATTTATAACTTACAATGAGAATTCAATTTGAGTGCAATACGTTAATTTTTTATGTTTACCTGAACAAATATAAGAGAGCTATCACATTTCTACAAACATTTTATTTATTTATTTTTGTTGGTGGCTGGCCAACACATGGAATCTGAATCCTTGACAATGCTGTCTCAAGTGAGCTAACCAACCAGCCCTATTTCTAGAAATGTTATTATAGGTCATGGGGGTGAACATGGTGAATCTTATTCTGATAATGAAGGGGGAAACAGGAAAGAAAAAGGAAAACAGGAAAGGGGGAAAAGAAAGAAACAAGTATATGAGGTGAGAATATCTGATCACTTTAATGCATACCCTAGTTAGTACTTCACCAATGAAAAACAAGAGAACATGACTTTCAGTGTCGTAACTGTGCTTTGTAAAATAATAATAACACTACCTTTTAAAGTTAAAAAAACAATGCATTTAATGGGAGCAAAAGCTAAACAGAATTGTACAAAGAGTTTAAAAAGTCTGGCCAGGGCTGGCCCATGGCTCACCTGGGAGAGTGCGGTGCTAATAACACCAAGGCCATGGGTTCGGATCCCTATATAGGGATGGCTGGTTAGCTCACTGGCTGAGTGTGGTGCTGACAACACCAAGTCAAGGGTTAAGATCCCCTTACTGGTCATCTTTAAAAAAAAAAAAAAAAAGTCTGGCCAAGATGATCACTCCGACACCCGCAACCAGCCCAGCAACGACCACTGACCTGCCACAGGAAGTGCCCTGGGCTCTCCTCAGCCAGGGCAGTGTGGGGCCTTGGGCATTGGCCATGCCCCCCCAAAGTGCACAGCCAGCCCAGTGATGACTACCAAGCCACAGGAAGAAAGGCCCCGGGTTTCTGAGCTGGGGTGGTGGGGGATGAGGGCTTTTGCTACATCCCCCTGACATCTACATCCAGCTTGGTAATGACCAAGCCACCACTGGAAGCCCCTTGGTCTCTCCTGTGGTAATGAGGGCTGTGTCACAGGCCTCAATCCCGCCCCTCCTCCTTCCTCCTTCTTCCATTGCATTTCCTTCCCCTTTTCCCTCTCTTCATCCCTCTCAAGTGCTCCACAACAACATCATAGAATGTAAAAAAAATAATAATAAAGAAAAAAAAAAGTCTGGCCAGGATCACAAAACAAAGTATTATTAAATCAAAGACTAGAACCCAGGTCTTCTAATGCATGGTTCAGTATGCTTCTCCACTAGATTGGTTATTTCATCATTTAACTATATTCATTATTCCATCATTTAATCTCTTTGCACCTCAATCTATGCATCTTTAATATAAGGGGGTTGTAATAAATCTGAAAGTAGTCATGGGCACCTGGGAACTATTTTCAATATTCCACAGAAAAACAACAATACTGAGTATTTCAGGGTGTGCTATAACAGTTATTGGAGGCACATGCCAGACAGTCATCTAAACATGCTAAACACACAGAGTACATGCTCTGCCTGCAAGAGTTCAAAGTGATAGCCAAAATTAAGCAGCAAAGTGTACTCAATAGGATCCTCATGGTGAAGATTGTAAATCACTGGACTAAATTGTTGTGTTGCTTTAGTAGTGGCAGAGGAGTTAACTCCCTGCTAACCCCTCTTGTTTATACCTTCTCTGAAAGTCAGGAACAGGAGATGAGTCAAGTTTTGAAAAGGGCTCACAGCTTCAGCTGGGAGTTTTAGGGGAAGATCTCAGCTAGACTAATAAGTACTGTAACACAGATAAAAAATAACCCCAGGGAAGGTGGAAGTGATAGACCTTAGGCCTTCAGGCCAATAGAAGAGGAAAAGCCTGAGCTTAGTCTTACTAGGGTCTATTTTTATTTCCATAAATCAATGTATTTTTATTTTAGACTTGTTTGTTAAGCTTCAAGGTCTGAAACAGCTTGTGAAAAAAGCTCATGCTGTTCTAGACACTGCTTTTGGGGGCCTTGGCCATGGAACATATCCCTTTTTAATCTTTCATCAGATATTTAAATTTATCACTGCCCCCACAGGCCTTGTGCTTGTTCTCTTTCCAATAGCAAATTATTAACATCAGATTTTAATCACAAAGTTAAGGCTATAGAGTATCTTATTTAGGTTAAAGATATACAAATTTTGGCCTGATTGGGGAACCAGAAGAGGGAGCAACCCACATGACATGGCACCCAGCTGGAAGCCCCCACCAGTCTCCCTCCCTGCCACCCCAGCAGGAGGTGAATGATTATCCCATGACTGGGCACTGCCACAACAACTACTTCCTTGCAAGTGATCTAACACAGCCACCACCATAGCTACTGTTCCTGAAGGATGGCCACTGCCACAGTAACAGCCAGCACCACCTTGCAGGCAGCTCGCTGCACACTAGACTGCACTGACACAAGGAGAGACTAGAAGAGCCTGCAAATAGAGGAGGATGTCTGTCTCCTCAAAGCCCAATACACAATAATAGAAGAAACATCTGTTCTACCAGATGACCAGGCATCAATGAAGAGACACCAGAAATACAAATAAACAAAATAAGACACCACCAAAGAAATACAGGAACTCTCAAGTACCAGACCCCATAGAGCAGGAAACCCTTGAAATGTCTGAAAAGGAATTCTGGTCAATGATTTTAAGAAAACGCAAAGAGATAAGAGAAGACTCAATTAGAGAACAAAATGAAACGAGAAAAATTATCCAGAATATGAAGGAGGAAATTTACAAAGAGATTAACACCTTAAAAAAGAATGTAACAGAACTCCCGGAACTGAAGGATTCATTCAATGAAATAAAAAACACAACTGAGAGACTGAGCAGGAGGCTAGAACAAGCAGAAGAACTAATTTTAGATCTTGAAGACAGTTTTTTCAAAATAACCAGGCTGACAAAAAATACAAATAAAAAAAAAGGAAAAAGGATTTTTAAAAAATGAAGAAAATATAAGAGAGCTAGCAGAGAACCTCAAGCACATGAATGTCCAAATCATGAGCATTCCAGAACAGAAGTAGAAAGGAAAAGGCATTAAAAACCTATTCAAGGAAATAATAACAGAAAACTTCCCAGATATAGGGAGAGACATGCACCTTCCGACCCAGGAAGCACAAAGATCCCCAAACAGTTTCATTCCAAAAAGATCCTCCCTGAGACACAATATAGTCAAACTGGCAAAGTTCAAAGAAAAAGACAGAATTCTAAAAGCAGCAAGAGAAAAGTGTCAAGTCACCTGTAAGGAAGGTCCCATCAGACTAACAGCAGACTTCTCAACAGAAACCCCACAGGCCAGAAGAAAATGGGATGATATATTCAAAATATTAAAAGAAAAAAATTACCAGACAAGAATTCTATACCCAGCAAGGCTGTCATTCAGAAATAAGGGAGAGGGCCGAGCCCGTGGCGCACTTGGTAGAGTGCTGCGCTGGGAGCGCGGCGACGCTCCCGCCGCGGGTTCAGATCCCATATAGGACTGACCGGTGCACTCACTGGCTGAGTGCTGGTCACGAAAAAAAAAAAAAAAAACGACAAAAAAAAAAAAAAAAAAAAAAAAAGAAATAAGGGAGAAATAGTGTATTTCCCAGACGAACAAAAAATGTGGGAGTTCACCATCGCACAACCAGTCCTGCAAGAATTATCAAGAGAGTCCTACATCTGGAATCTGAAAAATAATAATCAGCCTTATGAATACATAAGAAGGAACAAAACTTACTGTTAAAACAAAAATGCAAATGAGAAAGAGAAAGAAACTAAGTCATACCACCTCAAAAAACTAACAAACATTGAAGACAAATAGTATAAGCCGAAGCAAGAAACAAAAGATATTTAAAACATCTAATCAAAAAGCAATAAAATGCCAGGAGTAAAACAATACCTACCAATAATAACCCTAAATGTAAATGGATTAAACTTCCCATTCAAAAGACACAGACTAACTGATTAGATTAAAAAGCTAGATCCAACTATACACTGTCTTCAAGAGACTCACCTCACCAGTAAAGACACACACAGACTAAAAGTAAAAGGATGAAAAAAGGTATACCATGCAAATGGAAACCAAAGTGAGCAGGGGTAGCTATTCTTATATCCGATAAAATAGACTTTAAGCCAAAAATTATGAAAAGAAGTAAAGAAAGTCACTATATAATGATAAATGGATGTGTCCAGCAATAAGACATAATAATCACAAATATGTATGCACCCAAAACTGGAGCACCTGGATATATTAAGCAAACACTATTAGACCAAAAGAAAGAGATAGATCCCAATATGATAATAGTGGGGGACCTGAACACTCCTTTCTCAGCATTGGACAGATCATCTAGCCAACAAAACAACAGAGAAACACAGGATTTAAACTACACCTTAGATCAATTGGACCCGGCAGATATCTACAGAACATTTCATCCAGCAATGACAGAATATACATTCTTCTTATCAGTACATGGAACATTCTTCAGATTAGACCACATGTTTAGGTCACAAATCAAGTCTCAACAAATTTTTAAAAATCAGTATCATTCAAATATCTTTTCAGACCACAGAGATTAAAACTGGAAATCAATAACAAGTGAAACTGGAAAGTATACAAACACATGGAACTAAACAACCAGCTCCTGAATGACCTATGGGTCCAAGAGGAAATTAAACAGGAAATCATAAATTCCTTGAAACTACCAAAAATAAAAACACATCATACCAAAACCTGTGGGAACAGCAAAAGCAGTTCTAAGAGGAAAGTTTATTGCAATAAATTCCTACTTCAAAAGAGTAGAAAGACCTCCAATAAATGACCTAACACTACACCTCAAAAAACTAGAAAAAGAAGAACAATCAAATCCTAAAGGTAGTAGATGGAAAGAAATAATTAAGATTAGAACAGAACTAAATGAAATAGGGACCTAAAAGGGATACAAAAGATCAATGAAACAAAAAGTTGTTTTTTTGAGAAGATAAATGAAATAGACAAGTCATTAGCTAGGTGTATTAGCCCATTTTGTGTTGCTATAACAGAATATCTGAAACTCAGTAATTTATAAAGAAAAGAGGTTTGTTTGGCTCATGATTCTGGGACAGCCGCATCTCATGCAGGGCTCAGGCTGCTTCTGCTCATGGCAGAAAGTGGCAGGCAGCTGGCAGGTATAAGCAGATCACATGGCAAGGGGAAGCAAGAGAGAGAGAGAGGGGACGTGCCAGCGTCTTTTAAACAATGAGCTCTCATAGGAACTAATACAGTGAGAACTCACTCACTACCTCCACCCCCCAGGGAGAGCATTAATCCATTTTAAGGGATTGGCCCCCATGACTCAAACAGCTCCCAACACTGCCACATTGGGGATCACATTTCCACATGAGTTTTGGGGGGAACAACACACCAAAAGTCTATTACTAGGCTAACCCCCCCCCAAAAAAGAAGAGAGAAGACCCAAATAACAAAAATCAGAAATGAAAAGAGAGACATTACAACCAATACCACAGAAATACAAAGAACCATTAGAGACTATTATAAGCAACTATATGCCAATGAATATGAAAACCTGGAGGAAATGGATAAATTTCTGGAAACATACAAACTTCTAAGACTGAACCGAGAAGAAATAGGAAACCTGAACAGATCAATAACAAGCAATAATGAGATTGAAGCAGTAATCAGCAGTCTCCCAACAAAGGAAAGCCCAGGACCAGATAGCTTTATTGCTAAATTCTATCAAGCCATTAAAGGGGAATTAATACCAATTCTCTTCAAAGTATTCCAAACAATTGAAACAAAGGCCATTTTGCCAAACTTATTCTATGTGGCCAGCCTCACTCTGATACTAAAACCAGACAAAGATACAACAAAAAAAGTACAGGCCAATATCCTTGATGAACACAGACATAAAAAACCTCAACAAAATATTAGCAATCAGAATACAGCAACACATCAAAAAAATTATACACCATGATCAAGGGGGATTCATCCCAGAGATGCAAGGATTGTTCAACATATGAAAGTCAATAAATGTGATACATCACATCAATAAACTCAAGGACAAAAACCATATGATTATCTCAATAGATGCTGAAAAAGCATTTGGCAAAATTCAACATCCCTTCATGATAAAGGCCCTTAGCAAATTAGGTATAGAAGGAAAGTATCTCAACACAATAAAAGCCATATACAATAAACCCACTGCCAATATCATCCTGAAGAGAGAAAAGCTGAAAGTTTTTCCCTTAAGAATGGGAACAAGACAAGAATGCCCATTCTCACCACTCCTATTTAACATAGTATTGGAAGTACTAGCCAGAGCAATCAGGAAAAAGAAAGAAATAAAGGCATCCAGATTGGAAAAGATGAAATCAAATTGTCCCTGTTTGCCAATGATATGATCTTGTATGTAGAGAAACCTAAAGACTCTCAAAAAACTCTTAGAACTGATTAATGATTTCAGTAAAGTTGCAGGATACAAAATTAACACCCCAAAATCAGTAGCACTTTTATACTTGAATAATGAACTAGAAGAAAAAGAAATCAAGAAAACCAGGCTATTTAAAGTAGTCACCAAAAAAATAAAATACCTTGGAATCATTTAACCAAGGAGTTGAAAGATCTCTACAACGAGAACTACAAAACACTACTGAAAGAAATTAAAGAGGACATAAAAATGTGTAAAGACATTGCATGTTCTTGTATTGGAAGAATTAACATTGTGAAAATGTCCATACTACCCCAAGGCAATCTATAGATTCACCGCAATTCCCATCAAAATACCAAGGACCTTCTTCACAGAAACAGAAAAAGCAATCCTGACATTCATATGGAACAACAAAAGACCCTGAATAGCCAAAGCAATCCTAAGCAAATAAATAAATAAATAAATAAAGCCAGAGGCATAACACTGCCAGGCTCCAAATTATACTACAAGGCTACTGTAATGAAAACAGTATGATACTAGCATAAATACAGACACTCAGATCAATGGAACACAATAGAGAACCCAGAAATCAACTCACAAACTTCCAGCCAACTGATCTTTGACAAAGGCATCAAGAACATATATTGGGGAAAACACAGTCTCTTCAATAAATGGTACTCGAACAATTGGACATCTACATGCAGAAGAATGAAACTAGACCTGTACCTCTTGCCATATACCAAAATCAACTCAAGATGGATTAAAGACTTAAATATAAAACCCAAATCCATAAAGTTACTAACAGAAAACATAGGGGAAACACTTCAGGGCAGGAAATAGGATTGGGCAAAGACTTTATGAACAAAACCCCGAAAGCACAAGCAACAAAAGAAAAAATAAACAAATGGGATTATATCAAACTAAAAAGTTTCTGCACAGCAAAAGCAACAATCAACAGAGTGGAAAGACAACGTACGAGAAAATATTTGCAAACTATACATCCAATGAGGGATTAATATCCAGAATATATAAGGAACTCAAACAACTTCACAGTAAAAAATCAAATAGTACAATTAAAAAATGGTCAAAGGAGCTGAACAGACATTTTTTCAAAGGAAGACATACAAATGGCCAACAGATACATGAAAAAATGCTAAACATCACCAATTACTAGGGAAATGTAAATCAAAACCACATTGAGATACATCTCACCCCAATTAGAATGGCCAGTATTAAAAAAAATCAAGAATAACAGATGCTGGCAAGGATGTGGAGAAAGGGGAAACCTCTTACACTGCTGGTGGGACTGTAAAAAAGTACAGCCATTATGGAAAACAGTATAGAGATTTCTGAAACAACTACAGATAGAACTACCATAGGATCCAGCAATCCCACTTCTGGGTATATACTGAAGGAATGGAAATCATCATGTTGAAGGGATACCTGCACTCCCATGTTCACTGAAGCTCTATTTACAATAGCCAAAATATGGAAACAACTTAAATGTTCATTGACAGATGACCGGACAAGGAAATTGTGGTATATATACACAATGGAATATGTCTCAGCCATAAAAAAGAATGAAATTCTGCCACTTGCAGCAACATGGATGAGCTTGGAGAAAATTACATTAAATTAAATAAACCCGGGCTGAGCCCGTGGCGCACTCGGTAGCGTGCTGCGATAGCAGCGCGGCAACGCTCCCGCCACGGGTTCAGATCCTATATAGGAATGACCAGTGCACTCCCTGGCTGAGCGCCGGTCATGAAAATAAATAAATAAATAAATAAAATAATAAATAAATAAATAAATAAACCAGACACAGAAAGAGAAATATCACGTTCTCCTTCATAAGTGGGTGCTAAGAAAGAAGCAAAGAAAGAAAGGAAGAAGGAAGGAAGGAAGGAAGGAAGGAAGGAAGGAAGGAAGGAAGGAAGGAAGGAAGGAAGGAAGGAAGGAAGGAAAAGAAAGAAAAGACCACAATAATACGTTATTCCTTCAGAAGGAGAGAACAAATCTATGATTATTAGAGGCGGGAGGAGGGAAGGCAGAGGGGGATGAAGAGAGATTGGGTAAGGGGCATAAAGAATAATTATGATTTGTAATAACGAATATGCTAATAATGTTGATTTGATCAACATATGTTGTATACTAGTAATGGTAGTCAATGTTGTACCACCAAAATATGTATAATCAATTATGCTTCAATAAGAAATATATATAAATTCTGAATTTAATCAAATTTTATGATATTATCTGGATAATCCCAATGATTCTTAAATTTAAACATTTACTACTGTTCTGATCATTTTCTTTGAGTAATGACAGATCACTTGGAAGTCAGAAGCTTACATTTTGATGTTGGATATTGTTGTCAGGCAGAATTTTTCCCCCTAGGGCCGGCCCGTGGCTCACTCGGGAGAGTGTGGTGCTGATAACACCAAGGCCACGGGTTCGGATCCCATGTACGGGTGGCCGGTTCGCTCACTGGCTGAGCGTGGTGCTCACAACACCAAGTCAAGGGTTAAGATCCCCTTACCGGTTTATAAAAAAAAAAAAAAAAAAAAAAAGAATTTTTCCCCCTAAATCACACAAAAAGAGAAACTCAAACTTACCTATTTAAAAAACTATTTAGGGGCACTGGACATTTATTGAAAGGTCAGCTACAAAAAAATTCTGAGAGCAATAATAATGATATATCATTGTGTAAAACATCCAATAGGCATAAGTTTTATCACATATATGTTATATTGGATATATGTACACTTCTGTATGTGTTGATATCACATGTATGAGTGATATACATTTTATTATAGTGTAGATCTATTATACAACTTACAGTACAACTTATACAATAGGAGAGTCATTGTGTACCTGTCAGACAGCATATTGGGTCAGCAAGCCTCAAGGACAAAAAATTAACTTGGAAATAGAAGCCTATAAGAATCAACAGAAGTGGTTGATTTTTAGGTAGCAACATATACAACAAAGCTGCAAAAGTTTTTAAAAGTACTGCAGATGAAATTACGCTAGGGTGTCTTACATATTTCATCCAGCAACCTAAGGGAGCTCAGGCTTAAATTTTAATTGAACGGGATACACTATCATCCTGCAATTTATATTGTTAAGGTAATGGAGCCTTGACAAAAGGAAAGCCAAAAAGCAAAAAATCTGCCATTGCTTATTTAGTACTGAGTATATAGAAAAATCTAAAGATTCCATCTATAACACACACACAGACATACACACACACTCGTAAAATTCAAATGGTTTAACAAGACTTATAAAGAAACATCAGATCCCTACTGTACCCTTTTTATTCCCAATTTTTACGCCCCCTAGGCAACTACTACTTCTGATATTTAAATCTGTTTCTAAACATCCTTATTTAGTTCTTTCTTTCTTTTTTTTTTTTTTTTTTTTGGTGGCTGGCCAGTATAGGGACTTGAACTCTTAACCTTTGTCTTACCAACATGCTCTGACCAGCTAAGAAACTGTCCAGTCGTATTTCTTGATGTTTTCATTTTAGACATTGTCTATTAACCATCCACTGTGAAAGATCATTTCACTCTCTTACAAATCCTCCTCAACCTACATACTTCCCTTCCGCTTGTATTCCTAACATCAACATATCATAATATTTGATTAGAGCATTATTCAGTATTTTTGTTCATACCGAGCCATGTAGTATACATGATGACATTTCCTTAGTATTACAACTTTTCCTAGATTTAATCATCACCTTATTTTTTTCCTTAGTTTAATTTTCTATGATCTTCCTATCATTAATTCATCACTAAACTCTCTACAAGCAAATATCTCTCAAAGCCTTAAAATACATTAGAGAATGTATTGTGTTTGTGTGTGTTTGTGCATGTGTGTGTGTGTGTGTGTGTGTGTGTGTGTGTGTGTGAGAGAGAGAGAGAGAGAGAGATTGATTTCCTTCCTCAAACATTCTGTTCTACTTTGGACTCTAGACTGAAGCACAGTTGAATCCTTGGGATTTTTGTCCCATCATCATTCATGAAATTCTTTTTATCTCTTTCCTGTTTTGGATCCCTGGTCTCCTAGTTCCCATGATTTCATATTTCTTGAATAATCCCCTCATTTTTAAGGAGTTCATCCTTCAGTAACTTTCTGAGAAAGGGAGCACATCTAGAAAATTATTTCTCAAGGGCCGGCCCGTGGCTCACTCGGGAGAGTGTGGTGCTAACACCAAGACCACGGATTCGGATCCCTATATAGGGATGGCCAGTTAGCTTGCTTGGGAGAGCAAGGTGCTGACAACACCAAGTCAAGGGTTAAGATCCCCTTACAAGTCATCTTAAAAAAAAAAAAGAAAGAAAGAAAGAAAATTGTTTCTCGACTCTTGAAAATAATGTTCTCAAATAATTTCCTGGCCAGTCCAGGATCTCAACCCTTGACCTTAGTGTTATCAACACCACACTCTAACCAACTGAGCTAACCAGTTTGTTTTGTTTTGTTGCTCTTTTGTTTGTTCATTCATTCGTTTGTTATTTCATTTGTTTCTTTTATTTCTTTCCCTTTGTTCTGTTGACCTAAAAAGAAACTGAGGCCAAATACGTACAGTGAGGATTACTGAGCCCATAAGATGATTGCAACCAGAGCAACACATAGTCAGGCCACCCTGAAAAATGTGTTCCAAAGAGGGCCAGTAGAGCTTAGCATTATAAAATCACAAAAAGGAAGAGTCAAAGGAGAGAAAGACAGCACCATCTAATTATTGGGTTTTCTATTAGTTGTACATGACAGATTTGGGATTGTTACTAGGTTACATCCTACATGCAGGGATCTAGGTAAGGGTCATAAGTATTCTAGGCTATTTTGGGGCTTTTTGGTGGCCTTAAGTCTGCTTCTAAGTAAAAATGGTCTTGTGATAATATTTTCCAGGACAGGTGGACGTGATTACTGAAGGATAAATTTTGGGTTGGAAAGAATACTGATAGAATCAGTGAACCAAGTTCTAGTTCACCACTGACAGTAGAACAGTGTCCCTGAGTGAACTGCTTTAACTTCTCTTTTGATTTATTATTTTTAATCAACTCATAATTGTACATTTTTATGGGGTACAGTGTGCTATTTTGATACATGTATACAATGTGTAATGATCAAATCAGGGTAATTGTAATATCCATCACTTCAGACATTTATTATTTATGTTGGGAACACTCAAAATCCTCTCTTCTAGCTATTTGAAAATATACAATAAATTTTTGTTAATTATAGTCACCCTACAGTACTATAGAACACTAGAACTCATTCTTCCTATTTAGCTTTATAATTTTGTATTCATTAACCAACCTCTCGCTATCACTTTTCCCCCTCCCCTTCCCAGCCTCTAGTAACCATTTTTCTACTCCCTACACCTCTTCAACTTTCTTAGCTTCTACATATGAGTGAGAACATGCAATATTTCTTTTTCTGTGCCCGTCTGATTTCACTTAACATAACGTCCTCCAAGCTCATCACTGTTGCTGCAAATGACAGGATTTCATTCTTCTTTTATGGTAGAATAGTATTCCATTGTGTATATGTTCCACATTTTCTTTATCCATTCATCTGTTGATGGACACTGAGGTTGATTTCCATGTCCTGGCTTTGGTGAACAGTGCTGCAATAAACATGGGAGTTGAACTGCTTTAACTTTTATCCTACAATGTCTTTAATTTGCTATAATTCACATACAATTCTCATTTAAAGTGTATAATTCAGCGGCAGAGTTGTGTAACCATCACCACAATCAATTTTAGAATATTTTCATTATCCAAAAATGAAACCTCGTATGCATTAGCAGTTACTCCTCATTTCTCTGCCACTTGCCCCTTCCAACTCAGTCCTAGCAACTGCTAATCCACTTTCTGTCTCTACAAATTTGCCTACTCTGGACATTAAATATAAATGGAATCATACAGTACGTGGTCTTTTGTGACCAGCTTCTTTCCCTTAGCATGTTTTTGAGGTTCATCCATGTTGTAACATGTATCAGTACTTCACTACCTTTTATGGCTGGATAATATTCTATCACACAGATATACCTCATTTTATTTATCCATTCATCAGGTAATGAAGATTTGGTTGTTTCCACATTGTCGCCATTATAGTGCTGCTATGACCATGTGTTTTTGTAGTTTTTGTATAAACACATTTTCGTTTGTCTTGGGTATACAATTTAGAGTGGAATTGCTGAGTCATATGGTAACTGTTTAACTTTTTCCGGAACTGTCAGACTGCTTTGCAAAGTGCCTGCACCATTTTGCATAACCACGAGCAATGCATGAGGGTTCCAATTTCTCCACATCCTTTCCAAAACTTACTGTTTTTTTGATGATAGCCATCCTAGTGGGTGTGAAGTGGAATCTCATTATGGTTTTGACTTGCATTCACCTGATGGCTAACGATGCTGAACTTCTCTCCCTGTGCTTATTGGCTATTTTCATATCCTCTTTGGAGAATCTCTGCTTAAATTGTTCACCCATTATTAAATTTTGCTTATTTGAATGTTTTTATTATTGAGTTATGAGTTCTTTATATATTCTACATACACATCCTTTATCAGATATATGAATTGCAGATATTTTCCCCCATTTTGTGAGATGTCTTTTCACTGTCTTGATGGTGTCTTTTATAGCACAAACATTTAAACTTTTGATGAAGCACAATTTGTTTATATATTTTTTTGTTTGTGCTTTTGGTATTATATCTAAAAAACCATTGCCTAATGTGAGGTCATGAAAATTTATACCTATGTTTCCTTCTAAGACTTTATGGTTTTAGCTCCTGTACTTAAGTCTTTGATCCATTTTGAGTTAATTTTTATACATGGTGTTAGGTGGAAAGGGGGAGGAGAGAAAGAGGAATAACACAACTTAAATGTCAACTAAAACTATAGTTTATACATGCTAAGTGCCTATGAGGTTTGTTTTTGATTTTTTAAGTCATTAACTGAACTAGTTTCTAAACTATAATTCTTGTATTTGAAATCTTGAACTGCAGTGACTAATTAGGTAAAAACCTATTAGCTCTGGAAATGAGAAATTATGGGTCAGAGAAACTGCACTTGATCATGCTTCCTGGTCCAATTAGGCAACAATCATTAATGGCTGCTAAAAGTATTAAGTGACAAGTTCCTTGGGAACTCTGTAATAGACTAACACCAGAACCCACTGGATAATTTTAACATCATTAAATGTGGGACACCCAGACGTCATATTCCTCCTAATGTGATGCAGTAAGAAATACATGCTACTGCTTATGAATTGAAAAAAAACAACTGTAAAGGACATTTTTCAGACAGCTGGGGAAAACTAAACATGGACTGAATATTAGATGATAATAAGGAATTCCTGTTAACTTTGTTGGCTATAATAATGGTACTGTAATTGTTTTCAAAACGTCTTTATCACCAAGGTCCAGGATTTGATCCCTGTACTGGTCAGTCGCCTAAAAAAAAAAAGAAAAAAAAAGTCTACTAAAAATGTCTTTATCTATTAGAAACATATACCAAACAATTTAAAGGGGAAAGGATATGATGCCTCAGATATGCTTTATAATACTCCAGCAAACAACAAGAACATCAACAAAAACTGTAAGTGGAAGGAGATAGATTGTGTAAGAATGGCGAAAAGCTCATGGCTGTTATAATTAGGTGATGGTCTAATGGAATTCACTGTACTACACTTTTTCTTTTTATGTGTATTTGAAATCCCCACAATAAAAGATTAAAATAGTAATTATTATATTAAAGATAATTTAAAGCTATTATAAAATACTCACACATTCTTTAGAATTATTTTCCCCTAATTCTTTTTTTTTTTTTTTTTTTAAAGATGACCGGTAAGGGGATCTTAACCCTTGACTTGGTGTTGTCAGCACCACGCTCTCCCAAGTGAGCTAACTGGCCATCACTATATAGGGATCTGAACCCGTGGCCCTGGTGTTATCAGTACCACACTCTCCCAAGTGAGTCAAGGGCCGGCCCTATTTTACCCTAATTCTGAGATGTAATCATGTATACAGAGCATCTCAAAGCAGGCAAGAGGCTAAATGACGTCAGGAAACTGGATAGTAAAATGTTTTAACTTATTAACTTATTATTAACTTATTAACTTTCATAATAATTATTCCTTTTCCCAAGCACAGGTCCAAAATCACAGATCACACATTCATACTTTTTTTGCTTAATAATTGCACTCATGTCATGCTGGATCTAAATTGGGACAGGGCTGGCTCAGTTAGAGTGTGGTGCTGATAACATCAAAGCCTAGGGTTTGAAACCTATACTGGCCAGCTGTCAAAATCAATTAATCATTTCTCAGACCACAATGGATTAAAACTAGAAATTAACAACAAACAAAACTCAGGAAACTATACAAACACATGGAAATTAAACAGCATTCTACTTAATGACATATGGGTCCAAGAAGAAATCAAGCAGGAAATCAAAAAATTTATTGAAACTAATGAAAATAATGATACATCATACCAAAACCTGTGGGATACTGCAAAAGCAGTATTAAGGGGGAAATTTATTGCATTAAATACTCACCTCAGAAGAATGGAAAGATGGCAAGTGAACAACCTAACACTTCACCTTAAAGAACTAGAAAAACAAGAACAATCCAAACCTAAAGTTAGCAGACGGAAAGAAATCATTAAGATCAGAGCAGAACGGAATGAAATTGAAACCCAAAAAACAATTCAAAAGATCAATGAATCAAAAAGTTGGTTTTTTGAAAAGATAAATAAAATTGACAAACCATTAGCATGGCTAACAAAAAAAGAAGAGAGAAGACTCAAATAACAAAAATTAGAAATGAAAAAGGCAATATTACAACTGATTCATCTGAAATACAAGGAATCATTCGAGACTACTATAAACAACTATACGCCAACAAATTTGAAAATCTGGAGGAAATGGATAAATTTCTGGACACACACAAGCTCCCAAAACTGAACCATGAAGACGTAGAAAATTTGAACAGACCAATAACAATAAAGGAGATTGAAGCTGTTATCAGAAAGCTCCCAACAAAGAAAAGCCCAGGACCAGAAGGATTCACAGCAGAATCTTACCAAACATTCAAAGATGAATTGACACCGATTCTTTACAAACTATTCCAAAAGATTGAAACAGACGCAAAGCTCCCAAACTCATTCTATGAAGCAAACATCATCCTGATACCAAAACCAGGTAAAGATATAACCAAAAAAGAAAACTACAGGCCGATATCCTTGATGAATATAGATGCAAAAATCCTCACTAAAATACTAGCAAACAGAATACAGCAACACATACATAAAATTATTCACCACGATCAAGTGGGATTCATCCCAGGGATGCAAGGTTGGTTCAACATACGCAAATCAATAAATGTGATACACCATATTAATAAAGTCAAACACAAGGACCATATGATCATCTCTATAGATGCTGAAAAAGCATTTGATAAAGTTCAGCACTCATTCATGACAAAGACCCTCTATAAGTTAGGTGTAGATGGAAAGTATCTCAACATAATTAAAGCCATATATGACAAACTCACTGCCAATATCATCCTGAATGGGGAAAAGCTGAAAGCTTTTCCTTTAAGAACAGGAACTAGACAAGGATGCCCACTCTCACCACTCCTATTCAACATAGTGCTGGAAGCACTAGCCAGAGCAACCAGAGAAGAGAAGGAAATAAAGGGCATCCAGATTGGAAAAGATGAAGTCAAACTGTCCCTGTTTGCAGATGACATGATCCTATATATTGAACAGCCTAAAACCTCTACAAAAAAACTCTTGGAATTGATAAATGATTTCAGCACAGTAGCAGGATACAAAATCAACACACAAAAATCAGTAGCATTTCTTTTCTCCAATAGTGAACATGCAGAACGAGAAATCAAGAAAGCCTGCCCATTTACAATAGCCACCAAAAAAATAAAATTCTTAGGAATCGAGTTAATCAAGGAGGTGAAAAATCTCTATAATGAGAACTACAAACCACTGCTGAGAGAAATTAGAGAGGATATAAGAAGATGGAAAGATATCCCATGCTCTTGGATTGGAAGAATCAACATAGTGAAAATGTCCATACTACCCAAAGTGATATACAAATTCAATGCAATCCCCATCAAAATTCCAAAGACATTTTTCTCAGAAATGGAAAGAACTATCCAGACATTTATATGGAACAGTAAAAGACCACGCATAGCCAAAGCAATGCTGAGCAAAAAAAATAAAGCTGGAGGCATAACACTACCTGTCTTTAAGCTATACTACAAAGCTATAATAACCAAAACAGTATGGTACTGGCATAAAAACAGACACACTGATCAACGGAATAGAATAGAGAATCCAGAAATCAACCCACACACTTACTGCCATCTGATCTTTGACAAAGGCACCAAGCCTATTCACTGGGGAAGGGACTGCCTCTTCAGCAAATGGTGCTGGGATAACTGGATATCCATATGCAGGAGAATGAAACTAGACCCATACCTCACACCATATACTAAAATCAACTCAAAATGGATTAAGGATTTAAATATACACCCTGAAACAATAAAACTTCTTAAAGAAAACATAGGAGAAACACTTCAGGAAATAGGACTGGACACAGACTTCATGAATACGACCCCAAAAGCATGGGCAACCAAAGGAAAAATAAACAAATGGGATTATATCAAACTAAAAAGCTTCTGCACAGCAAAAGAAACAATTAACAGAGTTAAAAGACAACCAACAGAGTGGGAGAAAATATTTGCAAAATATACATCTGACAAAGGATTAATATCCAGAATATATAAGGAACTCAAACAACTTTACAAGAAGAAAACAAGCAACCCAATTAAAAAATGGGCAAAAGAGCTAAGTAGGCATTTCTCTAAGGAAGATATCCAAATGGCCAACAGACATATGAAAAAATGCTCAACATCACTCAGCATCTGGGAAATGCAAATCTTAAAACCACACTGAGATGCCATCTAACACCAGTTAGGATGGCTAAAATACAAAAGACTCTGAACGATAAATGCTGGCGAGGTTGCAGAGAAAAAGGAACTCTCATACATTGTTGGTGGGACTGCAAAATGGTGCAGCCTCTATGGAATATGGTATGGAGGTTCCTCAAACAATTGCAGATAGATCTACCATACGACCCAGCTATCCCACTGTTGGGAATATACCCAGAGGAATGGAAATCATCAAGTCGAAGGTATACCTGTTCCCCAATGTTCACCGCAGCACTCTTTACAATAGCCAAGAGTTGGAACCAGCCCAAATGTCCATCATCAGATGAGTGGATACGGAAAATGTGGTACATCTACACAATGGAATACTACTCAGCTATAAAAACGAATGAAATACTGCCATTTGCAACAACACGGATGGACCTTGAGAGAATTATATTAAGTGAAACAAGTCAGGCACAGAAAGAGAAATACCACATGTTCTCACTTATTGGTGGGAGCTAAAAGTTAATATATAAATTCACACAAACACACAGACACACACACTCACACACAAAAAAAAAAAAAACTGGGGGGGGGAAGAAGATATAACAACCACAATTACTTGAAGTTGACACGACAAGCAAACAGAGGGGACATAGGTGGGGGGAGGGGGGAGGGAGGAGGGAGGGAGGTTTTGGTGATGGGCAACAATAATCAGCCACAATGTATATTGACAAAATAAAATTTTTAAAAAAAATCAATTAATCAATCAATTAGTTAGGACAATAGAATATTTATAGTATCATAAGATCTATTCTTGGATTTGATGTCAATACAAAGTTAATTTTGTATTCTTAAAAGCAAAGAATGTCCATATAATACACCGAAACTGTCCACAGTACCACCAAGTGCCATATTAACATTATCTATAAATATAGCTTTGAAACAAAATTAACCATGAAGATAGAATCAGACAAATATAGAACATGGGACATTTCTACAAACCAAATGTCCTGCACTCTTCAAAAAGTGAATGTGATAGAAACAAACAAACATGGGAGAACTATTCTAGATTAAGAGACAAAAGAGAAATAAAAAAATAATATTTAAACGCTGGTTGGATCTTGGTTTTGGGGGAAAATAGCTATAAACATTTTAGGGACAACTTGGGAAATATGAATATGGACTAGGTATCTGATATGAAATTATTGCTAATTTTTCACCGATGTTACTATGATACTGTCGTTTTGTAGGAGACTGCGCCTAGGAGATGCATGCTAAGAATTTAGGAGTGAAGTGTCACGTTATCGTCAACACTTTTAAATGGATTAAATCACTTCCAACTAACTTAGTTTAACAATGTTTGCTAATATAAACATGTATCTTAGCAATGTAAGTGAGAATAACTTGGAAGAGTTTAGATGATTGACAAGATAGAGAAGTACTTTTCTGGAGTAAGTACAAATCTTTTGGCTTAGGGCCTTTTTAAACCAAATAATTAAATAAAGGTAATTAAATAAATCATATGGATGTCCCCTTCCTGAGTTCTTCAGGTACAGAATAAGGTGTAATATATATGTGGTAACACTATCAGTTTCTAAAATGAGTGAACATTTTTGGAGTAAATTAAAGTTCACCCAAAGCATTCTCAAGGTGCCTTTGTGCTCATTAACTTAGAAAACAGAAATAGCTACACAGTGCTGGCCAATTAGCTCAGTTGGTTAGAGCACGGTGCTAATAACACCAAGGTCCAAGGTTCAATCCCTATACTGGCCAGACACCGAAAAAAAAAGAAAGAAAGAAATAACTACACAGAAACTAAATCAGATTAAAATGACGTGCTATAATCCCTCCAAGAAAGTCATTCCTGAGTAGGACAACTCAGGCTAGGAATGATTAAGATTTTCATGACATATCTGGAATTTCCAAAACTTCTGAATAAACATCTCAGGCTTTGGAGTCTGGCATACCTGTGTCTGCTCCTGGTCTGCTATGTGATAGGTGAATTTGGGCAGGTAACTTAAATTTTTAAACAACTTTGTTGAAGTTACGAGGTGTAATTTACAGATATCAAAATTTACCTATTATAAGTATACAGTTTGATGATTTTTAGTAAATTTATACAGTTGTACAGTTGTGCAACCATTACCAAAATCTAGTTTAAGAACATTTCCATCAACCCGTAAAGTTGTCTCATGCCCATTTGCAGCCAAACTTGGCCCCCAGTCCAAGCAATCACTGATCTGCTTTCTGTATCTACAGATTTGCTTTTTCTAGAAATCTAAACAGAATTACACAATATATAGTCTTTTGCATATGGTGTAACAGCATTTTTAGGTTCATCCACATTACAGCACGTATTGGTTCATTTTTACTGTCACCAATATGATGCTCAAAGAAAATGCTCACTGGAGCATTTTGGATTTCAGATTTTCAGATTTGAGATGCTCAACCAGTAAGTATAATGCAACTATTCCAAAATCCAGAAAAAAATTCTGAAATCCAAAACATTTCTGGTCCCAAGCATTTTGGATAAGTGGTACTCAAGACTTGTACCATATATTGTTTACTCATTCACAAATTGATGGACATTTGAATTGTTTCCTTTTGCCAATTATGAGTAATCCCACCATGAACATCAGTGCACAAGACTGTGAATATATGTTTTCATTTCTCTTCAGTATGTACCTAGGAGTGGAATTGCTGGATTATATAGTAACTTTAAGCTTAATTTTTTTGAGAAACTGTCAAATTGTTTTCCAAAGTGGCTGCATCATTTTACTTTCTTGCCAGGAACATATGAGGGTTCTAGTTTCTCCATATCCTTGTCAGCACGTTATTTCTTGTCTTTTTTATTGTAGCCATTCTAGTGTTTCCCATTTGATTAATGATGTTGAACAACTTTTCATGTGCTTATTAGCCACTCATAAAACATCCTTGGTAAAATATACATTCAAATTTTTTGTCCATTTTTAAATTAGGTAATTTGTCTTATTAATTTGTAAATGCCCTTTCTTTATTCTGGATACAAATCTTTTGTTGTATATGATTTGCAAATATTCTCTCCTAGTCTGTGGCTTTTCCTTTTGTTTTCTTCTTTGTATGTGTGTTATTAATTTTCCAGTACTGTTTGACAACCTTTACAAGGAGAAGAAAAAACCACAAGGATATAAAATTTTAAATATGAAATGAACTAATAAACTGTGGAGCAGAAGGTCTAATCTTTTTCCCTACCTGAAGCTGAGCGAGGTAGAACAGCCCAGGAAATTTAGGCAAGGACATGGTCATGCAAAAAGAAATCTTCGTGATCCTTGCACTGTCTCCTTTTTGTTTTCTTAATAACATGAATTAATCATTTTAAATTTCTATTAAGTTCAGTTAGCATTTTTTGCTTTTATGAATTATGATTTTTGTGTCATATCTAAGAAATCTTTGCTTAACTCAATATCTAAATATTTTCCTTCTGTTTTCGTCTGGAATTTATAGTTCTAGTTCTTTTATATTTAGGTCTATGATCCACTTAAATTTTTGTGTATGGTGTGAGGTAAAATTCTTTTTTATTTTCGTCCCGCACCATTTGTTGAAAAAAATTACCCTTTCCCGACTGAATTTTTTTTTTAAAAAAAATAAGTACATTCTAAGATTTTGGGGGAGAAGGGAGGGCAGGGCTGTTGCTGGCCTGGTTGCCCCTGGTAGTGGGTGTGGCCAAGGCCCATGGGCCCCCATTTCAGGACCCCAGGGGCTTCCACTCCAGCTCCATTGCTGGCCTGGTTGCAGTTGATGGTGGGCCATGCTGAGGCCCACAGTCTACTGTCTCAGGGCCCTTGGGGCTTCCACTTCCCCCCATTGAATTATTTTAACAACATGGCTGAAAGTCAATTGACCATAATGTAAGGGTTTATTTCTGGACTACTTATTCTGTTCCATTCATCTAGTTATCTATCTTTATGCCAATATCATACTGTTTTTATTACTGTAGCTTCATAGTAAGTTTTGAAATCAGGTAGCAGAAGTCCTCCATCTTTTTCTTTTTCAAATTTGTTTTATCTATTGTGGCTCCTATGCATTCCATATCAATTTTAGGACCAAACTTGTCAACTTCTAAAAAGAAAACAGCCTGCTGGCATTTTTATAGGGATTATACTGAATCTATAGACCTATTTGGAGAGAACTGTCATCTTAACATGGCATATTTAATCCAGGTATGCTTATTGATCAAGATCTTTGACTTCTCTCAGGAATGTTCATTGTTTTCAGTGTATGGGTCTTGCATCACTTTCATTACATTTACTCATATTTTTTTCCTGTGAATGGAATTATTTTCTTAATTTCATTTTTCGATTATTCAGTTATGGTATACATAAATACAATTGACTACTGTATCAATACATCCTACGACTTGCTAGACTTACTTTTTAAAAATTTTCCATTTTCTCAGGTGTAAAATGAGGATATCTACATAGAAAGGTTTTTGTGTGGGAAAAGACTTTATACATAAAAGGCTGGAAATGAATGCCCCCCCCCCAGAAAATTTAAAATGTGGGGTGACATTATTATGAGGAAAGTGAAATGAGTAGGATACACCTGGTATAGAAGGCAAGAGCCAGTCATCAATAATGTTATATGTAAATATGCATGATCAAGGAATTTTGCTGCATTTTTATTAGTGCATTAAAAAGATATTTGTCAACATTTTCTATCAGCTGCATGTATTGTTTTTATAACCAGAAGTAAACAACAAATATTTCTTAAAAAGTAAAAAATTGTAATCCATTTAATTCCATAAAGAGGAAAAGTAAAAGAACACAGAAATGCTTGTGTTCAATTTACTGAGACTAATTAAATGTACTTGCAGGAAAACTGCTAGGCACTGGGGTCACAAAAATAAAATATGTACTCTATATTTAAGGAATTTATTAACTAATGCACTGTTCAGCAGGCTGAGGTACCTCAAGGACTGTTGAAGCAGGGATGTAAAGAAGTGTTCCTGAGGCCTCCTACCCATCCTAACCTCTCAAACTTCCAACTGCAAGTATGGCAGCTTTATTTTTTATCTATTTTATGTGTTGGGATTCCATGTAAGATTAAATTTAAATAAAGCACTCTATGCCTTTAGAGAGGTTTGAAAACCACTGGTCTATTAATAGAACAAAGTGAAAATTGAGAGGCAGCTAGTAGTACAAAAGAATACTGGATTGGGGACTCATAGTCCAAATTTTACTTTAGTTGTACATGTACAGCCATATGGAAGGCAAAATTCTAGTTCTTACCTCTTAAAAATGATGGCATCTTTTTCTAGTGAATTTTAATGTCATTCATCCAATAATTTGTTTAGTGCAATAAGTACAATAATGTTATTCATATATCCATGGTAAAGTAATAGCAAGGAAAGAAAGTAAAGGACATCTTGAACAAAGTCTTAAGAGATGTGACAATGAGTCTTAGAGTAGAAGTCTGAAAACTGATCAAAAAGAAAAAAGGTAGGAACATGACAGAGAGAACCATAGGTTCAAAGTATGAAATTAATAATAAATCACTACCACTGAATGAATGCTTATTCTATGCACAGAATTTTATCCTCTCAACAGCCCATGGAGATAGGAGTTACTATCCCCATGCATAGACAAGAGTTTGCCACAATCACAAAACTCTTGGGTGGCAGGGCCACAAGAAACGAGGGTTGCCTGATTTCAAAGCCGAAGCTTTGGGTTCAAACAGATACATATACTGAAAAGGTTTTATGCAACATGGGGTTACTGGAATAGGGAAGTGGTGAGCGATGAGGCTGGAAGTGTAGGCACCGTCTCTCGCTCACTTGACCATAAGGCAACTTGGGCAAAGAAGGGTTGGGCTGGAATTGGAGGTATCAAATAAACGCATGATTTCAAATAAATGTGTGTGTATCCATCTCAGCTCTGTCCATTGAAAAGACCTGGAAGGAATGACACACCAACCCATGTGCAGTGGTCGACAAAGACTTCCAGGTTTGTTCTCGCCCTCCCGGCGGGCTTCTCCGCCACATTCCACTGCCATTCCATGGCAGACCCGGTGTTCCTTCACCTGCCCGCATCTTCTGCAGCCTGTTAGGTGGCGCCCTTAACTCCTGTGACACCTCGGGGAGAAGCCGCAGCGCCCCGGACGTCTGCCGCCATTAACGCCCGGCGAAACCCGGGAACGAGACACCGTGAGGAAGAACCCAGGTGGGTGGTGACCGTGACGACCGATCTGGAGCCGGAACTGTGGGCGGGGCCTTGGGGCTTCACCGTTTCTTATTGGAGCTCATCGCTGTCACTCGCGGCCTCTACCTACCGTCCCATCCCTTCTGACAGGCTGTCAGCTAAATGCTGGGTGGAGCCAGGCGGCTACTTCCGCTTGGGGGAAAAAAGTTGGGCCGAAGGAGGGGCTGGAACGGGGAGGAGGAGGAAGAGGAAAGGGCCGGAGGCAGCGGGTGTAGGTTCTGCGGCGGCGGCGGCTCTCCCCGGGGCGGACGATGGACAGTCAGGGCAGGAAGGTGGTGGTGTGCGACAACGGCACCGGGGTAAGCGCCCGGAGAGGAGGCCGCGGTGGCCACAGGCCTGGGCGAGATGTGCAGGAGGCGCGCGGGCTCTCGGCGCCGGGGACTGAACGTCTGGGCCGCCGGGGCGGATGGGCGCGGGCCGGCACCTTCCGCCCCCGCCGGCGTGGGGAGAGAGCGGGCCGGGCCTTGCACTCCCCCGAGCCCGGCAGCCCTGCAGGCCACTACCTTGGCAGCCCTCCGGGTCAGGGCGGCGGGCGAGAACGGCTCTGGACGCGAATCTCACCTGCTGCCCGGCGGGGGACGGCTCCGTGCACGAACGGGGGCAAATTGACTAAAGTGCCCGGACGGGTGAAAGCCTGGGTTGGTGTGTTCGGAGAAGGGCTTCGTCCCCCGGGGTCGCCGGTGTGTAAAAGGGAGAAAGACCTAGAGGCCTTCCTCTTCCTGTATAGTTGAAGATACCGAACGGGAGGCAGGAAACAGGTTTACAGAAAAAAAGGGAAGTGTGCAGTGGGCCTCAGCCCTTTCTCAGTGTCTTGAGGGTTTGTTGGTTTTTGGGGTTTTTTTTGTTTGTTTGTTTTTTGTTTTTTGTTTTTAAAGGGATAGGGAGGCCAGATCAGCAGTATAATTTCTGTTTTGCGTGCTGGTAGTTTTGCCCAGGTGCAGCCCCGCAGAGACCAGCATGATCCATTGGATGATTTGGGGAGGTCAAGAACCCCGCAAGGCCCAAGTGTTAATTCCACTGACCTTGGGGGAAGTTAATCAGTTTTGGTGCCTCTCCCCACCTCCCCCCGCCCAGTTTTTTCCTTAGGTGCAGACTACAGATAATGTTAGTCTTTAAGATTCTAAAATTGTAAAAATCTGACTAAAGCATTGATTTAGAAACAAATTGGACGTTGTTTCTTTCAGACTCCCCCCCACCCCCCCATTTTAGAAAATGTGTCTTGGACAGCAAACTCAGATTAGAACACGGAAATGTTACTTATTGGATGTTCCATAGTGATTCCTAACCATTTTAGCGTTGCAACATTTTGTGACTTTTCTCGCTTGCCTCTCATAAACGTGGCAAATGAATTAAAATAGATTTTACTTGAACTTTAAGATACTTTGCAAACTGGATTGTTAAGGCGATAAAAGAGCTGGTGTTCAAGGCCATAATACTGCCTTCATTGAATTGTCACTGAATTTGCTAGTTTCATTTGAGTTAAAAATGGACTAGAGTAAGAAGAGTGTAATCATGTAATGGGACATTCATACAAAATGGGATACTTTAAAAAGGGAGGCAGATCTACTGCTATGGAAACATATCTAAGATTAATTGTTAACTTTAAAAAAAAGTTTTAGAGTGATCCTATTTGTGTATGTTTTCTTTATTAAAGACGTATGTCCACAAACTTGTGTCTGTATATGAAAGTTTTGGAGGCATACATAAGAAATGTTCATAGCGATTACCTATGAGACAAGGGATAAGGGAGTGAATGAGGATGGGGAGGATTTCATGACCCTTTGGAATTATTGGAAAAGTGTTCTTTGTTTTGTTTTTTAATAAAGCATGTATTGTTAAACTATATTTAGACTAAATTAACTATAAACATATATTCCTTTTACAGTTAAAACACAGTTAAAGGTGCTTTTAAAAAAATATTAGCCTGATTTACACTGTAGTCTCAAATTGACCTCTGAATAGATTTAAAACTTTAAAAACTGAATTCAAAATATTTTGTTTTATGACTTTGTCAGATATTCTCTTTAGAAACTCAAGCCAGTTATGTTTTAATGGAGTCTTCTTCTTTGAAGGGTTCTAGGTGGTGAACCTTGTATTTGTAGTATATATGAATTTTTTGATATTCAATTAGAATAGGAATGTTAACCATAAGCTAATTTTTTTGTTATTATTCTGTTAGTTTAGCTAACATTAGAAAGTCGATTGTATTTATTATTGATTAGTCTTGTGTCTAATCCATTGTTTTAAAATCTTGTTCCTTCAGATCAGTTACTATGACATAAATGAAAAAACTGTAGCTAATTCAGATAAAAATGTATGTATTTTGTGTTACACTTCTAGTTATTTTTAAATTTTATCCAGATTTTCTATAGAAAGGATTGGCTTCAAATGGTGAACAACTCTGATGTAATAGGTGAATAATGTAACAGTCAGGAATGTTGTGATATTTCTGAAAATTTAGAGGCCTTGAAACCACTTAGATGCTATATTCTGTTTCTTACTGCTTATGCTTCTAGATATGAATAATCATCTTGATTTCATTTTGGTACCTGAGATTATAATGATTACTTTACAATTAAATGTTAAAGAAGATATTCAGATTTAATTTTTGAAAATTCATGGAAATAGTTGTTACCCTAAAGTGTTTTCATTTGCCCCTTACATGCTTTAGGTTTTAAAATTACAGGCTATTTGAGGAGCTAATGATTTTTTAACACTTCTGGCAGGCTCAAAATTAAATGCTCTAAGAGTAGTGGTGTTCTTAAGATTACATGCCAACTGTTGGTACTGCTCTATTTCCTCACTTATCTCGCAGCTAGTCCAGTGTCTTGTTAGGGTGGCCTGGAGGGGGAAAACTCGTCCAATTCCAGTAATTTGTGTGCTTCAGCCTCTTAACCATTCAAAACAACCTTCCAAAATAGAGCCACTGAAAGTGTCTAGATAGGCAAAAATACGGAGACCTGTGAAGCTCTAGGTTTAGGTCCCTTTCAGGAGTTAGGCCCAGGCCCCTGATGTGTATCCTGTTACCCAACTTGGGTGATTTCATCAGCAGTGAGTTAGTTAACCAACAAAATGATGACTTCGAGTGCCTATTAGGTTACTGGCACAATGCTTAATAATATCTCATGATACAGAGAAGCTTATAGTGCTGGCATAATTATATTTTCATTTATACTTCACATTTGAAGTTGATTGTGGTCTGCTTTATCAGGCTTGTGCTAATTTATATGTTGAATTAAAGAAACCATAAACGAAATTAGTCTTACCCTGCAAAATGATTTGGAATAAATAGAATAAATATTTTGGTAGCCTAAGATCAAAACAGTCACTGTGCAATTAAATTAATTAATACATCAACATCAGATAATATTAGTAAGGGAAAAATACAAATTAAATAAGCCCAAATGGGACTTTATAAATCCCAGTTTGTTTTCGAAGTGGAAAAAGGTAGTTTTAGAGCAGATGTAGCTGTAATTGTTCTTCATTTTTTGCTTGAAAGAACATTATACTGTTCATGTTCTTACCAGTGATGACTCAGTGGGAAGTAAGGAAGCCAGTTTAAACCACAGTGCTTTGAAGAGGAAACTATATATGGTAAAATCTATTTCTTAAACACAGCCTTATTGCACACAATGAGAGAACCAAGTAACCAAGTCTTAAAATGATTGGCATGGGGGAGGAATTTCAGGGTTTAAAATGATATCAAATGAGTAGTTTAGAAAAGACTATTTTCTTTGTATTTTATCACACCCTGGTGTACGATTTTTTAAATACTGATTTTAGATTGTCTATTAGATTTATATTACAGAAAATTGATTATTTAGATTGTATTCTTGTTGTTATAACCATTAATGTTTTCACATTTGAAATAACATGAAATAGTGCAGTGTTTGCTATTTTGATTGACTATCCAGTACCCTGTAGGAAGGCTAGCACTGGATTCTATGACAGCATCTGCTTCCAATAACCTCCTGCTTAAGCAGAATAAGTAGTTTTATTAATAAGTGATTAATATCTTTAATTTGGATTAAAAGCCTAGTTTTTATTTTTTGGTAAAGCAGTAATAGTAGTTTTACAATTGTTTTTAGTTTTAGGGATCTCAATTTTTGTCTTTTAACTTGGACACTTAGCAAATGTTTTGTCACTTAAAATATACTCAAATGCGAATTTTAAGATGTGAACTACCCATCTGAACAATTATAATCAAAAAACATTGAGTGAGGTTATTATTTACAGCTTTGCCATGTGTGTTTCCACTGTGTGTGGATCCAAATGATACAGGAGACATGCCAACCTTAGCAGCTTCCTCCCTGCACAAGGATTTGGCTTATGCCCCACCCCAGGCTCCTCCTCCCCACTTGGTTCTATTTTAAGTTTTACCGTGATTGTTGAATCTCCTAGAATATCAGTTTCTTATGCATAAAATGGAAGTATTAGCAAATCAGTGATATGTCCTGCTTGGAGAAGTAAATTATTTGAATATGAAATTGTGTTACCTGTGATTACTAAATTCTTTTACCTAAATATAAAAATGTAAACAGCCAAAAATGCCTAATAAATGTTTATTTTCACATGGTGCTAGTCCAGATACCATTTTGTTTTCCCATTTTGGAAATGACGCTGCCCTAGATGAATGAAAGCCTGCTTTAGCATTGAAGCTTTAGTTCTGTTCATTTTCTAACATTTTTCCTTTTAAAAATACTTAGCATTTGTTGAATGAATTTGTCTATTCCCCGTATACATCTTGAGTGACCTCTGTGTGCCAGGGCCTCTTTTAGGCATTGGGTTCCAGCATGAACTGCTCAGCTTAGCTCCCTGCTCTTGTGGGGCTTTCTCTCTAGTGGGGGGACTTAGACACTAAATAAGCAGTAAATTAACATGAACTCTGGGGGTAGTCCATGCTATGAAAGAAGTAAAAGGAGATGATGCAAGAGACTGGGTGGTTTGAAAGCACCAAAAGTTTACAGTACTGTGTAAATGGAAAGTGGTATTTTTCAGATACTGTTTTTAAATGGATATTGTAAATACCTTAACACTAACCCACTTTTACTGTTTCTTTCCAGTTTGTGAAGTGTGGATATGCAGGCTCTAACTTTCCAGAACACATCTTTCCAGCTTTGGTTGGAAGACCTATTATCAGATCAACCACCAAAGTGGGAAACATTGAAATCAAGGTAATATTTTATTTATTGATAAATAATGATCAAGACGTGTGAGGTGTTCTTTGAATTAAGTAGTTTTTAAATATGCCATGAAAAGCAGGGGGGCGGGAAGGCAGATTTTCTCATTTTTTAAATCTATATCAACACCTAAACAGGGCACAAAAACTGAAGTTAATTTCATCTGATTTTGTTTATGTATGGCTTGATGCCCTTACTCTCTGGAGTAAAATACAAGTTTTTTTTACATTGATATGATACATTTTTCTTTATGTGTTAGTGTCTCTTCGGGAACTTAGACTTTTTCTTTCCATGTGTTCATGGCCTGATACCCCCTACATTTTTATACAGCTAGTCAGGAAAATACAAGGTGTAAATCTCATTAGTTCCTCTTTTCACTGATATAATAACTGATTTCCATAATGTACAGGAAGAAGCTGTGCAAGTCTTTATTTGGCCTTGCATTATTTATCTCACCATAAGGATAGAAGAGGGAAAGTTGTCATTGCCTACTCACTGTACTTAAAATGAGAGACTCTACATTAAGGATGATAGAATCTTCTCCCATATTAAAGGGATCAGAAATCAAGAGGGAGTTACATTATTTTAGAAGAAAGAAAGAAATAGAACTGTCAAAAGGACACTGGTCACCAATTAACTTTAAATTCTTCAGGTGGCCTAGGGATCAAGTTATACAGAATGCAGAAGAATTTAGGGCCTTAGTTTAGTGAATTATTTGTGAAAAGCTAGCATTATTGGTCCTATCTGAACAGTCTTTGGCAAGACTTCAGTTAACTGTTAGGTTATGAGTCATCTGAAATATGAGTTAGCATGTACCACTTTAGGACATCTGTTTGAGATATCTAGGAAGATGATAATAGATGGTAGAGATTTGCTACTTGGTAGCTCTCTGCTGTTGGGACTAGGGAACTGTTACACAGTGAATAAAAACACAAACCAAAACTTAGTTTCTGTGCTAATTTTTTAAAGACTTAAAGTAGTGAATTATTCTGGCCTCGGTTATGTTACAAAAAATAAAACGGGACATTCAGTGTAAGATTTTTTTTAAAGACTTTTGAGAAATTTATGGGATTATGTGTTCTCCTTTTTGTGAGCTTTCTTTCTCATTGAATTGTCTTAAGTGAAGTTTAACTTGAAATTTAGCTAGTAATAGTGATAAGGATAAACTACTGTTTAATGAAGTTGGAGGTAATACTTTTCATTCACTGTCAGGCTTTTGAAGTAGAATGACTTTTTATATACTTTTAGACAATAAAATTTTTGAGGTATGAAGGTACATAACATATAGCCATTTTTATTCTCCAACATAGGCACAAATAATTACACATCTCTTTATACCCACTTTCTTGCTTTTTAAGGACAAGTGATAGAGATCAAACTTGTTGATATTCTAATAATTTTTGCCAAGGAATTCGTCAGTAGCATTTGCTTGTATGGTTTGTCATTTTGTGTTCTATCGGTTCAGGTCTGTTCACTCTGCTCAATCTTTTAAGCCTTTCAAGTTAAATTGTTCTTCCAGTAGAGAACAGTAAAAAGACTTGTGTCAAATTTAACTTGAATACTACAGCTTGGAAAAATAACCCTGAACTATCTCTCTACCTACTCAGCTAGACCTTTCCTATCATTTATTTTCCTTAATTAAAGTTCTTAAATCCAGTAATGAATTAAAGAAACTTGAGTTTTTAGAATTCCTGTGCTTAGTGGATTGACTTACGCTTTTTGTGTCTTGTTAGCTAAAATGTGGTAATAGACTAAAAAAATGGAAATTTAAATTGTTTAATGAGTTAATTTTCATTCAGGAGTTATAACTGTCCTTGTTAATTTGGCCCTAATTATTAACTCCCTGATATATAGTAGTACTGCATCTGACCTCAACCTAATTTGTCTGTATTGCTTGTATGTTTAAAAATTTTAGTGAGGATTTTATTTAGGCCTTTTCTGACTCTTACTTCTACCTTCTCTCTCTTTACCTTTCTTGACCCGTTGAAGTAGAATAACAAAAAGATGGTAAGTGAGGTTAAACACATGCTCTCTGTTTGTTTTCCACTTTTTGCTTGGTGGGACAGTAGTTGTTATTTTGTGTCCCTTTAGTATTGGGGAGGGGGGTAATTCCATATTTTTATTTTAAGTACTTTGATTTTTAACCTTTTCCATGGCTTCAATTTGGTAGCAACTAATTAAGTCCTATACTTCCTGATTGCATACAATGGACCAGACAAGAACTAATTACTAACATAGCTTTGAATTGTTTTCCTTGTTTTTCTTGTAGATGAATGTTATAATTAAAATGGAATGTGGTGTGCATAATATTAGAAACCAAGTGGCTTGTTTATATAGGATATTTATAATCTAGAAAATTGGGGTGAAGTTACATTTGGATAAATTCACTTTATTGACCAATGTTAAATTTAGCATTACATATCATAGCCTGTGTGTGTGTGTATATATATATATATCTGCATCCAGTACAGTATCCTATATTTAATAAACATACAGTATCACCTACTTAATAAACCAAATAAAAAAATTTTAATATGCAAATGAGCCATAGATGGAAAAAGAGGAATGAAAGAGAGTAACTTATTTCCATATCATCCTTATTGATGAGCAGATCTGACTATATTATCTGAGGATAAATAAGAAAAAAGTAAAGTACTTGCAAGGCTTTTCCACAAACAGATTCCCACTCCTCCCCCCAAATAAATACCATTGTCTGGTGCCTTTTTCTTTTCCACTACGAGCTTGCTGGGCTTATCCCAGACATTTGACTCTTTCATTACATTTTTCTGTTATAGTCTTAAGTGCTTCTATAGTAGCTATGTTTAAGTTTGTTTTTTAAATCATTGGTAAGTAGGCCGGCCCGTGGCTCACTCGGTAGAGTGCGGTGCTGATAAATCATTGGTAAGCAGCTTTGACAAAGGTGACTAACAGACATTTCTAATGATATGGTATGGATATATTTTAACTAGTAATTGTAACTTTGCAAAGTTTTCTTTTGAATAAACAAAAACATTTAAAAGTGGAAATTTCTATATTTATCCTAAATAAAAGATTATGCATTTGTCTTAAAATCCTAAGGAGATTAATAAAAGGGTGTACTTGTAGAGAACAGTGTAGGCTTAACAAATTTTTATTGGAATGTCCTTCTAGGGATTTAATTTTGGTGTTAAACATGTTTGCTCTATTTTCTAATTCAAGGTGACGTTGTTCAAAATGATTTTAGGCAAATATAGACTATACTGCTTGCTTTTTGTAAAGAATAAATGCCTTTGAAACAGCATCTCAGACAGATACTGTGATTTTTTTTTTTTCTTTTTTTTTTTTTTCTTTCAGGTTGTAGGTGATAGTTTAGGGCCAGTGGTAGGGCAGGTGGTAAAAACCTAAGGCCTGATCTGATTGCTTATAACATGTTTCTGAATGATGAGGGCAAGTTACATAACACTCTTAGCATTTTGGTTTTGGGAAGTTTAAGTTTCGTAGGGAAGATTACATGTTCTAGGATTTTTAAATTAAAATTTTAGATACAGGGCCGGCCCTGTGGCTCACTCGGGAGAGTGCGGCGCTGGTAGCGCCGAGGCCGCGGGTTCGGATCCTATATAGGGATGGCCAGTGCGCTCACTGGCTGAGCGTGATGCAGACAACACGGTGCTGAGGGTTGCGATCCCCTTACCGGCCCCCCAAATTTTTTTTTTTAGATACAGAAAATTTTTGAATTGGGTAACTTGAGCTACGCAATAAAATTTGCACTTCTCAAATAAGTTAATACTACTTTTCTTCCATTTTAAATATCCTTTTTGTTCAGAGGGAGGTAAGGATACTCAGTGCCAGGTGTTTCTTTCAGTTAATTCTTTTTTTTCCCCCTAGATAATTCTCTACAGTGTGTATTATCCTAGAAGTAGATAAATGAGGTTTTATTTTGAGTTAGCATTGGGTCAGATATGCATAAGCTCCTATTGTTGCATGGAGTATAAAGTTAATATTCTGTTGAAATCAGATCAGACTCATTCTAAATTGGTTATAAACCATCAAATTAATCTGGTAGCTTGTACAACTCAAAGAAAGATAGAGAGGAAAGTAAGTAACAAAATTGGGTATTGAATTAAATTTGTTAATGGCCATCAGTAGTATATGTACTTGCAAGTATATGAGGGTACTTCAAAAAGTTCATGGAAAAATTTGTATTGTCTTTTTTGTGTGTGGGTGGCAGCTGGCCAGTGTAGGGATCTGAACCCTGGGTGTTATAACATTGCAGTCTAACCAACTGAGTTAACTGGCCAACCCTGTATTATATTTTAATTCTCTTTTTCCACAAACTTTTTGCAGTACTCTCATAGATTTCCTCCCTAACATTTTATTAAGCCATGCTTAGAATATATAGCAGTGTTGAAAGTATTTTATTGTGAAACCCATATACCCACCACCTAGATTCTGACATTAATATATATTATACTGATTTATCACATATCACATCTACCCATTCATCAGTTTATCTTGTTTCTGATATATTTCAGAGTAAGTTGCGAATATCAGTATACTTCTTCCTAAATACTTCAACATGCGCATGTCTTTAAGAGTTCATAAACACAGATTTTTAGTTCTGCATTTTCCTCATAGAAGATTCTAAACAGTTAATTAAGAAATTTGAGTAATAAGGTATGGTAGATTAACTTTATAAGAAATTAGTTGCAACAGAACATTTTAGCGAACATTTCTAGCATCTGCTTTAATTTTGTTTTCTTTTTTTGATGTTTCTTTCATTGGATTTTCCAGAAATCTGTTTACTTTTTGATAGGTACCTCATCCTGGTTTTACCTCTGATTTTTATTTTTTAAAGTTTAAAACTCATATGTATTTTTTTCAAATCTTCATTTTAAGATGTCTCATGTTAATTTTGAAGCTTCTTCATTTCCCCACAATATAAACTTAAGATATTATGACAAATAGTAGCTATTTCTGATACTAGTTTTTTTTTGTTTGTTTGTTTTTGCTTTTAATTGGATTTATCAGCACAATAGAAATATTATTTAACATCTTGGCTAACTGATTTCTAAAATAAATTTAAATTCTAGGACATTAGCCTTATTATACATACAAAGTTTGACTTGTCAAGTGTGGGTCATTTTAAGTATGCTGTCATTGGAGACAAGACTTGTGAGTATTATGCTTTATGTGTGGTAGCATAATTTTCTGGTCTTACACATTAAGATTGAAATGTTGCTGATGAGATAATTTTAAAGAATGAATTGTTTCCCTATGTCTTAATTTTTTGTATCTCTACAAATTCTTATTCATTTTGGTGAGGCATGTGTAGAAACTTAATTTAAATTCTAATTCAGGCATATGTAGATAGAAGTATGAAATTTGCAAGTTAATTGGCACATGTATACACTGTTACAGAGAAAGAATCATTTTATTTTTTGCTTCTTTCATTGTGCTTTATAGTACTTACATATATCATATCATATTTAATACAAAGAAATGTGCTGCATGCATTGAACATTTTTCTACAAGTTTTTTTTTTTCCTTGATGTGCTATTTCACATATCACAGGCCTTATTTTTTGAACATTTGAGCAAAAGAAACAGATGAAACCTCATACAAAACCCTCCAAAATATGAAAATGTGGGGTTTATTTGTGCTAATGCTCTTCTTTTGGAAACATATGTATTAAAGGTAAGGTCAATTTATTGATTTAAACCACATCATATATAAAAATGTATTATCCATGATTAAACTTTGCAAGACAATTGTTCTTGAAAGAAAAAATTTTTTAGTTGTGGGATAAAAAACTATCTGAAAGTGCCAGAAAGTTTAAAGATAATTATTCCCAAGTTTTCTGAAATATCATGGGAATGTAATTTTCTGAAGCTATTTTATACAAAAATTGGACTAGTCTAAAGCTTTGTTATTATAATTTTCTAGGATCTTATGGTTGGGGATGAGGCAAGTGAATTACGCTCAATGTTAGAAGTTAACTACCCTATGGAAAATGGCATAGTACGAAATTGGGATGACATGAAGCACCTGTGGGACTATACATTTGGACCAGAGAAACTTAACATAGATACCAGAAATTGTAAAATCTTACTCACAGAACCTCCTATGAACCCAACCAAAAACAGAGAGAAGATTGTAGAGGTAAGTTTTTAATTAATTAATTAATTAATTAATCAATCAATCAATCTGTCTATCTATTTATTTATTTAGTAGAGGTAAGTTTTTAGATGGAATATGCATATGTGTGTTTCTGTGATGTAATGTTAAATTTCTCTTTTCTTTTTTCTTCTTTTTTTTCCTTTAACCTTTTTTCTTACCATCGCTGCTGTGGATAAAGGGAATAAAAATAATTGTTGTGTTCCCCCGATCGTGTTTTTATTGAGCACCTACTGTATGCTAGTCATTATTCTAAGTAGGATATATTAGTAAACAAAACAAAATCCTGCTGCCATGACCTTATAGTCTAGCAGGGGAAAATAGACACACAAAAAATAAGTAGGTTAATTAAATAGTTTGTTAGAAGCTAAAGGAAAAAAACAGCAGGTTAAGGGGAATGGGAGGCTGCAGTTGTACCTAGGGAACAAGCCTGGTATATTAGAGAGTCAGCAAGGACACCAGTGTGGATGGATGGTGTGGTTGAGGGGAAACCAACAGGAGATGAGATTGGATAAGTAACATTAGGGCTTTGTAGGCTCTAATAGGGAATTAGGCTTTTACTCTGAGTGAAATAAGAGGCTATTACAGGAACGGCTATACTCAGGTATAGGGTTATGTGGCTGCTGTGTTGCGAGTACACCACAGGGAGGCAAAGGTGGAAGAGAAACCACTTTGGAGACTTTTTCAATTATTTAGGCAGAAGATAATAATGGTTAGGATCAGGGGTAGTAGTAGTAGTAATAGTAGTAGTGAGAAGTGACCAGGTTGAGAAAATAGGGCCAAAGAATTTTTCGATGCATTAGATATTGATGATAGAGGGTTGGGGGGAGTAAGGGATGATTCCAAAGGTTTTGGCTTGAGTAACCACAGGATAGAGTTACTGTCAACTGAGGTGAGAGAAAAAAAAAACAGGAAAGTAGAACAGGATTTGAGGGAATAGCCAGGAGTTCAGTTTTGGACATGTTAAGAGTACATGTTAAGGACATGTTAAGAGGTCCTCGTTAGACATCCAAGCAGAAATGTCAAGTAGATAGTGGTATATGTGTAAGATCAAGTTCGGGAGAAAAGTCTGGGTTTGGAGATACAAACTTGAGAGTCATCAGGATATGGATATGGGTTCACTAAGGAAGTGAGAGGAGACAGTGGTGAAAAAGCCAAAGACCAAAGAGATAGGAGGACCAGCAGGAGATTGAAAACGATAATGAAGTGTAAGCAGTCACAGAGGAAAGAGAGCGCAAAAATCTATGTTCCTAATAGTTTAGATAAGTAAATTTTCAAGCTTCTCTTCCATTTTGTTATGGAAAAGAGGTAGAAACTTTTGAGAACTCTTAGTATTTTAGTAGCTTTCGAGTTACTACTTAATAAATATTTTGTAGATATTGATGGAAATTTTGGAAGGGGTTTAGAAGAAATTGTTGTTAGACAGTATTTTAAGTCTGAATTAAAACTCAATTTTTGTATTAAATATTTTGAAAATAGAATCCGTATCATTCCTTATGGTTCATGTTTAAATACTGTTATTTGCTTGTGAGTACAAATTTGGCTATGACTGATAATATCCTACTTAAATCTCATAACAGACTTTCAAGTTGAGGTGTGTATGTATAGATAGCACCACTCTTCCATTTTTATCCCTGTGGAGGGTGAATAAAAGATAATGGAATAGATTACCAGTCAGAATATCTATTTGCTTAATTGATGAGAATGTATTTCTGAATTGCAAAATTTAAATTTGACATAATTCTCATTGTTGTCAAATATAAAATTTCTAAATATCTGTATATTCAGAGTGATAGTTAACTGTACCAGTCAAGGAGTTCTTACTGTCCATGACCAAAAAAAATCATGCAGGATGTTCTCAGCTGACCTGGGCTACAGAGAATAAGTGTGATCAGAGAAGGCACAAGGAAATTCCTCTTCCCTCCAGTGTAGTTCAGTGCGGGGTGGAGTTACAGCCTTGGCTCAAGTAGGGGCTGTAGTCTCATCAGCTAAGCAGTTCTGTATCTGCCAATGATCAGCAATTAACTACATTAATTTTTTATTTTCTTCCCATTTAACTTGTTTTTTTTTTAAACTGCAGCGGGTAGAGAACCACAGATTTGACCCAGGTTGAGAGTAAGGGGTGGGGGAGGCTCAATAGTTAAGCAATTTCTATATTTTGTGTTTAAATTAAAAGATAATTCCCTTTTAAGGGATATCAATTAAGAAAGTCTTGTTCAAATGCAGAAAACTTTCTTTCACACTAGCCATAAACTAACACACTCAGAAATCTTTGCTTTGTAACACTTATGAAATGCTTGGGGACTCAGTAAGCATCCAAAAATCTGTCCTCAGAATTGGAGCTCTGTGACAGCAGGACTTTGATAGAGGCAAGATGAGCTGATGAGAACAGAGGACTCTTTCAGATCTCTTTGATTCTATTTTGGGCAACTAATCCATTCTGTGACCATAAATAAAGCATGTGAATATTATGTACTTTCTAAATGCCAGGTTTTTTTTTTTTCTTTCTCTCTTCACTTTCAGGTAATGTTTGAAACTTACCAGTTTTCTGGTGTGTATGTAGCCATCCAGGCAGTTCTGACTTTGTATGCTCAAGGTAGGTGAAGCTTAATTGTTAGAAAAATCAATTTAGCAAACATTAAGTACATTTTATGTCAGAGAAATTTGATTACTCATTAAGTTGTAATCCCAGGAAACCAAGTTATTTATATACAACACTTTGAAATTTTTTTATAATTTTTAAACTTTGTCAAATAAGATGTCCTTTGGTGGGGGAGGGGGTGCTTGCTGGTACAGGGATCAAACCCTGGACCTTTGTGTTACCAGCACCATGCTACAACCAACTGAGCTAACTGGCCGGCCCCAAATGTCATATTATTTTTATTTGCCTTACTAAATAAGGACTTAAGGTAAAAAGAGATGTCAACTTTTTAAAAAAAATAGGATGTTCCGTCTTTTAAGCTATCTTAATTTTTTATGCAGTGCAGAATAAACATGGAATTTATCTTCAGAACTGGCTCAAGTTTTTTAAAAAATACACAGAGATCCAAAAAGGTTAACATAAAATTATGCTTGTAAAATATATAATAGGTTTTAAAAAGGGAGAAGGTAGACATTTGGAAGTGCATTCTTAACTTTTGAGGTGGATTTAATGGAAAGGACTACTATGTTCTCTTGGTATTGCCATTAGCAACTACCTCCTGTCTGTTGGGAATAAAATATTGGCCCTGTGAGGAGAGCTGTTGGTATTTTGATGGTCTTGCAAGTTCAACAGGAACTTACTGAGAATTTATGGTGCTGTCAAATATGTGCCGAGGAGTCTTTTAGGCATTTGAAGTGTAAGGATGCCCTTAAGTTTTATGGGAAAGAAATAAAATTTTGATTTAGCATGTCAAAAGAAGTTTTCTGGAGGAAGTGATATCTGAGCTAAGTCTCAAGTCTTACTACTTAAGCAGTGTATGACATAGTACATAGATATGATGTATTAGTTTGCTTTGGTTGCTTGTTTTAGGACTTTAACACTTTAATATTGTGGTGATCTATCTGATCCTATACATGGTTTAGTAAAAATCACCTTGTAAAAATACATATTGGGTTTTTAAAGTATCTTTAGTATTGTATTACATAAAAATACCTAGAAAATACTTACTTGGGGGAAATAAATGTTTAAAGAAGCTTTGTTTATTCACTAAATTGGAAATTAAATTTAGATCCTTGCTTTAGTTTATGTTACTGGGAGTATTTTTGAATTGATGATGATGTGGATCCCTCTTTTATTTTTTTTTGCAATGGAAAGTCTCCTATTTAAAAGATTACAACATTAAAAGGCAGTACATGAGTTTTATGAGGCTTATAGCATCAATCAAGGAAAGACAAATTATATCAGCTTAAAAAGGAGGTGGCTTGAATAAATATATTCAAAGACAAATCATTGCGCTTAGATACTACAGTCCATTCAAATTTGTATCAATAGGAAAGAGAAAGAGAGTGAGCCTATTCAGGGATGGGAAAATAATAAAATAATACTTAAGTTATAGATAATGCATATTCTGTTAGAATAATTTTTTCCCTATTAAAAAATGTGAGTTAGAATCTGTCTTGGGCTGAGCCCGTGGTGCACTCGGGAGAGTGCGGCGCTGGGAGCGCAGCGACACTCCCGCCGCGGGTTCGGATCCTATATAGGAATGGCCAGTGCACTCACTGGCTGAGTGCCGGTCACGAAAAAGACAAAAAAAAAAAAAAAGAAAAGAATCTGTCTTTAATTGAGTTGTGCCTTTTTATGACTGGCTTTACTCTTGACGTTCTTTCTACAGACGTGCTACTAGTAAAATATTTGGAGAAAGACCTAAAATAAATTAAATAAAAATTGTGAGTTAGAAAAAGTTTTTTTCCTCTGAGTTAACCCTGGTGCAAAAGGTAGAACGCTAAATTTTTGCAGTCATTTCTACTTTTAAATAGCACATTCAGGAAACAAGATAGCTTCTTTGCTGTTCTTTTATTACAAGGTTCAACTGACATTGCCATTCTTGTTTCGAGTGAATAATTGAAGCGATGGTTTGGCTAGCCAATATTAATTGTTCCCAGATTTCTAGCTCTCTGGTATCAATAGGCCTCTTTCCAAAACAACACAGTTTTGAACCTACCATGTGACAAAAATAGTAACAATAAAGACCTAGATAATTTTAACAGATTCACTTACCAGCTTTGTAACTTTGTATAATACTCATTTTTCACAGGGGGTTTTCATCAAAGTTATTCATAATGCTTTAGAAAATTTCACTTCAAGGAAAGTAAGTGATCAAGATTAAGTTAGAAAGAAAAATAAAGAATTGTACTGAGCTTTCACAAAATGTTCTGTTTTTCAGTCGTAAGTCTGAGAGTCTGTTTCTTCCCATTCTCCTTGGGTAGCACATGCTTAGACTAAAAGTCTCACAAGAGACACATGAAAGAACAGTGATTATAGTATCTCTGTAGTAGAAACACACTGCAAAGTAAGTAAATAATAAAGAAGTGCTGGCTTCTAGACCTCTTCAGTTGGTTAAGTTTCTAGTTTGGCTTCTGTACTATATTTGAAACTTGCTGATTTTGATTGTCCTGATTTGGCTTTTCACATAAAACTTCCTTCCTGGTTCTTACGCAGGTTTGTTGACTGGTGTAGTGGTGGACTCTGGAGATGGTGTAACTCACATTTGCCCGGTGTATGAAGGCTTTTCTCTCCCTCATCTTACCAGGAGACTGGATATTGCTGGGAGGGATATTACCAGATATCTTATCAAGGTAAGTGAAAGAAAAGTATAGAAATTAGATTTTGTAGTTTGTTTACCAACTTAACACAAAATTGAGTACATCATCTTAGGATTCTGGCAAATCTGCACCACTAGAGAAAATACCCAATTATCCACTTATTCATATAAAAATTCGTGTAAGATTTATACACATAGTCTCTGGTATATTAATGAGAATACATTATTTTATTACATAATTTTACTGGTTATTCCTGAGGAATGGGCAGATAGATATTTTAAAGATGGAAGAGACCCTGAAATTTCCTTGGACAACTTAGGCAGACTTTTCTGCCACAAAACCTTTTTTAGAACAGGTATATTTTAAGCCACAATCTTGGCTGGGTTACCTTTTCTTGTTCTTTCCCACCAAATACAGTGATAGCAAATTAATGATATTTGAGAAAAACAGGGCACGATATGCCAGACTTTAAAGTCTTGTAGTTTTTATACATTATATCCAATTTTAGTGTTTACTATTTTAAAGTTTACTTTTGGATGTAATTAGTTATAAATTTATTTAAAACATTGCTGGAGAAAGTACATAAGGCCTCTACTTGGTAGCATGTATGTAGTTTTTTTTAATATTAAAAAAAAAAGTTTAGAATATTGCTTATACCAGAATTCTGTAATTAGTATGTTCTCTCTAGGTAAGTGATTCTCACCCAGGGGCAATACTGCTCTCCAGGGGACATTGACAATGTCCAGGCACATTTTTGGTTGTCACAGCTGGGTGGGAATGTTCCTGAACATCCTATAATGAACAGGGCAGGCTCCAGAACAAGGAATTATATTGTCCAAAATGTCAATGGTGCTGCTGTTGAGAAACTGTCTGTTCATTAAATTGGGTTGCATTGTCTTCACCTTGACATTGAGTTACTTCAGTCTCATTTAGAGTACTTCTCATCACACGTGGAGATTTATGAAAATTATAATACTTTCATTTTAGACCAAAATCCTGTCAGGGTATAACCAACAGTTTCCAGGGGTCTTCTTTTGACCATAAATATAAAGATTAGGTTTTTTTTTTTTAAGTTTTTATATGAAAGTCCAGTTATGTTTATGATGCATATTATATATGTTTTCCTCTCAGCAAGTTGCTTTTAAAATAGTAATATTTTCCAGCATTTAAGAAATACAACACGGCGGTGGGAAGGGGAGGAAAAGTGGTAGACTAATGGGTACAAAATTACACTGTCTACCCCAAGTCAGTCATTGTGTATTATATGCATGTATTGAAACAACACAGGGTATCTCACAAATATGTACAGTGTGTTAACGTATTTTGAATAGTAAAAAAATAACATTGGAGATTATACCTTTGAGTATCCCAACAATTCTCTTATTCTTCATTTGTTTAACAAATCTTGTTGACCTCCTGATATGTGCCAGACACAGTACTAAAAGCAGGGGATAAAACTTTCTAAAATCGAAGGGTGTTTTGTAAATATGACAATGATTATATGAGCAACTTGAGTACTACAGGAGTTTAGTATTGAAATCATATTTGTTCATTAATATGCTTCTTTTGATTATCAGAACTACACATTAGTACTCAGTTACTCTTTCTAAAAACTGGCTTTTTTTTTTTTTTTAGCTCATTTTACCCATTTATTATTCATGAACTGTTAATTCTGTTACTCTGTGAAACTGAAATATAAATCCTTATATGGCAGGTAAAATCCCCACTTCTGAAATATTTGGTAGGAGCTGAGGATCCATTCCCCATTGTATTTGTTATTGATGTAACATATTTAGCTAGCATTAATAGCTTTTGCAGAGTGGAATTCATTCAGATCTATCTTGAACTGCTATTTTTTTTTTGTATCAGCTGCTTCTGTTGCGAGGATATGCCTTCAACCATTCTGCTGATTTTGAAACGGTTCGCATGATTAAAGAAAAACTGTGTTATGTGGGATATAATATTGAGCAAGAGCAGAAACTGGCCTTAGAAACCACAGTATTAGTTGAATCTTATACAGTAAGTATTTCCAGTGGTTTAAAAATGGACAGCCATGAGTACTGGTGTCAGCTTAAGAAGGTTTTCTTGGAATCAGTACTTTTGTTTTGAGTTGTAATATGTGTATGTGTGACTTTTTAATGTCCTGTGTTAAGATTCTGTGATTTTCACAGAGGAACTGACTTTCAAAAAAAAAAAAAAATAGATTCTAGGATTTAATTATTTTAGGGCACTATGTAATGTGAATTAAGTCAGGAAACATAAATTACTTTCTATCTTAGGATATAATTAGATATGACAAGTTATTTTGAGATTCTAGTATCTGGAATAATGTTTCTCAACATTTGTTTATGGAATGTAATTTCGCTGATATTATTAAGTTTCACAAAAATTTAAAAAGGTCACGTTGTCAAGTAAGTTTGAGAGACAGTGCATTTCACTTTGCTGTAGGACTTCTCAGTGCCCTTGATATGCTAATATGTGCACAATTGTAAGACTGTATTATGCCTGTTTCTCAAGTTCATTAGACTACAGGACTTTCCAGAATTTCGTGGGACTAGCGGTTATCCTAGAGTATTGCTTTACTAATTCAGTAGGTGGCAGCGTTTCCTGACTTAATGTTTTCTTAATGAGGTGTTCAAAACAAACGCTAATTTGAAATTGAAACTAATGTGACTTAGAACTTAGTTATACTTTACAGCACCAGGGGAGTTGATCTTACAGACTTTTAATGAATTACCATCTTAAGCCTATTAAATTCATCTAGGTATAAAATACTTCCATATTTTATCTTTGATCTAGTTATTACTAATATGAAATAGAGTACTAGGCAGTAGAAGCAAGTATTCTTAAACCATATGATATACATGTTAGCTCTACATATTTATAAATATGTGCAAAACTGATTTTTTAAAGTAATTTTAAATTTTCCTAAATATTTTTTTTAAAGATACTGACCCAAATACACAATAATACCCATTTTGTAACTTAATGATCTCCAGATTTGCCCTGGAGATTCTTTTGTGAAGCCTTCTTGACAATTTCACTAGATTTCTAATTTTTCATGTACCTGACTTGTTTGGAAGAAAGTGACACAAGGCAAAAGATGAGGGAGCTAGAAGTGTAAAACATTTTATTTATTACTTCCCTCCTTTCTCAAAGAACTTGATATAGGTTACAAAAATATATACAAGTATGAAACAGTAAATTGATGAATAATAAGTGAAGAGGGGTAAGAGTGGACAAATACAGGATAGGATAAGATTTGGTGCAGAGAAATGGGGTGCCTGTAGTTAGTTTTAATAGTTCCTAGAAGTAGTTGGCAAACTTGATCCCATGCTGGCCAGCAATCAGAGCATAGAGAGAAACCACACTATCGGAGAGGCTTGAAGTGGTAAGTAAAGGGATTTTGCTAGTAAGAGTCTGCTGTGTGAAGTTTCTCTACATATGTTGGGTGATAGCATGTGAACTCTCCTGAGGGTTTGTTTGTTTGTTTGTTTGTTTTTTAAGGGTAAAATGTTTAGGTTGTTATCCTTTTTGTAAGAAACTCAATAAAATCTATAAAAAGATAATTCTGGAGTTTTTGCAAAATGTGATTGCTTTGCACATATCGGTAAACAATTACGTGGTATTAATGTTTTAAGGAACTTGTTTTGTAGTACTTTGTCATATTGTAAATCAATTTTGGAACCTAAATATAGTTATTGTAATTATATTATTATAAGTAAATATACTGTTAGAAATGTTAATGTAAAACTAATTCTCATATTGTGTATAGAAATATGTCAAATGCCAGCATACCTGAGCCTGCTTGTTACTTAGGTCAATCCGTGAATTGTGAGGTGGGTGGTATAAGAGAGGGAGTTTCTACTTAACATTTCTCATTTAATTAAATATAACCATAATGTGACTTAAAAGTTTTCTGCACGAGGTCCTATAGTTATGATGATACCTATTGTTTAAATCTTATTTGCTTAAATTAAAATTATGTTTATCGGTTATTTAAAATTTATTAGGACCTAGTAGGATATAGCAGAATCTTTGCCTAATAAAAAGTAGTCTAGATGAGTGTTCTTTAAACTTTTGTGATCATAGGGGCCGAGCCCGTGGCGCACTCGGGAGAGTGCGGCGCTGGGAGCGTGGCGACGCTCCCGCCGCGGGTTCGGATCCTACATAGGAATGGCCAGTGCACTCACTGGCTGAGTGCCGGTCTCGAAAAAGACAAAAAATAAATAAATAAACTTTTGTGATCATAAAACATTTTTTGGATTAAATGATTTGACAGGTGTAGCATACCTGTCATAAAGTATTTTGGTGGCAAAATAATAGTTCCACAGAGTAATTGGTAAAAGAAAATTATTTTAAATGTTTGATGTGTCTATTCTACGTGGCAAAAATATCCATAAAATCACAAATATTTTGGAATTATAAAACAAGCAACATTAACACATACCAGCAATAATCAGAATACAGCTCTTGGTCCATACTGCCTGTTTATGCTTTGCTGCACACATGGAACGTCATGCATACGTTGGTGATTTCTCCAAGAAATTCCTGGTATTTGGGGCATGGTATACCATCTTTAGAAACAAAACAGAGCACGATAATAATAAGAAGAGTTCTCTGAAATGTATTTAAGTTTATTTTACATTTTTTCTTTTCAAAATATGTTTTAGGAAAAATTGTTCTTGATAACGATTTTGGTTACAGAACAGATGTGTTTAAAAGTACTAGTGTTCTAGAGAGAACACTAGGAAATTTTAATCTTTTGCTGACTGGTATCTGGTTATTCTTGGTTTCTAGCTCCCAGATGGACGCATTATCAAAGTTGGGGGAGAGAGATTTGAAGCACCAGAAGCTTTATTTCAGCCTCACTTGATCAATGTTGAGGGAGTTGGTGTTGCTGAATTGCTTTTTAACACAATCCAGGCAGCTGACATTGATACCAGGTACATTAGAAATTGCGGTTTCAAAGTTATTTATCAGAAATGGAAGGAATATTAATTGTTAGGATGACCAAGTTGACTATTATCTCATGAATGTTTTTGAGATAAGGCAAAATAATTTTTTGGTAGGATGGTACTGGATATTGAACAATATATATTCCATCATTGTGTCTCAGGAGCCACTTTAAACTTCTTATTTTGAAATAATTTCAAACTTACAGAAAAGTTACAAGAATAATACAGAAAACTCATGTATATATCTTTATTCAGTTTCACCATTTTACTGTTTTTAATATTCTGCATGTTTGCTTTATTGTTCTATTTTTTTTCTGAACCATTTCAGAGAAGGTTGAATGCATCATTTCTCTTTGCCAATTTGTGTTTCCTAAGAATAATGATACTCTCTTGTATTATCACAGAGTAGTTATTGAGTTCAGGAGATTTATTATTATTATTATTATTTATTTATTTATTTATTTTTGGTCGTTTTTTCGTGACCGGCACTCAGCCAGTGAGTGCACCGGTCAGTCCTATATAGGATCCGAACCCGCGGCGGGAGAGTCGCCGCGCTCCCAGCGCAGCACTCTACCAAGTGCGCCACGGGCCCGGCCCCAGGAGATTTATTATTGATATGCTTTTCCCTACCATCCATATTTCAATTTCATCCATTGTCCCCATAATATCCTTTATACACTTCTTCTTCCCTCCAGTGTAGAATCACACGTTGTATTTAGTTGTCATGTTTTTTAGTCACCTTTTATTTGGTACAGTTCCTCCATTTTTCATGACATTGACATCTTTGCAGAGTACGGGCAAAGAATTTTTCTCAATTTGGGTTTGTCCATTTTCTCATAATTAGATTCAGGTTGTGCATTTTGGGCTAGAATACTACACTAGTGATGTATTTTTCTCTGGGTATCACATCCAGAGATGATGTCTGTTCCTTATTGATGATGTTAATGTTAAGCTCTTAGTGAAATTTCCTGTTTTCTACACTGTATAGTGTTACTATTTTTCCTTTCCTACTTAACAAGTAATTTGTGTAGAAAAACTTTGAGACTATATAAATATAGTTGTCTCAGTACCTGTGGGGGATTGGTTCCAGGACTGCCTTCTGATACCAAAGTCTGTGGATGCTCAACTCCCTGACATAAAATGGTGTAGTATTTGCATATAACCTATGCACATCCTCTCGTATACTTTATATCATCTCTAGATTGCTTATGTAAATGCTATGTAAATAGTTGTTATACTGTATTGGTTTTTTTAATTTGTATTTTTTTTTTTTTTTCTTTTATCCATTAGGTGACCAGGGTTGTATTGTTATTTTTTTATTGTGTTTTTGGGGGGGATGTTTTCAATCTCTGGTTGGTTGAGTCCTTGCACATGGAGCCCACAGATACAAAGGGTTGACTGTTTTCTATTCTCATCAAATTCTGCCCCTCTACCCCATTAGCATCCACTGATGATTCTTGTCCAAATCCATTTTTGTTGTGATGGTTGCAAAAGGTGATTTCCTAATTTCATCATTCCTTCTATATTTATTAATTGGCATTTATCATAATGAAGTGCTTTTTCTTCTCCCTTATTTATTTTTTAATATTGGTATGGACTTAAATTGTTTTATTCAGTGGGTTATAATTTATTGCTGTCTTTATCTTTTTTTTTTTTTTTTTTTTTTTTTTTTTTTTTCCGTGACCAGCACTCAGCCAGTGAGTGCACCGGTCAGTCCTATATAGGATCCGAACCCGCGGCGGGAGCGTCGCTGCGCCGCGCTCCCAGCGCAGCACTCTACCAAGTGCGCCACGGGCTCGGCCCAGCTGTCTTTATCTTGATGCTGAAATAGTTCCTAATATGTGGAACATCAACTGTGTAGTCAAAACTATACAAAAAAGTATACTTAGAAGTATCTTCTCCTCCATACATAGGTAAATGGTCTCTTTAGTTTCTGATTTATTCTTTCTTATTTCCTCTTCTTACACACAAGGTAGCATACTATAATTACCCTTTTGTACTTTGCTTTTTTCACTTACCAGTATATCCTAAATAATTCTATATCATTTCACAGGGATTTTCCTCATTCTTTTTCCAGTTGCAAAGTACTCCATTGTGTGAACTTATCTTGGTTAATTTAATGATTCTATTGTTGGTTATTTAGGGAGATTCCACTATTTGTGATGACAGATAATGCTACAGTTAATAACCTTGTTGATACGTATATTTTGTATTGTTAGGCATGTTTATTCTAGGAGAGGAATTGCTGGGTCATAGGGTAAATGCAGGTTTTTTTAAATTTATTTTTTCAGTTGACAAAAATTGTATATATTTATGGTGTACAACTTGTCTTGAAATATGTATGCATTGTAGAATGGCTAAATTGAGCTAATTAACATATGCATTACCTCACATACCTTTTTTTGTGGTGAGAACACTTAAATACCCCACCCCCAGCCTCTGGTAACCACTATTCTACTCTCTGCTTTTATGAGTTAAACATTTTTAGATTCCTGTGAGATCGTGGGGTATTTGTCTTTCTGTACCTGGCTTATTTTACTTAACATAATGTTCTCATCCATGTTGTTGCATATGACAGGATTTCCTTTTTAAAGGCTGAGTAATGTTCCCTTGTGAATATATACCACATTTTCTTTATCCATTCATTTGTTGATGGACAGTTGGGTTGATTCTGTATCTTGGCTGTTGTGAATAATGCCGCAGTGAACATGGTAGTGCAGATATGTCTTCAACATATTGATTTCAAATTTTTTGAATATGTATATATATATCAGCAGTTGGATTGCTGAATCATATGATTCTATCAGTATAGCAGTTTTTTGAGGAACATCTGTACTGTTTTCCATAATTGCTGTAGTAATTTAATTTACATTTCCTCCAGCAATGTACAGGGTTCCCTGTTCTCCATTGCCAACTCTTGTTACCTTTCCTCTTTTTAATCATAGCCATTCTAACAGGTGTGAGATGATATCTCATTATGGTTTAATTTGCATTTCCCTGATGATTAGGGATGTCAAACATTTTTCATATGCCTATTGGCTCTTTGTATTTAAGTCATTTGCCCTTTTTTTGTTGGGTTATTTGTTTTCTTTCTAATGAGTTGAGTTCCTTGTATATTTTGGCTATTAACCCCTTATCAGATGTATGATTTGCAAATATTTTCTCCCATTCTGAAGGTTGTCTCTTTGCTCTGTTGATTGTTTCTTTTGCTTTGCAGAAGCTTTTCAGTTTGATGTAAATGCATGTATTTCTGTCAGGTATTGCTAAATTCCCTACTATGGGAGTTGTACTAACCCTAACCCTTTCTCTTTCCTACCAGTAACATATGAGGGTACCTGTTTGCCCACAGCCTTGTTCACAGAGTTTTGTCAAGTTTGTTACTTTTATGCCAATCTGAGTGAGAAATTATTTCAGTGTAGTTTTAATTTTCATTTCTCTTATTAGGACTGAAGTTGAACAAATAACTTAGAAGAGAGGATATTGAATGTTTGCAACACAAATGATAAATGTTTGAGGTGACTGATATGCTAATACCCTGATTTGCTACACATTGTAAATATGTCTTGAAATACACTCTGTATCCCATTAATGTGTAGAGTTATTATGTGTCAATTAAAAATAAAATTATCTGGCTGGTTGGTTCAGTTGGTTAGAGTGCAGCCTTATAACACCAAGGTCAAGGGTTCGGATCCCCTACCAGCCAGCTGCCATAAAAGAAAAGGAAAAATTAAAAAAAAAGAAGTTGACCATATATTTATTTGATGAAGGGCCATTTTATCTTTTTTGTGTGTGTGAATTGTCTGTTCATGGCTTTTGCCTGTTATTCTCGAGAATTTTTGTTTTTGTGTTTTTTTCCCCCTCAGTTTTTATAAGTTCTTTCTTTTAGTTCTGTGATATCTGATGCAAATATTTTTTCCCAATTTGCTGTTTGTCTTTTGTTCATTGTGTTTTGGCTGTGCAAAAATTTGTTTTATTTAGTCATATAAAAAGACTTATAATGTTACCTTTTATTGCATCTACAGCTTGAGTCATAGTTAGAAAACCCTCTTCTACACCTGGGTTATAGAAGAATTCACCCAGAAGCATTTTGTAAAGCAAGTGTTTGTTTGCTTATTCCTGAATTAAATAACCACTTAATTAATTTTGGTGGGATGTCTGGGGAGCCAGGATAATAAAGAAATTAATAATAATAGCGGTTGGGTCATAATAAGCTGTATACCTAGTAGATAATTATCAAAAATCTAATGTAGCCTTTGTAATAATGGTAAAATCTTATGGTAGGGATTGGGTAGATGTTTTTGTTCCTTGTTGTTTTTTTATTGAAACATAATTGATTATACATTTTGTCCCTTGATTTAATGATCATTAACAGCAAAATTATATTTAAAAGTCTTTTACTGTTGGTGTTGATTAAAGTGTTGGTGTTCCTAAAGCACAGGAATCAGATTTAGTATCCCTTCCACTGAGCTTGCATTGGAAAGTGGCACAGCAGATATTTTGTTTTGTGTGTTCTGCATATTGAACGCATACATGTAAGCACTTATGTGTACATATCGTGTAGCTGTACTTCAACTGCTTGGCTTATGCTACATTCACAGTGAATGCTTTGACAACTAAATATGAAAACAGTGCTTTTCTAGAACCTTAGAGTTGCAGTAGCCTTAGCTATTGAGAGCCTGTAAGCAAGTAAAAACCTGGAAGCAAGTTTGAATGAGGCCAAAATGGATGTGACTCAGCTCCCAAACTTTACTGTGAGAAGAGTTCCTCAGAGCCTCACTCAGATTCCTTTTTTTTTTTTTAAACTACACTTGCAGTTATTTTAGATTTGATTATCTGGTATCATAACCAACAGCATATTTAAAGAAGAGGGGACTTTTATAAGAAGCAAACATTCAATCTAGCCAAAAATAAAAGGGACAGCCTCAAAGCAAAGGAACAAAAGGGAAAACTACAAAAGGCAGATGGAAAAATCAGAAAGCAGGAATTTGAATCAAAGGAGAACATGGCTAATTGTAGTAAACAACCACATCTCAGTGGTTCCAGGGAAGCACTATAATAACAGTCAAATACTAGAAGTTTGTAATGTAAACCTTGGTCATTAAAAGACAGTTACATTAGCAAGAAAGTGTATCATGTGCTTTTAGAAGTATTTTCATCAAAATTATAAAAAAGATTTTATATGTAAAAGAGGGATTGTTGTCTAACAACAGTCCTAATAACAAACATTCAGCCCTGTGATTTACATTTGGAACTTTATTTAATTTTCCCAACTCCCTGAGGTTGATGCAAATAACAGTAATCCTGAGATAATATTTCCCTAATCTGAAGCCCCATTGTGTCTTTCTAGATCTGAATTCTATAAGCACATTGTGCTTTCTGGAGGGTCTACTATGTACCCTGGCCTGCCATCGCGGTTGGAACGAGAACTTAAACAGCTTTACTTAGAACGAGTTTTAAAGGGAGATGTGGAAAAACTTTCTGTAAGTATCAGTAATCCGACTGTTAACATTCTTTTAACACCTTATAAAGTAGCTTGTGAATCTTGACAGCCACCAGAGGGAGCAAGAAGTCTTTCTAAATAAATTCCTGCTGTAGTCAAATATAGTCTGGAAGAGATAGGAAGAAATAAATGGTTCAAGGTAAGCTCTGTCCTAGCATGGTGATACTACCTGGTCACCTCTGTTCAGTGGATGGAAGCGACTAGGTCTAGGGCCAAGCACCTGGTTCATCTGTAACTGCTAGCTTGGAATCCAGGGTGCCTCTAAGTGCATGGGAAGAACCTGCTATACCAATGAGAGATAAATGCCCCACATGGGTTTTTTTTTTAAACTTGTTTTTTAGATATGTAATCAGCCTTCACCACTACTCTTGGCCTATGTGATATTTCTGATTTTAGGTTATTTTTTTGGCTATTTGTTGCATGTTCTCTTTCCCCAATCAGGTTATAAAAATGTCATGTCTCCAATTCTTTTGCATCTCAATAACTTATCATAGCTCTTGAAGTAGACTTTAATTGTTAGTTGTTGATATGTACAATAGAAAGAAATTTTTTAACTAGTATAGTTTAAAATACTAGTATAGAAATAGTTCAAAAAGTTCATGGAAAAATGGAGTTGAAAGCCAATGCAACTCTTTCCATAGCTTTTTGAAGACCCCTCATATATAAGTGGTCTCTTTGGCATGGGTTGTTTTGTTTTAAACAAACTCCTGCCTATGTGAAAGTATGCTATGAGTGCTATGCACTCAACCAAAAGTCATTTAATCCTGGGTTAATCTCTACGTTTTGTCTCATCAACTTTGATCAACTTTTAAATAATGATATTACATATTACAGAGTACTTATATGTTTTGGGGACACTAATGTTACCTCTTTCATATATGACTCAAATTGTTGAAATTAAATTAAATCTGCTTAATGTATGTGAGTATGCACTCACATACATTAATCAATTAAAGGACTAGAAAGGAGCCATATTGCCTAAGTATGTCACTCATTTTTCTGATTTTACTGAGTTATATATATATAATTTGAAATCAGTCTCAGGTAATCATTAATTTGTTCAGCAAAATTTCTTGAACTCCTTCTGGGTGCCAAATACCTAGAAGGTGCTGGGGACAAACAAAACAGTGGTGAACAACAACAACAAAATCCTCGCTTTTAATCAAAATAATTTGTCAGTAGTATTAAGTGCTATAAGAAAAGTAAGGTTAGGAGCTAGAAAATAGTAGTGGTTGGGAGGGAGGTATGCTCCTTCATAAACTGATCAGAAAAGCCTTCTCTGATGAAGTGACTTTTGACCAGAGACCTGAATCGAGTGAGGGAGTGAACCATCTGACTATCTGAGGGAAAACTTCCAGGCAGGAATAGTGCAAAAGCACTGGGAATGCGAAAACAGTACGAAAGCCCTGGTTGGGAGTGTGCCAGTGTGGCTGGAGCAGAGCGAGCAAGGGACAGGGGTGAGGAATGAGGGCAGAAATGTACCAGGGAGGCGGGCCTTGTTCAGCCATGATGAAGGGTTTGTCTTTACTCCTAGTGAGATAGAAAGTCGTGGGAGGGTTTTGAGCAGAGAAATGATAGGATCTGACTTATATTTTTAAAGGATCATTTAGTCTAGGGTGGTGAATACACTCTTGGGGGAGGAGGGAACAAATGTGGACGTCGAAAGACCAGTTAGGAGGCTATGAGAGGAGGGGGGAGGTAGTCGAGGTTTAAATTGGAGGGGAATGTTGAAATGGTTGTCTTGGAGAATGGAAGAGAGAATAGAGAAATGTAATCGAATTGCCAAGGAGCAGTAAGTGCTCAGTTGAGGTTAGTGATACATATAAAGCAAGATGCTGAGTTTCTTCCCCATCTTGTTCAGCTGCTTGAGGACATGTGCAAAACAGGGAGTTGATAAACCGAGTTGGTGTTTTGCCAAGTGAGTATGAGAGGGAGAGGAGGACAGAGTAACTAAGGATGTCAGGAAATGGTGGAGAGAACATGTGCATGCACAAACCAGAATAGGACCGAGGAGAAAAAACCTGGAGATCTATGGATGACTTTGGCATGGAGGAGTGGTGGATGGAACAGTCTGGTGGAATGAGTTTCAGAGGGCCTGTGGAGTTCTAGGGAGGAGGGAGATAGAAGCAACAATGAAGAACAAGAACTCCTGTTACTAAACCTCCAGGGTTAGGAAGGAAGTGTGTGCGAGAGAGAAAAACAGCAGCGGGTTGAGAAAGAACAGGGGAAGCAGTGTCTTCAGAGGCTAGCTAAGTCACCTATAGAGCAGGGGTGGCGTGGGCACACTACAGCCCTTGTGCCAGAACTGGCAGATTTTGTAAGTAAAGTTTTATTGGAACACAGCCAGCTGTGCCCACTTATTTACATAGTGTTACCTACACACACTAATACGTATTATTGTTAGCTACACGTGGGGTTGGGTAGTTGTCAGAGACCTGCAAACCCTCAAGTATTTACTATCTAGCCCTTTACAAAAATCGTTTGTTGACCCCACCTATGAGCGAAAAAGTAACTAGAACAATTAAAACAGTAGGTTAGTCGCAGAACTGATTAATAAGTAAACTGATGTTTTTCCGTGACATACATTATCAGATCCTGATAGTTTGATTATGTGTCATAAAGGCAAATAATTTAGAATGACATAGTTACTTTGAGTGTTTTTTGTGGTATTTATGACACTGGAAATAAAAATGGCTATGTCATTTTAAGGTTTCTCATTCAGGTGTTGACCGACCATATAGATCAGGATGTGTCCTTTTTAGACAATTAATTGTAGCTACCGAGTATAAAACTTTTCTCAGAATGTCTTTAATTTTGGTTTACTCCATTCATTCTCTTCAACATCCCCATAATTTGTCTTGACCATATTTGGTCTTGTTTATTTTGATAACATTTTATATGAATTTGAGACAATAGAAAGTGAACTTTGCAAATAAGAACTTAAATTTTACTCTTTTGCTCTGGACTAGAATCATAGCAGCATTAGATCTTGAAGAAATATACAAATCCTTTCATCTAGACTTCATTTGACAGTTAAGTGACTTACCCATATGCTCATCTGCCAGTTGATGGGAAAACCTGCTGTAATCACGCCTCTGGTACTTGGGCTCTCAGGGTGATCAGTTGTGTAGTTTATTGTTCAAATTAGGGCACTTTGAGAGTGAAAAGGGGTGGTGGTAATGATCGGACAACAGATGTAAATCAGGACTGTTCCAAGCACACTGGGATGGATGTGTGGTCTCTTTTAACTATGAGTTTTGGGCAAATTATTAAATGTCTCTGTACCTCAGATACCAATCCTGCTGTCCTGCTTACATCCCAAGACTGTTGTGAGATTCAACAAGAATGAATATATGAAAAGATCATTTACACGAAGCAGAAAGCACTACATATGATATTTCATTATCCTCTCTTTCTCCTTTAGAAATTTAAGATCCGCATTGAAGACCCACCCCGCAGAAAGCATATGGTATTCCTGGGTGGTGCAGTTCTAGCAGATATTATGAAAGACAAAGACAACTTTTGGATGACCCGACAAGAGTACCAAGAAAAGGGTGTCCGTGTGCTGGAGAAACTTGGTGTGACTGTTCGATAAATCCAAAGCTCGTTCCCATCACACCCCTCATGCTTTCTTTTTTCCTTTATTGCCAGTCTTTGAACTCATTCAACTCTAAGACGTGGAAAAGGCCTCTCTGTGCCCTTTGACTGGAAAGGTCAAGTTTTATTCTGGTGTCTTGGGGAAGCTTTGTTAAATTTTTGTTAATGTGGGTAAATCTGACTGTTTAATTCAACCACTTCAGTACAAACACAACTAGAGGGCAAAGGGTCCTGTCTGCTGCTTTGTTTCTTCTAAGTAGGCATTTAGATCATTCCTTTAGGCTTCCTGTTTTCACTTTTCTGCTCTAATGCTGCTAGTTTTAGTCTTTTGAGCACACTAGGTGGTATGCCTTTATTAGCATAAGGAAAAAACTTTAACAGGATCTTTTACATATTACTGGGGTGGGGGTGGTTAGGGATGGGTGAGCAGCCGCTGAACCCTTTAGGGCATTTCCTCTTTAGTGTGGCGCTTTAGGCAGTTACTGCTGCACCTTTAAGTACCTTAAAGCTTCTCCTGTTAACATCTTAGGGAAATGTTAGGCTCAGAACTGGAGTGTTTTGGGTGGGTTTTTGCGTGTGGAGTAGGGGGGAGTGGGTGGTCTTTTGATTTTGATTTTTGAGGTTTTTCTACCCTGGGGTACGTAAGATGAACTTTATTACAGTACTTTGATTTGGCAGGTTTTCTTCTACTTTTGGTCTGCGTGGAACTATTTCCATATGATATGAAGAACAAGTGTAGTATTCCATTACCAGGTGGCTTAGGGATTTATTTGTTTTTTAAAAATCAACCATGTTAGCTGGGACTAGACTCCCTAGAGTCTATCAGTGGAAAAGTAACATTTAAAAATGCTTTTGGTAATTCAGATTTACAGATAAAGTGCTTAAGAGCTGGTGTTTCCTAATGCTTCTGTTTAGAGGATTAAGGTAACCCAGTGCCAAGTACCATTCTTGCAAATTATTCTTTTATATAACTGACCCATGCTTATTTGATAAAATAAGCAGTTACATATAAATGATTACTGGCAGTAAGTTATCATTGTTGGGTTAAAAATAACATTGGAATATGGAACTTATTGCCAATTTGGTAATTTTCATTAGCTTTTTGTTGTTCTGATTTGAAACCTGGAAGTGGAGTAAAGTTTGACTATGTAAAATGTTGGCCCCCCCAAAATCAAGATTTAAATTTGTATTTGTGCTGAAAAACTAATCATAATCGCTAATTCTCAGCCATCTTCTATGCCTGAAAGGAGAATAGTTAGTATTTTGTAAACGTTAGCAGACTGTGCCAGACAGAAAATCCTGTTTGTGAATCCTGTCGATATTGCTTATTATCTGAAATAATATCAAATAGTACCTAGACATGAATTCTTTCTAAATTTGAAAAATAAAATAATGAGAAATTGTATCACATGAAGTACAAAATGCAGATTCGGGAAAAAATGTTTTCCTTCATTTCAAAACATTCTTTGCTAATAATGGCTTTGAAAGAAATGACTTAATTTTGGGGGTGACTGAAACCAGAGAAATTATTGGCTTTTTTTGTGAGAGTCTTTTTTCTGAGAAAATTTAAAAATTAGTTTATATGAAATAAGCAGCAAAAGAAGGTTAGTTTTAATTATGCAGCTTCTGTTAATATTAAGTATTTTTAGTCTGTTTTACCTCAATTTGAACAAGTAAGTTTGCCTGCATGCTGGACATGCATTAGTACATATGAATAGCCCATGAATAATGTCTAGTAGATTTTGAGTATGTGGATCACAGAGTCACTTTGGGATTCTAAAGTGTTCCTAAATCATGTTCTTATAAATACCTCCAGCCTTTTGAGTACTGGGCTTGTTAAAGTACACACAGGTAGGACCAGTACCTACTGACTGTTCAGTTTGGGTAAATGGACTGACTCTTGGCCTTTGGTCATGTTTTTAAAATATGGGGGTAGAAAGCAACAAACAATGGGATGCACTTTTAAATAAAACAATGAAAGCATTTATCATTTGTCCCTTGAATGTAGAATTTGTTTTTGATTTCATAATTCTGCTAGCAAACATGACAGTTAAATGGTGTGTTAATATATATTATAATTTAGAAATTCCATTTTATAATTTTCTTCTTCCAAGGTGGAACAGTGTATTTAATAATTTGGGGATTGGGGGGAGTATTACATTTAATTGAAGTTGTCAGGTATGCTTCCCTCAGAATTTAAAAAAAATTTCTGTTTTAAAAAGATCTGATTTTTAGTTCTTGAAACCCATTGTCACGTAAGTTTCCAATAATGATTAAAATTCTTTTCTTTTTAAATTGGCATTGCCAATGCCTTGGCCTTTGAGAAGCGTTTTTTAGAAATAAGTCCTATGTGTAAAGTTTTTTTCTTTAAAATGTGATATTGGATGTTAACTTTTACACAGTTCTGAGCACTGTTAATATCTGGAAAGTATTTTGAGAGATCAATGGAAAGCTAAACATTCTAAATTTAACAAGAATACACTTCTTTTTGATTCAGAAAATAAAGTCACATTTTTCAAAGAAAACTGGAATTTTGTCTTTGTTTTTCCTTTTAATTGTTTTTCTCTCTAGTTTCATTTCTTATTTTTATTCATATTTTTATTTTTGCTAATGCAAGATTGATAACTTTATGTTAGTTGTTAGGCCAAGTTCAGTTCAGTGTTCTGTTATTGACAAAACAACTCATTTCTCGTGTGGTTTTTTTCATTCAATTTATTTATTTATTGGCTGCTGTCTGCTACGGGAATCTGAACCCATGACCTTGGTGTTATCAGCACCACGCTCTAACCAATAGAGCTAACGGGCTAGCCTTGTATGACTTTAAATACGTAAGGAAAAAAACTAGAAATAAAAGCAAAGTACCACTGCATTAGAGATTTTTTTCCTTCTAATAGACTGTTTTGGTTTCCAAGAGATTTAAGATGACTTTCACAGAATTAGGAATGTTGTATAGACCTGTATGTAACATGCCTTTTTCCAAGGACATTTAGCTCGTCCTCAGACTTTTAGGCATATTATTTTTAACAAAATAAGTAAAGAGGATGCAGATGTATTTAACTGACCCTTTCTTGCTTTTATACCAGTCACAGGATTGAAGTCCGGGGAGTAACGGAATATTTGCCTTTCCTTCTTTGTGAACTTGTATACTTGATGCCCCTTTCCTGGCCATAGTCCTTCAGGTCATCCTGAGGGTTGCCTCTGGTGTCTTTCATCTAGTCTCTTTTGAGTTGCCAGAAGAATAATGTGGTGACAGCTATCTCTACATGTGATTGAGGAAGAAAATACCAGGCACTGCACAGTGTTGTCATTGATGGAGTGAATGTCTCAGTGCTCTTCATTTTTTTCTCCACCCACAAATTTTGACCACTGTACAATTAAGTGAGTTTATTAGCTGTACTAATTTAGGAACCATCAAAGAGGGTATCCAACTAAAGTGAACCAGAAACTCAAGGATTGATTTTAGCTCAATATTTAATATGCTATCTAACCTGGGACTAGTTGGCCAGCTACCCACAATACTGGGGTATTTTGAGGGTCACTTTTTTCCTCTGGCTCAAATTACTTGGCACCTTCAAAGACTGAAAATGCTACTTCAGAGGTAGGTGGAGGAGGTAAGAGGAAGGAACTAGGAAAAGCATGTTGCTTGTGTGAATACATTGTACTATAGTAGTGACAAAAAAACCTGTACCTATTATAAATATCTGTGATCTGCAGATATAAAATATGTAACTTAAATTTGGGTTTGAACAGTGCAAAAACCAATCACAGAGGTAATATAAGGATTCTGGGTAAGGGGCATAAAGAATAATTAGGATTTGTAATAATGAATATGTTAATAATGATTGATCGTCACATATCTTACACACATAATGATATTCGACACTACCCCCAAAATATGTATAATCAATTGGCTACCAAAAAAAAGTGTGGAAAAATGAAATTAAAAGATAATATGAACTTTTCCACACACTTTTTGAAGACCCCTTGTGATTTTCAAGCCCGGTGTAGACTTTGAGAACTGTGCCCTTTGCCATTAACATTAAGTCGAACTTTTGCCTGATAAATGCTTTTTAAAAGATTAGTAAAAAGAAAACTAGTGAGCTGCTTTGCTCTTCCTTGAACAGGAGTTGAAAAAAGAGGAACCCGACTCTCAAGAATAAGAATTCTATGCATAAAAGAGTAATTACAAATATTTGAATGCAAAGGTGTTAATATCAAATAAAGGTTGAGCTTTTAAACAATTAGTTTAACAAATTCTATAGGTAAAGTCTGCCACAATATTAATTTGATTATTTTGTTAGATGCGTACATTGATGTTCTGCAGAGGTTGGGATTTTTTTAATAAGGCATGTCTTAAAATATGCACAAGAAAATTGCGAGGTCTGCCTTACTTTAGGAAACCGTATCTTAAGGATTTCCTGAGTGAGAGTTATTTCTATTAATTGCTCTTACGTTTTCATACTTCGTTCCGAGTTAGTGTTTGAAGGGTAAGAAATTTGGGCCTTAACTGAGACTCAAGTTTAAAAAATAAATTGATAATAAACATTCGACCCCTTGATTTGAAACCCTCAATCTACCTCCAAATATGTAAGGGTTTTTTTTGCTGTTGATTTTTGTTTTCTTTCTAAGTTAGATCTACATTTAAAATCCGGCATTATTTAAGTTTAACAACAAATGCAAAGGAATAGAGTCTAAATTTTGGAACCCCAAACTTGGTACAATTCAAAGGACCTTGATCAATTAGGCTATTTTGTTTCTTAATTTTGTTTTTACTTAACCAATTCAGGTGGAATTCAAGTAGATACTTTCAGCATTTAAGGTCTGCTTACACAACTTGGAATTCTAAAGGGAACTCTTGAAATGAAATCACATTTTCCTTTTAATATGTTAGGTATCCTATAGGAAATGATGTAGCTAGGATATAATCAATTATATAATTATAAATATATAATTATTAAAATATGATAAATTTTAATAAAATTATTCGCCCCTATGTCTTTCTCAGTATGAGGTCAGAATCACATGGAGTGTTTTTTAATAATGCAGACTCCTGATCCCCACTCTGCACTTACCAAATCTGGGGCCTGAGGGTTTGCCTGTTTTCCAGTTGTGATCCCAAAGCCCTCACAATCAGGCTCTAAAGTATGAACCACTCCTCTGGGCCCACACCTGCCTACCCTCTTGCCTCCTCTCCCTCGTGAAAACTCAGAGCTTTTAGCCGATGGGTTCAGAAGTGAAATGGGAAGCAACTCCTGGAAGCTGAAACTACTTAGAGACCAAGTCCTAGGGTTGCTCTCCATGACCTCCACCCCGCCTCCCAAAAAGGAATCATGAGTTCAAGTGAGTGATAAACACCCTTTACTCAAAATGCAAGTTCTGGGAAAGTTAAAGCACCACCAGTCATTTACACATTTGTGCAGATAAAAAGGAAGTCAGTGACTTGCAGTGACACCTAGGGAAGGTAGCAACTCTGATTTAAGTGAAGGGAAGTTCTGTAACTTTGGCCTACGGAGTGCATTAGAGAAAATTGGCAGACTCCTGAGGAAAGTGTAGTTTTTAGAGCAAGCTCACTAGAGACCTGAGTAGACAGGAATTGGGTGATGGAAATGGTGAAATAACCAGAGCAAACCACTTATTTTAACATTCTTTTTAACGATGCTTTCTCCTCACTTCTGACTTCCCAGCTCCCTGAACTCAAACTAGTACAGCTAGTGCTACAAGTCAGCCTCTTGATAAATGAAAATGATTTGTAGCCTAGCCAAGAAACCACCTACCAGTTGTAGCTTTACTTCCTGGAGAGGGTATGTATGTTTCAAATTTCATGCAACTGACTTATAAATGAACTTTTGGATGTAACTTGGAGACCTCCTCTATAAAGTTGATTGATTTTTTTTTTTTTAAGTATAAATCCAGTTGGTTCCAAAATTTGGAAGTCTGTGGAATTGTTTTAGTTAATAGTTGATAGAGAAAAAAAATTTACCCCTGCATCTACTCTTTTAGGAACAGATCATTTTGGCCAGAGATTTGAAGAAGGGTATCCTGCTACTGTATGTTATATATACTATATATTTGACTATTTAGTAAATATAAATAACCATATATATAGTAAGTATATATTATATATTTAATATATTTTACCTATACTATATATTAAAGTTAAGTAACCAGGGGCTGGTCAGTCAGTCAGCTCACTTGGTTAGAGCATGGTGTTATAACACCAAGGTCATGGGTTTGGATCCACATACTGGCCAGCCACACCCCCTCCCCCCAAAAAGTAACAAGCTGCAAGTACATGAACAGGGTGGTTAGTTTTCAGTGCAGGAACCCTCTAAGGAGTAGTTTAATGGATCTTCTAGGTGTGCAAAGAAGTAATTTTTATCTTCTGAACCTAATTCTATAGCCCCTACAAGTGAGCTTTAGAGTTCAGCAAAGATGGAGAGTGTGTAATTGATGCCAGATACGTTTTCTTGCTATTTGTTTGCATGTGTATCTCATTTCTACTGTTTTCATCATGAAAGTTTTCCTTACGTTTTCCATTTTATTCTAGAACACACAATAAATAAATATCTTTCAGCCTTTTAAGCACCACCTGATAGTACATTTAGCTGAAAATTCCTGTCAGATATTTAGAAGCTGCACTATTTCTGAATATTGACCTGAAATTTGTTTAAAGTGGAAGTGTTTAATTGTTCATAGTGACCAATAGCCCACACATTAACTTTAATGACTGCTATAAATATGTTTCTTATAACATTAAAACTGACAAGATCCCCTAAAGCAGAATGCAGTTTATAATGTGGATTTTTGATGTATTAGTGTTTACCATTTGCTTTCCTCAAACACACAAGGTATAGGTGGTGCTAGGAAAATTATCTTCTTACTTTAAGCTGTTCTTTTTAAAATGGTGTGACAAGTTCACATGTTTATTTCTTTAATTTTGGCTAATTCCACCAATCTCAAAGAAGAGTTGGATGAAAATTATCTTTATTTCATTTTATACATGTAGCACTCTTTTATACCTTAAACATAAAAAATGTTCTGTTCATACCATTCAAAAGCAGCTGAGATTTGTGGTGTGAGCCAACAAAAATTCTCTCTCAGGTGCTTTAAAAACAATATGAAAGGCTTCCTTGAACATTCTAACTGAAAGTTTTCTTTGTTTTGTTGCATTTGTGGATTTTTTGAACAAATATGTGAGGGGAAGGATTTACGTAATTAATTTCCCATCTTTTAAGAGTCTAAAGAGGTTGGGATTTATGGCGCTTCTACTCCCATCTCCACCGCCGAATCACTGAGACTGGAAAACTTTTGAATGTGGCCCCAATCACAAAAACCTTCACTGCTTCCATGTTCCCTTCACTGTTAGGACAAAATGAAATACTAAAGAGCAACTTAAACTCTTAGAAGGCACAACTTACCACCTTGCTAAACCAAATGGCAGCTCACTTTACTAGCTGATTTTATTCAGAAGCTGGGACCAAAGAAGGGACATTTCCCACTAAATTTTAGCATAGTTATTACTTTCGAGATTATACCCTGTTTTCTTCAGGCTCTGAGCTTGTCTGCTAAAATAATTAGCTGGGAGGCAGACAGGGAAAGAATTGCATCTGCAAAAGGCAGGAAGACAAGGTCAGGAGAAGAGGAGGAGATAAAGCCCTCGCTTGACTCACAGCTGCCCACCCTGCAGAGGAGCAGAGCTTGCCAAGAATATCCACATTGATTTATGGAGGAAAAATGAGCAAACCATTTACTCCAGATAGCTTGGATTTGTGACAATATCGGTGTAAACTATTTCCATTTAGACTAAGAGAATTCTGAGTCTCTGGTGTTCCATCTCCCCCATCTACACCCCTTCCTCCCTTGCATTTTGAGCAGCACTCAAGCCAGTGGTTCTCAAACTTTTGGGTGCCTGAGAATCTCTTGGGGAGCTAATTACAGTGCAGATACCTGGGCCCACTTTCAGAAACTGAGATGACACCCTAGAAGATGTTCTTTGTGGGCTGGCTGGTTAGCTCAGTTGGTTAGAGCACAACCTTGTAACACCAATGTCAAGGGTTCAGATGCCCATACCGGCCAGCCGCCAAAACAAACAAACAAACAAAAGATGTCCTTTGCACTTGGAAAAACATGAATCAGAAACCAGGGGAATTTTGTAAGAATTAAGCTGTAGATTAAAAATGATAAAAATCTCGCTGTTTGTCCACAGGTTTCACTAATTGGGAGTTTTCTAAGAGAATGAAGGCCAAGGCTTTCCTGCCTAAAATTTAGCCACCATGGACTCTTGGGACTGCCCGGTTTACTGTCCAGGGTGCCCACTGTGTGGCTTGAGAAAATCAGCTTCCTTCATTATTGTGCCTTAATTTTACTCAGAAAGGAAAGTGCCACCAGTCTCATCTGTTTCAAAAGGCCTTTGTTTCAAACCCCTTTTGGGAAAGCAGTGCATTTTCCTCCCTTGGTTTACTGCCTTTTGGAGAACAAGAATGCATCTTAGACAAGTGTTTATTGAACTTTTAAAGTTTCTTGACTTTCTGTGAGCAGAGCCAACAGGGGTCATCAGGTCCTGCCTTAATTAAAAGAGCCACATAGGAAGCAATAACAACAACGGAGACGTAATAGAAAGCTGTGACGGTTGCCATTTATTGAGTACCCACTAAGTGCCATGCACTGTACCTTAAGCATTCTCATTTAATGCAAGTAGGAATTATGATCCCCACTTGATAGATGAGAAATCTGAGACTTATGAGGTAAGCTAACAGAACAAGAACTCAGAGCTAGGAAGTTGTAGAGCCAGAGTTGAACCCAGCATCTCTGTGGCTAACAGCCCTTTCTGTAACACCTTACAATGGTTCTGTGTGGTGGCTGTTGGAATGTCTCTCTCTCTCTCTCTCTCTCTCTCTCTCTCTCTCTCTCTCTCTCGTCTGTGTGTGTGTGTGTGTGTGTGTGTGTCTCAAAGCCTTGATCAACTTTGGAGCCTGTCTTGGTCCCTCCCCTCACTCAGGGGCCTTTGGAAAAGCACTTGTCTTTTGTGTGCCTTAATTTAACTCAGAGTGAGTCGACTGCCCCCAGCTGGAGTGGTTGGCATCCCAAGTGCCATTTGAAAAGTGCTTTGATATGAAGTGCTGCCCAAGAGCTTGCTCTTCTGTTTATAGCAAACCATTCCCATGAAGAAAATTAAGTGGAAGCTCTGAGAGTGAACCAGTGAACAGACTGTTGGCTACAGGCATTTAGACCTAGAGGAGCTTGTCACACTTTTAGGATTTATGAAGTTTGGACTTTTCCCCCTGCTTGGTAGGCTTAGTTTTTGCCCAGCAGGTGTTCACTCTGGTCCAAGGCCTTAGATTTAGAGCAGAACTTGACAAATGAGTTAATGGAGTTTTCAAACTCTCCACTCACAACCAGAAGACAAGAAATGGAAAGAATAACAGGTATTAAGGTTAGCATTGGCCCCTGGAATCTAAATGGCGCTTGAGAAGAACACTTGGGCAGGGGAAGTGTTTGAATCACGTGACTGTCCTAAGAACTTGCCCCATGTTTGTGCAGGGCTCTGAGTGTGGCGAGTGCCTGAGCTAGCTCTCAGTGCCGTCGGCGGCAGGGATAACCTGATGGAAGGCTATCTGCAGAGCTAAAGGTGCAAGGGCACGTTGCCTTCTGGGAGACAGTAATTCCACTTACAGGCAGAGCTGCTGCATGTTTCTTAAGCAGCGAATTTTGCTTTCTGAATTCAAGGATGTTTCCCAGATCTCCACACTGTGAATAGCAGTGTTGTTTAGGATGGTCATTCCTGCTTACATCCTCCTCTGGCCAGGAGTGGAGGAGGAGCCTGGATCTGTGTCTCCTGTCGCTGCTGCAGGAGGACATGATTAGTGGTTAGCCTATCTCTAAAAGCCCTGGGGAGCAAAGGGTAGGAAGGAAGGAAGGAAGTTGTGTAGGATAAACAAAACAAAGCAAAACCAAAAAAAGCCACAAGAAAGTACTTCAGATGTGCGAGAATCTGTAATTCACAAACTCATGGGATAGTTGAAGGTTAGGAGCTGGATTAAATGTTTTCACATGAAATGGGAACACCAAGAAAAAAGCAACTGAAGGGTGGGGTGACTGGCTTGGTTTTAAAGAGGTCTTGGAAACAGATTCCTCTGTTTCCGGATGTTTAGATACATCAAGACCTATACGCAAATTGTTTAAAAGTATATCTAACAAGTTTCAGCATAAGACCATTCACATTGTCAATTTGCCTCTAGTTTTCCACGACAGGATTAAATAGGTTTTACAATCATGTTGAGAATAATTCATCACTTTTTTAAGAAGTGTGGTTTAAAAGAAGTAAATATACTGACAAAAAGTTTGAAATGATCTCTTGAACGAGGCACTATTTTAAAGTAATTGGACTGGTTGGTGCACGGCGACCTTCAAAATTCAGTGCTTTCACAATGTAAAAGAAGAGATTCATCAGGGCTTGCCACACCTCAGAGATGGGTTTTTTCCAACATCTTAATGTCCGTTTGGATGGGACCAAACAAACACCTTTAAAAAGGAGTAGCAGGGCATTTTAATAGGCTACTAAATTATCTCAATATCAAGTGCGCCAAGGATTACTAAGCCAAATGGTATGCTGTGGTTGGAAGTGTTAGTCTTGAGCAGCTGTTCTGGTGAGGGGCTTGGGGGCCAGCTCATGTAGGAGCAAAATTTTTTGCAGGTTTTGTACTTGTATATGTGTTAAATTAGTTCAAAGATGATCAGTCAAGTTGAACTTGACAGTAAACAACAAAAACAAATAAAACAAAAGTCAGCTGATGACAAGGTTAGTTTCAGTTCAAAATAAACAGATTTGAAATTTCTTTTGTATTAAATTGACTTCATAGGAAACACATCTTTTTTTCCTCACTGGATAACATTATTTTATGTTGTGTTAGTTACAATCATTTGACCATAAAGTTTGTCTGTAAGGTCAGGGGCCCTATAGTTTAAAGAGCTCAAGTTGCATTTCCTAAGTCAAATTGTGACAGGGGCAAAGCAACTTCCCAGACATTCTGTCCTTAAGTTAGAGGACTTGAAAGGGACTGGAGTACTGTTTCCTCCTTCTGTTTTTAAAGTAGCCCTCAAAATTGGTCTGAAACTACTGACATTTAAAATCACTTGTATTTGCATGAAAGTCATCGAGTTTCAAATTTGAAGAAGTATTCTGCAGGGTTTTGGCATAAGTAAGAGACAGCATGGGGGTGATGTGGCATTCCCCCAAGAGTCCCTCAACAAGACACCTTAAGTCCCAAGTATGCTTTGGGGTCCAAAGAATTAGGGAAATGCTGCATAAATCTCCCTTGCAATATATTAGGTTCTCGGAGAAGTCCTGCAAGAAGGAAACTGAGGGGACTTAGTGCAAGGGATCTCTGTCTGTCTTTTTCTGCTTCTCTGTCTGTTTCTCTTTCCCTTTTCTACCCTCCCTTCCTCCCTCTCTCCCTCTCTATCTCCCTTTCCCTTTCTCTCTCTCTCTCCCTTCCTCCATTTCTATCCCTTTTTCCCTCTCTCCCTCTTTCTTTCCCTCTCTTCCCCCTTCCTCTCTCTCTCTCCCATTCCCTCCCACCCTTGCTCTCTGGCCCACCAGCTAGGCAAAGCACATTCTGGTAAATCCTGGGCCTGTTTCCTCATCTGTAAACAACAGGTTTCCAGGTGTTGGGAATAGCTATTACTTACAATCCTTTCCTCAAAATTAGAAGTAAGATTCAAGGATTTTATGACTCTTTTTTTTTTTTTTTTTTCATATTCAGAATAAGCTTCAGAATGCCAAAGCAACAGCAGATAGGAGGAGAGAGAAAACTGAAACTGATTGACAGGACAAATACATTAAACTAATGAATGTGAAGAAAATCTGCAAGCGGGGAGTTTTCCCTGGGTTGGCTGTTCCCACACTGGTGCTGCATTAGTGGACATTGGTCATTATTGTAGCCATCAACCATCTTTTGAACTCTTTTCCCATAATTAGGGGCTCGTCTATACTGCTTGTCCTGCCTCCCTGAGACGGAAGTCAGGGGCTCACCATCCTAGCCTTTCTTGTTAGTGAGGATCTGCCCATTACATACTCCCACCTGGGAAACAGGTACCCAGGGGAATTGCTTCCTAGCCAGGGGACAACTCAAGCCTGGGGCTGGGCAGAGCTGGGCAGGGCTCCTGGCATCCAGTGCCAGGTGTAGAGATGTGAGTGGCAGAGACTGTGTGCAGCTGAGAGAGGGCAGGAGTCCCTGCTGAAAGCCCACAGCATAGTGGAGCCTTGTTCCTGTCTGGATGGTCTTCACCTGGACTCTGTGACCCTCCTGGAAATCCTGTGAACTCCCAAATAGCCATTAATAATTTATTTTCTGCTTAAATCATCCAGGGAAGTTTATGTTGCTTGCAGCTAAGACCTTGACTAATAATGGTATATCCTGCCAAAAATGGCTAGGATGTAATTCTGTCTTAATGAAACTAGTGCTTAGCAATGAAGGACACTGGAAGTAGTTCCCACACTTAGTTCAGTAATATAGAGTGTGTTCATTCTCTCACATATCTAGGATAAGAGCTCTATATACCACACAGAGCAGGGGCCCAATATTTATCAAATTAAGGTCAACTTTCTTTTTTAAGAGAGGCCTCATAAAGTCTCTCCATCTAGTAGAATGAGATTCTGACTTGAGATTTGCATAGAAGCAGAAGGTAAAAAGAGGAGCAGAGAATGTTCTCAGCCACATCCTGCTGAGTGTAGTTTTTTTTCACCCTACAAATACGGTAAAATTGATAAAATCCCAAATAAATTTTCAGGAAATACGAAGGCATTTATAAATGATAATGAGGTGAAACAGATCTACATTTTCTCTTTCCTAGAGGAGCTCAGGGTGGAGTAAGGAAGGGGTTGGTAAAAGATTAGAATTTTACTTGTGCCTTCTCTGAAATAAAGCAGAAGTATTCGAAGCCAAGAACACCGCTATGAAAAGTATTTTCCTTGACATCAGGAGACTGTGGAATTATTTAATAAAATAATCAACAAATATTTTTAAGTCATTACCCACTATGGGCTTAGTTCTCTTCCAGCTGCTGTAAGGAATATTAAAGCAACATTTATTTTTTCTGAACCATTCGGTTATAGCTTGAGACATCATGCCCCTTCACCTCTTAATACCTTAGTGTATATTTCTAAGAACTGGGATATTCTCTTACATAACCACAGTAAAGTAATCAAATTCAGGAAATTTAACATGGATACAGTATTTTTTCACTTCTACACTCCATCTTCCTATTTTGTCATCTGGCCAAGGAGGGCCTCAAAGCATTTCCCCCGTCCAGTGCAGAATCAAACCCAGCCTCACATGCAACATTTAGGTGTTGTATCTCTTGAGTTTCTTGACTCTAGAACAGTCCCTCAACCTTTCTTTGTCTTTTATGACATTGACATGTTTGAAGAACAGAGGACAATTATTTCAGAAAATGTTCCTCAATTTGGGTTCCTCTGGTGTTTCCTTGTGACTAAGTTCAGGTTAGGGAGCCCTGGTCAGGAGACAACATCAGTGATGTCAGGCGATGTCCATCTGCTATTGTTCATGTTCATCACCTGGTTAATGTGTGGTCAGGTTTCTCCACTGCGTGGTTATCATTCTCTCCTTGCAACTAACAGTAGCTTGTGGGGTGACATACTCTTGTCTTTAAGGGACCAGGACATGCCACGCTAATGGAGGAGGCTGCAGAGGGCAGTGATGAGAACTGGCTTGAACGTTCCTGACTCAGGCATTCTCTAGCTGTGTGACCTTGGACAAGTTACCTAACTTCCCAGAGCCACCTTTTCTCATCTGTAAAAAGGGATAATGATATTTCTTTCCAGTGTCATGGAGAGGATAAATAAACATGTGAGGTGCTTGTTCCAGAAGTGTGAGCATGCTTTTCCTTCCCCTCCTCCACCTTCTGAAAGTTACTTTAAAGTTACACCTTCTGGGACCGGCCTGTGACTCACTTGGGAGAGTGTGGTGCTGATAACACCAAAGCCATGGGTTCGGATCCCTTATAGGGACAGCCGGTTGGCTCATTGGGTGAGCGTGGTGCTGACAACACCAAGTCAAGGGTTAAAATCCCCTTACCAGTCATCTTTTTAAAAATAAAAATAAAATAAAAAATAAAGTTACACCTTCTTAAAGTTACTTTGCTTTGAACTTTTAAAGTTTTAGTAACTTTTAAGTTCAAAGCTGAGGACAGTGGTTTGTTGACCTCTTACTTCTGTCTCCAGGGCTATGAGGGGACATTAAGGACAGGCAAATCATACAATGAAACCGGTGGCAAGAGGCATGAAAAGCAGGACATGCCACAGATCCCAGCAGAAACAGTGTGGAGTTCTCTTAGGAAGTGCCAGGAGCAGGAGTAGAGGTCACAACAAAATGATCCTCTTAAGAGACATCTTCATGCTCAGCCTGAGGGTCAGTTGTCAGGAAAACAGCCAACGGGACATAAACTATGGGCCTGACCTGGGCTCCAGGACTCCAGCTCAGCAAGATCCAGGACCCAGGGTTTCACCCCATGTCCAGACCAGAGGCCAATGCAGCAAGGCAGAATCTGCCCAGCTGCCCATGAACTGTGTGTCCCTGGGAAAACCACCAATCATTTCAAAGCCTCCATTTCCTCATCTGTAAAATAAGGGGTTTGGACCAAATCTGTAGTTCTCAATCCAGGCTGTGCATTAGAATCACTAGGGGAACTTTAAAAAAATACCAATTCCTGGGCCCATCCCCAGACCACTTGAATCAGAACCCAGACATCGGAATTTTTCAAAAGTTCCAGATGATTTTACCGTAAGTCAAATATGAGAACCACAGGCCTGAATAATCTTAAATGTCCTTCCTGGCCTTGAGTTTCTGAGTTCATGAATGGAACAATCTGAGGAACTGAGTTTTCTGATGAACTTAGAATTCACCACCAGACATTCTTTTTGTTTCTATTCCTATTTGTGAAAACTCTTCTAAAGTGAACAACGCTAAATAATCTTGAAGGTCCTTTCTACCTTGAAGTTTCTATGACCTCACAAGAAGGATATTGTAAGGAACTGAGTTTTCTGGTGAATTTAGAACTAACCAACTTGCCACCCAAAATTCCTTTTCATTTTCATTTCTATTTTTGAATCCTTTTCTAAAGTGTCCAATTCCAGCTTCCTGGCTAGAGAAGCAGGGACGATAAATTCATAATGTGGGGGTCACCACATGCTCTGTTCCTAGACAGGGCAGACATAACTAATTGACAAAGACACTGGCCTCCAACATGTCTTAAAAATCCTTCTCATCCCTGGGCAGCCACAACCAGTCAATCAGAGATGACACTTGAGATGAAACCTTTTTGCCATTCTGGGTATGGTGAATTCAGCTCAATATTGCTTTCATAATGAGGTATCTTTCAGGGCCTCAAAGGCAAGACTCCAAACAAACATTCCTACGCTCCAACTTGTCCAAATACACAGCACTGTAGGGCAGGTGGTACGGGCGGCTGTGCTGAGTGTATGTTGAGTCTGGATAAACTTTGAGTATAAGTAAATAAATTTTCTATAAATTATACTTTGCTGCCATTTACTTCGTTTACTTAAATTTTACAGAACTGGGGAAATAGTAACTCAAGTAGAATAAGAGCCAGGGTGAAAATCCTAATTCTGCCACTGAGTGGTTGGGCCACTTTGGGCATTATTCAGTTTGTGCCTCAGTTTCCTTATCTATAAAATGGGGTCCATATAATAGTACCTACCTCACAGAGTTATTGTGAAGTTCGAATGAGATAAAAAACCTAACACTCAGGGTTTGATTCAGGGAGAACTCAACAAATGTTACCTATTTTCTCTAATACCATTCATTGAGGGTTTCATTAAGTCAGTTATGGTAAATCAAAATTGCATAGAAGTGTTAGAAGTGGTAGAGATGATAGTTGGGGAGGTAACAGAAATACCTACATTATGCTGCAAATGCCAGCCTGTGGGAGGGACATAGGAGTGTGTATCCATCCACAGTGAGTGCTGTGGCAATGTGATCTTGGGTGGCAGCCTCCATACCTGGGATGTGGTCATGTAAGCTTGGGGCACTCAACTAGAACTGTAGTGGCCCAGAGAGGGCATTTTAGAAATTGGTGGGTATGCTTTCTGGTTGACATCACCATTGGCATTTGGGGATGGGGAGAAGCTAGATGTCCTCAAATGTATGGGGGAATCCTGTACAACAAAGAACGATCTCATGTCTCATATGACTTCTTAATGTCCTCTCAGACTAAACTCACTACGATAATCCTGGAAATAAGTTGTAAGAAGTTATTTGAAAAGTCCAGAAATTTAGAAGGCCATTCATAGACAGAAACATTTTTAAATGGAAGAAACATCTTGCCTTAAAATGATTGAGTAATTTATTTACACTGGGCTGGTTGCCTGATCTACGTATTAAGCATTTCTAACTATAAATTTTACTGAAAAGGGTTTCTACACAGTAGGGCAGTTACTGTAAAATGAAACCAAGTGAAAATATAAAGAGATTTGAGATTTCTTTGAACAGACCTTGAACCAAACTCATGAAATGCAATGACTTTGTTGAATTTTAGTGATGTTGTTTTGCTAAATATTGCTATATTTCTACCATTCTGCCTACAGTTTATATGTGTGTGTGTGTGTGTGTGTGTGTGTAATTTTGTAGCACTGTGATAAGAAATCTAGGTTGAGAATACACATTAAAATGATTAATTTCCCAGTTGCCTCTTCTTTTTCACATTATTCTGATCCCTTCCCTAGAGTTTTCCCCACCACTTGGCCTCTTTCAAATCCATCCTTATTTTTCTTCCCTCACAGGATATGGCCCCCAAGTTCTTTTTTATGTGCTAGAGACTCTGTCTCTAGGGCTATACCCTTATCCCAGGCCATAAAATAGGGAACCATCTGATGCTGTACTTATAAATAAGCCCCAGCTCATTTATGACTTTGAGTCTGTAGCTTGTCTAAATATATTATCTCTATTTAAAATAAGGTTATTTTATTCTTTCTCTTATATACAGATAGGTGTTGGCTGTCATTACCTACCTAATGCTAGTTTTTATTCTAATACACATTCATACCTTTGCTTTTTCATTTTTCTGTTCTACTTGTACAAATAGCTTCTGATCTTCTTACTTCCCTTAAATCCAAACCCGTTCATATCAGTAGGTACAGGCATCTGGCTGCTTCTTTGTTTGTGGCTATGCTCGAGCATTTGTATTTTGAAATACATGTTATTTTGTTAAACATTATCTTCTTCTATTTTTCCTTTTGTTAGAGGAATGGTGCTCGACTGGAGGCATTTTTGTCCCCCCCCCCCCCCCCCCCCGGCGCATTTGGCAATATCTGGAGATGTTTTTGGTTGCCATGACTGGGGGTGAGGAGCTGCTGGTATCCAGTGTGTAGAGGCCTAGGCTGAAGTTGAGAAACCCTGTGCTAGGTTAGGGTATTATACACATTTTTAAAAAATGTGTCTAGATAGATTATGTTGTCCAGGAATTTCATTTGGGATATTAAAAAGGAGTTTACCAAATAAGTATTATAAAAAGCTATAGATCACTGGCATATAAATCAAAATAAGAGGAAGTAGTCTGAGTAGAGTTTTGATTCTCTGCTTCCTCCACAGCCCTTGAACTAATTATGTAAATAGAAACTGACTTTGGAAAAGTGTTCTGTCCCTTAATCTCACATAGAAGCCAAAGGTCAAATGTGAAATTCCATGGCATCCCAAGTGCTGAGCATTCTCCTTGTAGCTGTATTTCTTGAACATCTTTCACCAAGCATCCTCATTTCAGTTAACATTTGTCCAGCACCTGGCGATTCCAATCTTCTCCCCTCCCATTCTGATGGTGAATTTTTAGGGAACACTCGAGAGTGTCTAAGTCACCCACAGGCATTGATAGAAACACTCCCCTTTCAGTTGCACCCAGCCCTGGCTCTGTCTCTTTATTACAATTCCTAACCTACAGGAACACAGCTGCAACAAGGCAGTAAGGGTTTCCTCCCCATGCCACAAATACCTGGAAAAGAATGTCTCAGAATTATGTAAAGGCGTGGCAATTAGAGTGGCCAATATGTGGGAGGAGCAAGTTTGTATACAGTACCATTTAGCACATTCCTTTCCACGATGCATTAGGAAGCCTTCATTGTAAGTGGCATTAAACAAATGGAATGGAAAATTCCAGAGTCTGCAAAGCAAGAAGGGGTGGGCAGACTTCGGAAGAGATGCTCTCTTCTGGTGCAGTAACTTGGCAGTATTTGGACCCTGGTTCCACCGTTCATCATGCTGTGTAGCTTTGGACATACCTTATCCTCCCTCTCTGTGCCCTGATAGGTGTCACCTCCTGTAAAAAGGGGATTGTGGGGTATACAAAGTGTCTAGCAGGTGTGTGGCACACGAGTTGTGTTACCAGTTTCTTCTTGTCCGCTTGAGGCTATACAGTGAGTTAGCAGGATGGGCCCTGCCTGTGTCAGAACTAGAGCCTGTTTTCCATGAGTCACATTCATGGCAGCTCAGTTAGCACTGGAGCAGGGTCCCAGGCCTTCAGCCATTCCTGTAATTCGAGCTACCTGGGAGCTACTCAATTAGAGATTGGCCTTGGGCCCTAAACCATCCTAAGAGATGGTAATTATTAGCAATTGCTATGTGCAGATTTATACATGCATAATGTCATTTTATTCTCAAGATAATCTCAAATAGAGGTACTACTGTCTCCACTAACGAGTGAGGAAAGATAGGTCTAGAGCGGTGAAGCCACCTGTCCAGGCTCACAGTGGCAAGGCCAAGGCACCAGGGCAGGACCTAGCCCAGGTGTGACCCTTTCCTGCTGCCTCTGTGCCTGGTCAGGGCCTTATCCCTCCTTCTGGGGGAATCACTGCCAAAGTTCTGCTCACTCTCCTCCTGGGCAGGGGCGGCATGATGAAGCCAGCCAGCCCTTGTCTGACATTTCCCTCCCCCGGGGCCTCGGGCTTGTTCCTGCTCTCAGCCCAGCGCCGCCCCCTGCCCCCTCCCCCCCAGCCTTGGCTCCCGGCTACCACATCTGCTTGGTGGAGAAAAGGGTGGGGCCCAGAGAGCAGATTTATTGTGTCCTCAGCGTCTTGGGCTCCATCCCAGCCGTGCAGAATTGATGACAAGGATAGATGTGTTTGGCTCCGGGCTCTGCCACTGAGGATTGATGTAGCACCTGCAGTGATAAAAACTCACACTGGTGCAGCGCAAGGCACTGCATGGGCATGTGGGAGAAGAAGGGAGGACAGAAGATGCCCGCTCCCTCGCCAGCTGTTTGCAGTCCAGCTGTGGAAAAGAGATGGTTCTGTGAACTCCAGAAAAGGAAGAAAGAGGGATATATTTGAGACGAGGGACCCGAGGGGTTAAGTACTCTGTCTGAGGTCACACAGCTAGTGAGGAACTGAATGAGAGCTGCAGATTGAGATACATGCAAGCTTTTTGAAAACTTTTTTTGAACATGTTTGTGGAAATACAAAATTAAAAAATATAGCTAAACAAAGCAGGAAGAAAACAACCCCAAATCCCACCTTCCAGAGATAACCACTGTCACCCTCCTGGAGGACAGCTCCCAGTGTTCTTTCTCGATGCAGATATAGGTAAAGATGGCTATAGCGTGGGTCTTGTTATTTTGCAAAGTTGGGTTAAGCACATACTGTTCAGGAACCTGCTTGTCTCCTTTACAATGAGCTTCAGCTACTTAAATGGGGCTGTGAAATTCAGCGGGGGCTGCTGAAGCGGGGGCACTTCCAGGACATCCGTCTCCCCTGGAGCAGGTTGGAAACCCTCCAAGCAGGGCCTCAGGAGGCAGGTGTGAGATTGGAGGGCTGAAGGTGACACCTGGAGGGGGAGGATGGGTCTGGTGAGACAAGGGTTGTTAGAATATACTGAAGGGAGCGGTTTGGGGTCTAGTGGAGGCGGGGAGGTGGCAGAATGTAGAAAGCAGTGTGCTTTAGGACAGGACTCCTATAAGGGATGGGAGGAGCTAGCTGGCAAGCCCTGGCTTTGCAGAAAGGAAAAGTCCCATCTCTGGGTTCTTTAGATAACCTAAGCAACTGACTCTCCCATAGCTTCCCACATGCCTATTCAGAAGGCACTTCCGCCAATAAGAAAGCACAAAGACAGTGTGTTTCAAATTGCAAACACAAATCCCATAACAGGATTCACCAGAAAAAGAGTTTAAAAAAAGTTTTGAGAATGCAATCTACAGCCACCCCATCTTGGAGAACACAATGCACAGAAGCTTATTTTTGGCCCTGAGAAGTAAGAGATCTGCTTAACCCAGGGTTTCCCAAATTTATTTTCTCAGAATAGCTCTCACCATCTGATAGAGTTTGGATGTGTTGTCCCCACCAAAACTCATGTGAGAATCTGATCCCCAGTGTGACAGTTTGAGTTAGGGGGGCAGATCCCCCATGAATGGATTAGGACTCTCCCTAGGTAGGGGGAGTAATGAGTGAGTTCTCGCTCTATTAGTTCCTGCGAGAGCTCGTTGTTTAAAAGACCCTGGCACCTCCTCTCTCTTTCTCTTCTTTTCTCTTGCCATATGATCTGCTTGTACCTGCCTGCTGCCTGCCACTTTCCACCATGAGTAGAAGCAGCCTGAGGCCCACACCAGATGCAGCTGTCCCAGAATCATAAGCCAAACAAACCTCTGTTCTTTATAAATTACCCAGTCTCAGGTAGTTCTGTTATAGCAACACGAAATGGACTAAAACAGAAAATTGGTACCAAGGAGTGGGGTGTTGCTATACAGATACCTGAAAATGTGGATGCAGTTTTGGAACTGGGTGTTCGGCAAAGGTTGGAGGAGTTTGGAGGACTTAGAAGAAGACAAAAAGATGAGGGAAAGTTTGGAACATTTTAGAGACTGGTTAAATGGTTGTGGCCAGAATGCTCATAGAAATATGGACAGTAAAGACCATGTGGATGATGAGGTCTCAGACAGAAATGAGGACACTTATAGGGAATTGGACAAAAGATAACCTTTGCTACACCATAGCAAGCAATTTGGCTGCATTGTGTCCATGCCCTAGGAATTTGTGGAAGTTGGAACTCAGGAGTTGTGAACCAGAGTACTTGGTGGAAAAAATTTCTAAGCAGCAAAGCATTAAGGAAGCTGCATGGCTACTACTAACAGCCTATGCTGAGTTATGGCATGACATAAAGCCAGAATTTAAAAGGGAAGCAGAGTGTAAAGATTTGGAAAATTTGCAGCCTGGCCATGTGGTAGAGAAGCAGAGAGCAGGAGAAAAATGCAAGGGTGAAGCAGATAAACTGGTTACTAAAGACATTATCTTGGAGATGAGGCAGCCAGATGCTAACAGCCAGGACAATGGGAAAAAAGCCCTAAAGGCATTTGAGAAGTCTGGAAGGGTGCACCTCCTATCACAGACCCTGAGGCCTAGAAGGACTGAGTTGTCTTAGAGGACAGACCTGGGGCACAGCTGCCCTCGGGAACCTGCTCCCTGCATCCCAGCTGCTCTGGCTGGAGCAGCTCTGCCTCAAGCAGCCCCAAGTGTGGTTTGTGCAGCATCTCTGGAGAGTAGAAGCCTGAAACCTCAATGGTGTCCATGTTGTGTTAAGTCTGCAGGCCGGCAGGAAGTGAAAGCAATTGAGGTGTGGCAGCCTCCACCTAGATTTCAGAGGATGTATGAAAAAGCCTGGGGGCCCAGGCAGAGACCTGCCACAGGGGCAGAGCCACCACAGAGGCCATCTACTAGAGCGATGTTGAGCAGAAAAGTGGAGTCAAAGTTCCTGTAGAGAGCCCCCACCAGGGAAATGTGTAGTAGAGCCAAGGCAGCTGGGCTGCCACCAGGACCCCAGAACTGTAAGGCCACTGGCAATGTGCAACACTATCCTGGAAAAGCTGCAGGCACCAGTGCAGCCCACTGGGCTGTGCCTGGCAGAGCTGTGGGGTTGGGCTACCCAAGGTTATGGGGGCCCGGATGCCCCACTGCACCCAGGATACAGGACTTGGAGTCAAAGAAGATTATTTTGGACCTTTAAGACATAATGTCTGCTGTGCTGGGTTTTGGCCTTGTTTGGGGCCTGTTTCTCCTTTCTTTTGACCTATTCCTCCCTTTTGAAATGGGAATGTATACCCAATGTCTTTTCCATCATTGTATCTTGGCAGTAGATAAATTTGGTTTTGATTTTTACAGGTTCACAGCTGGAAGGACTTTTGCTTTTGGTCTCAGATGAGACTTTGGACTTTGCACTTTTAAATTGGTGCTGGAACAAGCTAAGACTTTTGGGACTATTGGGATGGAATGATTGTATTTTGTATGTGAGAGTGACATGAGTTTTGGGGGGTCCAGAGGTGGAATGATAGAGTTTGGATGTGTTATCCCTGCCAAAACTCATGTGGAAATCTGATTCCCAGTGTGACAGTTTGAGTCATGGGGGCAGATCCCTCATGAATGGATTAGTACTCTCCCTAGGTGGGGGAAGTAATGAGTGAGTTTTCACTCTATTAGTTCCTGAAAGAGCTGGTTGTTTAAAAGACCCTGGCACCTCCCCTCTCTGCTCTCTCTGCTTCCACCATCTTGCAATGTGAGACCCTGTGGGTCACTGTCACCCCCACCAGATGGACTTTGGCCTTCCCAGCCTCAGAAACTGTAAGCAATAAATTTTGTTTTTTTATAAATCACCCAGTTCCAGGTAATTTTGTTATAAGCAACGGAAACGGATTAATACACCACCTGTGGAATTTCCCTCTTGCTCCTGGGCTCAGTGATGCAGAAGACACCACAGAGCCACTGGGCTCGGAGTCTTCCCTCATCAAGGTGCCTCCTTACAATCAGTGGAAAGCCCCAGGCCCCTGCAGGTGTCAGATGCCCACACCCTGGTGGCCCCAGCAGCTCTGTGAAAGGGCAGAAGTCAACGATCCCAAGGTCTCTTCCAGCTCCAACGTTATACTTCTGTTTCTGAAATTCATGCCAATCAAATCTCACTTCCAGAGAGTATTCAGGGGGTGTGGTGGCCTGGGCAGTCATGTTTGCTGCTTAAATTCACTCATTTATTCAACACATAGTTCTTGAGTTCCTATTAGGTGTCAGGTACTGTTCTAGGTTTTGGGGAATAAAGAGTGAATAAGATAAAATCTGGAGGAAACCAGATGATAGACAAATAACTGTATGTATGTCAGGTAAGGACTATGGAGGGAAATAAGGTAGGGTAAGCAAAGAGTGTGGGGTGGGGAGACTGAGAGAGGGATGCTATTTTAGGTAAAGTGATCTGGGAAGGCTTTTCTAAAGAGGTGACGTTTGAGCAGAGAACTGGAGGAAGTGAGGGGCGGAACTGTGCAGAGATCTCAGGGCAGCATTTCAGGCAGAGGAAATAGGAAGTGCACAGGTCCTGAGGCAGAAGTGCATTTGGGGAACAACAAGGGGCCAATGTGGTTTAAGTGAGTGGAAGGGGGTGGAGTGTTAGGAGGTGAGGGCAGCGAGTTAGTGGGGACCAGATCTTTTAGCATTGTGAAGGTCATGGTAAGAACTGTGGATTTTATTCAGAGTGAGATGGGAAGCCTTGGGAGGGATTGGAGAGGGTGTGACATGAGGTACAAGGGGAAATTTCTGCTTTCTAAAGGGGATAAGCAGTGTTCTAAATGGTGAGAGCCCATTCTCTGCCTTTGAAAATAACAGAACTTATGAAAAGTCATTGAATTTTCACTTGACAACTGAAGATCTTGCAAGGCCTCAGGATTAGTCTTTCATTCTTTATACACACGTTTATTGAGGACTCCAAGCTCTCCCTGGCTATGGTGGCAAGGAGTCCGATCTCAGTCATATGTCAGGAGGCAAGTCTCCTCCCTTCCCCCTATAGCTAGGTACAAATCCAGCAACTCCCAGGAGCCTGGGAAAGGAATGGTTTCTGGTCTCTCATGGATGATACCAAGATGCTCATGGTCCAAGCCCACTGGTCTTTTCAAAGGCGAGCATCTCCAACCTCCGTTCCAACCAGGGTCTCCACGATACTTCCCTTGGTTCCAGGACCATGGCTCTTAAGAACTCGGTCTCCCCGGTACCTACTTACTACCCACTACCCACCTACAGTCAGGTGTTGATGGGTGCCGCATGCATGAGGAAGGCACAGTCACCTTTCCCCAAGCTCTGGTCCAACAGACAAGTAAACCAGCATTTACAGTGGGGAGACTGGGATGGTGGGAGACACTCTAGTGCTATTTTCCTTATGAGAAACAAGCCAAAGTCAGGTACATAACTCCATGTCGTAAGTTTTTTTTTTTTTTAAGATAACTTTAAAATCTGGGTGATGGGAATCAGGCTGGGGCAGGTTCAGGCTTAGCCCCACAACCTTGCCCAGACCCTCCACTCAGCCTGGAGGAGGACCCCAGGTCGTCTTTGTTCAGGAAACAGGAATGCTGCAGTGACCTTCTGCAAAGGAGGTTTGTCCTTGTCTGTGTACAACATTCTCTCAGTAGAGGGTACGACGTCCGCTGGCAGCACTGCTGCAGCACTAATGAAGTTTAGGAAGCGCTTAGCTGTAAAGGGCACGGATGGGGTAATTGAGTTGGTGTCACACACGTAATGGCTTCGTGAGTCTTTTCTCCCTCTTTTGGTAAGAGGAGCCCTTTCCCTCACATCCTCTGTAAAAGCTCAAGGAGAAAAAGATGTTCACCCAGCTATACATCAACCCTGTCTATTGAGCAGGGGTTTTGGGAAATCATATGGAGAAGCATACTTTTTAAGAAGGCTTTGGGGACTGTTAATAGCAGGCTGGGCAGGGCACAGGAAGAGGCTGCAAATGAGTGTTTTCCATGAGACGCTGCCAGGTGATAAAATATTAAAACCTATATCAACACTCGCTCTTCAAGGAATGATCTTAATGATTCTGTCAGATATCTGGGCCCTGTGGTCAAATGGACAGTGAGCTTTGGGCCTTATCAAAAATAGCTTAATGGGTGCCATGAATGGATGCCAAGAATGCTTAATGGGGGTAGGCCCTGTGCTAAACTCTCACACGTTATCTCATTTAATCCTCCCAATAACCCAGCTAGGTGGGCACCATGATTATCCCCGTTTCACTGATGAAGAAACTGAGGCTTGCCTGAGAGCACATGGTTACGATGTGGTGAAGTTCAACTTGAAATCTAGGATTGGGATTCTAAAGCCAGTGCTTGCTTTCTTCTTTGATAAAAAACTTAAAGGAAAAATAGGATATAGCCATATACTGTAAGAGATAGTACTAAAGAGTTTAAAATGAAAATAACTCTCTGTCCTACCAGACTCCAGACCAGAGGCAAGTATCGTCACTGGTGTCTGGCATTGCCTTCCAACTATATCGAATACACACACAGACACGTACATGTTTGTGTCTAGTGTATAAAATGGGTGTGTGCTAACCATACTGTCCGCACCTTGCTTTCTTCACTTAACATTTCTTGGAAAGCTTTAGCAAAGCCTCACAAAGACAGCTGTCTGATTTTTTCAATGGCTGCACAGTGGTTCTAGTATGGACATATAGGAACTTGAGGAGAACCAGTCCACTCTTAGGGACATTTAGGACCTTCTAGACTTTTCCTGTCAGCAACAATGCTGTAATGAGCATCTTCAAGCAAACGCCCCTGCACACATGTATTAGCAACATTGTGCTTTTGATAATAAGAGCAACATGACATTCCTGGACAGAGGGGTCACTTGCCCAGAGATTTCACTTGTAGCATTGCCAGGGCATTGGGATGGTACCGAGGGGACCATGTAGGCTCTTGGCTTTGGGACATTCAGGTTTGACAGTAATAGACCTTGGCACTGTCTGGCACCTCAGGGAAATTTCTGAATGCAAGTAAGAATATGCATAGCAGGGGTTCCTCTCTCTAGCTGCCATGTCAGCACAGCACCTTCAGGGCAGCCAGGAACTGCAAAGGTCAACTGTCAAGCCTGCTGCTGGGGCAGGTGGAGACCATCATGCCTGGACCATGGAAGGAGGCATGGACCAAACTCCAGAGAGATGACATAGCTTGCCCAGGGTCACACAGCCAACGAAAGGTGGAGAGGATGGTGGGGCTGGGCTGGAGTGGGGGCTGCTGTCTCTTTGTGCACCACCCCCCAGTTGGCTCTAGCAGGCCTGCTTAACAGGGCTCTGCCTCTCCTCTGGCTGGTACTAAGGCTTGAGGAGATCCTGAAGCCACTTCTGGGTGCAGGACTGATGAGAGATGCCTGCCCTGCAGGCAGGGGAGTGGCTTGTGTCCCCACCACCTTTTGCCTTCCCTTGTCTGTCTCATGAAGTTGGCGCTTCTTATATAAACTGCCACTCTCTCTGTATCAGTCAGGATTGTCTGCAGTGGTAACAAGCAAACCTGGAATTATACTGGCTTAATTCCAGCATTTATTTTTCACTCTCTTACTCACTCCCATGGCATTTGTCCTACCTGTAGTGACTCAGCGACCCAATCTGCTTTCATCTTGAGGTTTGCCACCTCAAGGGGTGGCCTCCAGGATTGCCCTGGGGGAGCGCTGGGGTGGGGTGGGGTGAATGCAGGAGGATCATATACAGACACTTCAACATCTCACCCAGGTCCCTTACAGCTCACTGGCCAGAGTTAGTTACATGGCCCCCGCTAGCTGCAAGGGACTGTGAATGGTCTGGGGGGTGTCTTTTGGATAATTCTGAGCAGTATGTGTCTCTGCCAAGCCCCCAAGCTGGTGGGGCCACACAAATATGGGTTACATTAAGGAGGGAAATAACCACAAGTCTGTGGGCACTATTATTAGCAGTAGATTTGGGGACCAATATTAGCTTTTAGCTGTTGCTCAATTGCTAATTCATATGCAGAAAACTTTTATTTTTTTTTAACCATCTCATTGTAAAATAAAACACACATACACAGAAAACCCAACAAAACAAGCAGGGAGCTTAAGCTTAGTAAATTATCATCAGGCAAACTCTCGTGATACTGCCTCCCAAGGCAGGAAACAGAACTTAATAGCAGAGGTAATTGTTTTAGTGTTTGGACTCAGTGCTCTATTTTTCCAAACTTGACTCTAACACAGCTTTGGAAAAGTGAAGTTTTGATTTCAGAGGTATAATTCTCCACTTTGAAACAGAGGGAGGTCTAATCTCGACAATGAACTTGTAAATCTGCCTGTGACTGAGGGAGTGAGAAAGTCCTCCAGTCTCAGAATGAATATGAAGAAGGAATGTGGGATGCCTCGGGCAGGCCAGCCAGTGGCCCAGGGAGGCTGTTGCCAGATGCTTCCTGTGTGCCCCACTTGTGGGCTTGGTCCCTGGGTCAGCCTGCTTCTTATGGCCCTGGTGCTCCAAGGGAACGGGTCTACCCTGAGAGGCCACCACACCCAATGCGTGGCCCCTCCTCCAGGCCAAACTGCAGCCTGAGGTCAGCCTGACCCTTGGGACTCCCAGCTCTCGGCAGAAGCCCCATCACCCCTGCCAAGGTATGTGTCAGGCTTGAAGCAGCACACAATGTTTTGCTAACTTGCAAAGGCTGAATCCTAGAAAGACCGCGTGTTCCTGGCTGCTGGACACCTGGCCTGGCTGATGCTTACCCCACCCCAGGGCCTGATGCACCTGCTGGGAGACTCTGGGCAGGACCTCCCACCGGGCTCTGTCAACACATATTTCTAGGCTCAAGTCAGACTCAGGAAAGCATGGCTTTCTCCCCTCTCCACCCGCTGCTTCCCTGCACCCTTGGAGCAGCTGACCCCGGTTTTGGTAAAAAAAATGAGAGTCTTCACCAGTCAGATGAGAGAAGAGGAAGCAAATGCCATGCTGCCCTAATTAAGCCCAGACACGACCCTCCTTCTGGGGCAGAGGCAAGGAACTTGGGCCTTCCCACTCTCTTTTCAGAGCGTTTGGAACAAACTCCCAAAATACCAGAGGCTGAGCGCAAACCTCCTTTGCTGTCATCAAGACGGAGAATGAATCATGCAAAACATTCAATTTTTTCCCCCAAGTACTGCATATATACCTACATTTAGTGTCATTTTACATGCGCAAAGTATTTTTTAAAAAATTCTTTTCTCTCTCTCTCTTTTTTTCCAAACCCCAAACACCAGCTGTAAACCCCACTGCTTCCTTCCCCACCAAGCCTGCAGAGGCAGGAGGTGGTGGCAGCAGGCAGCCAAGCCCCTGTGCTCTGAGTCAGGCCTCCCTCTTGGTGGCTTGCTGCCTGCAAAACAAACTTAAAGGCTGGTGAATGGCACTTAGGGGCCCGCAAGCATGCAGGAGGCCTAAAATATTTGCAGAGGCGCACACTCCGTTCGCGGAATTAAAGGCCACTATGTAAATATCAGGGCCCTGGTTGGGGCGAGGCATTTTCAAAGTGGCTTTCTGCAAGGAAGCAAAGACATTCATTCAAAAACATCACATAGGAGCCACACCACAACTTCCTGGCCCCAGAGGGTAGATTCAAAAGGACCACAGCCCTGGGGCCAGTGTTTCGACCTTTCTTTTTCGCTGCATATTGCACAGGATGGTTTTGTGATGACCTACAATGTGAGCTTTTAGGGCTGGGCAGACAGGATCGATTTTCTCTTTTGGCAGGGAAAAGGCTTTTTTGGAAGACACTCAAAAGGCAACCATAGTTACTGACGGAGCATGGCAAGCATGAGACAGAGGTAGTTATTACTACCCAGGCTTGACAAAAGAGGAAAAAACATGGAATGGATTTTGCATAAAGCCACAAATATTAATTCCAGGGACTCCCAGATGAGTATAGAAGCAGAGCAGACACACCTGATACCCCCTCGCAGCATCCCTTTCAAATTCCCAGGAAGTCTCCCACAAACATGAAACCAGGCAACAACCCTACGACCAAACGCGAGGCCATGAGCCAAAATCCAGGCAGAATTTTCACTAACCACATTGTTCATGGGGATGTATTTAGAACGTTTTTGGATTTTGCACCATTCATGTTGCCCCCTCTGAGCCAGAACAGGACAGACAGCCCCAGGGAGGAAGGAAATAGTTTTGTTTGAATTAATTCCTTTGTTGGTGATGGTCTTCCACCTGGGCAGGAATTATCTTCTAGGTCAGACAGAGCCCTAGTTTCATCCTTTTCTGCCTTTCTCCAAAGCAACAGAGACTGCAATTCCCAGCACGCAACACAGTGAGAGATGGAAGGCTGGCTGAAGGCATGCAGCATCTTCTTCGATGTTTAATTGCTAGAGGAAGCGTCATCACCGGTGGTAAAAAGGGAAGGGTGCTAAGAGTGGCTGTTCAAAGAAGGTATGTAAACTACATTTGAGTCTTCAGCCTAACCAGAGATCCCAAGAGCTGAGCAGAAGATCCATCTGTAGGCTGGCTTGGAAATACCCCAGATAATGCTCACCAGGCATGAAGAGCTAGGCAGGCTTAGATCCACAAGACAAAGATGCTGGCACACAAGTGGGAGGCGAAGGACACTGCATTTACCTTGTCTGCTGGCCAAGACTGAGCCTGGACAGAGGGCTCCCACGCAATGGAAAAATACCAACAAGGGGCCAATGAAAAGACAGTTGAACATGAAGAGGAGGAAAACTGCCCTCAAAACCCAGAGGCAGCTGATCTCTCTGAACATTACTGTTCTCAAGAAACAGATGCTCACCTTAGATAACTGCTGCTTAATGCCCTCTGTAAGATGCAAGAAGATATAGCCTCAATGGAACTGGCGCAAGAAGGACTAGAAGGATAAAACAGTTTGAGATAAGATAAGAAGTACAAAGGGCGCTGTCTAAAATAAGAAGGTAATACAAGGTAACCAAAAACAGAAGAGGGAGAACCAAAGCTATATTTGAAGAGAAGAAGAGCAGACTTGACTACAAGACAGCCTGTTAACCAAAGAGAGGAAGAGGACACACACCTTTAGTTCTCAGGATCCCTTTATTCTCTTAAAAATTATTGAGGAATCCAGAGAGCTTCAGTTTAAGTGGATTATAGCTATCGATATGACTGCACTAGAAAATAAAACTGAGAAATTTAAAAATATTTATTAAAAATTCATTAAAAGTACAATAAATCCTTTGCATGTTAATGTAACATTTTAATGAAAAACAACTATACTTTCAAAATAAAAAAATATTTTAGTGAGAAGAGATTCACCGGCTTAGATTTTGCAAATCTCCTTAATGTCTGGCTAAATAAATAGAAGTTAGCTGGATTCTTATATCTGCTTCTGAATTCAATCTGTTGTGGTATGTTGTTTTGGTTGAAGTATATGAAGAACATCTGACCTTGGATACGAATGTTGTTGGAAAAGGGAAGAGAATTTTTAATAGCCTTTTGAGATCCTTGTGGACGGTCTGTTTTGACATTACACCAAAACTCACAAGTGATAGTTTCTTAAAGATTAGTTGCAATATGGAATCTGAAACCATATCATTGTGTTACATCAAAATTCACTGGTCTTGCCTTTTTAATGGGTCTTTTACCCATGCATGATTCTATAATAGCTTGTATAGGTCATTTGGAAAATATTAGTTCAATAAATTATACAGAACTGAAAGTTGACACATTTCATTTTCATTATACAGTTAAAAAAATCATATTTCTTAATATCACCTCCAATTTTATGAGAAAAGTCTATTGGGAAACTGTCAAGTCAACAGTAGCAGATACATGTTTTACAAAATAACAATTTTTGCTTAAAGGAGCAAAATTTATCACTGGCAACAAATACTGTCAGTTGTCTTCCTTGAAGTAATAGGTTCATTTTACTCATTTTTTGAGAAAGTGTCTGCCAAATACCTCTGCCTGAATAACCTATAGTAACATAACCATAATGACCATCTGTCTGTTGCTCTTTCAAGCTAAAGTGGTGTCCCATAACAAAAGCAGCTAGTTCAGCTTGCAACTCAAAACAATTGCCCAAAGCTTTACCTCAAGGTAACTAATTTACCTAACTGTGCAACAAAAGTGCTTTTTGCATATGTTCCATTTTGTCACACAGAATATTAAACAGATGTGAACTGAAGAGGTGATATTTATTAAAAGTAATGGTATTTATTGCTTCATTAAGCACATTCTTACGTGAAACTGGCATTTCCTTTTAAGAGCATGCATGGAGGTGAAGCACACAATGACTAGGCTAGAACACCAACAGCATGTTTTACCCTTCATCGCTTTTGCACCATCAGCGCAAATGTCAACACAGTGGAAAAAGCAAGTAATATCTTATTAAAGATGGTTTTGACCTCAGGGGCTCCCAGGGTCTGTAGACCACTCTTTGAGAAATGCTACTACAGGGAAAAAAAAAAAAAAATCCCCAAATCCTCATTTTAAAGATGACAATGTTAAGAAACTATCCCTGGAACAATTTAATAAAAGGGCAAGATGAAAATGATGAGAGATAGGAAATTTCAAGTGATTTTTATTGCTTCTGTATTAATTGGTTTTAACAATAAAATAGAAAAAGAATAAGCTATTTTCACTTTGGGAGAGGAAAAAATGCTTTTTTAGAAGAAAGTTTGTCCTGGTGAAGTCTAGGCTGCATTTTACTACATGGATAGATTGGTACACCCATCCACTGTACTTCTCTTTCTCCCACGGCTGCCAGGAAACCAGGTGGCCAGCCTGCTGCCGTGCGATCCTTTACTTGTTTTCTTGCACTTCACACACCCGTTCCTATGTTCTTCTTACTCTCTTCATGTGACAGCTCAAGGGTAGAAGTCACCTTAGAAATCACCTACTTCAACACATCAACCGGGTGCATATAGTAAAGAATTAAAGATAAAAAGAACCAGTACGTCTTATTCCATTATCAGATAGAAGATTTACAATACGAAAGCTCTCAAGAAGATAGCAGGGTTAACAAATTCACCTTAAGTCACAAAGGGTCGATATGTTTTTTCTCTTCTGTGAGGTTTTGGAGTAGGAGTGGAAGATGCTGTCTTGAAAAGAGGTTTATGGGGACTGGAAGCAAAGGGCACGGAAAGGAGAAGTTGGCTTGTCTACACCACAGTTTTGCCTGGTGCTGGCTTTGTTCCTGGGTAGAAGTTGAAATTGCTATTGCCAAACTGGCAAAGACTGTGGACGCTCATCAGAGATCATCTTTTGCTCTTCCAGTCAGCCCGTATTCATTGAGAAGATCAAAGATGCCAAGTTGACTGCTGGCTTCGGACATTTATGGGAAAGCCTTATAATCCAGGAGAGAAGACTGAAGAATTTACTGTGAATTCATTGGAGAAGTTAAGGAATGGATGAGACACACATCCATTTAACCAAATGATTGAAATATATCTTACCTTTTTCTAATTGAATAAAAAATTAAATGAGTTTTTCATGTGAAATCCATTAACCCAACTTTCCATTTAAGCAGCCCCCTTGTCAGCAGTGGTGGGTGGTGTCAAGCATTCATTTGTAAAATGCCAACGACCAGCTGGGATAACCCATATAGAGAGCCAGGCCCTGGGAACAGATTCCATTCTGAGTCTGATTCCTCTTCTACTAAATGGGAATGGTAATAATTCTGTTTTCCTCACAAGGTGATAGTGAGGACTAAATGAGGTAATGGACGGAAAGTGCATGGCAAGTATTCAAGAAATGTTGTCATTCCCATACTGATCAGGAAATTAGAGCACAGCCATATTATGAACACGGTGAAACTGTTAAGAAGGGTAAGGTAAATCTATGTGTATTCACATGCAAAGATGCCAGGGATAAATTTTTAATTAAGAACAAAACAAAACAAAAGAACAGGTTTAAGAGCAGTATAGGTAGAACACATGGCTGTATTTTAATTCCTCTCCAAAGACAAAACACATGCATGCACTTAAACACATAAATGTATAAACACACACATACACACCTCTGTGTGTAATTGCACAGAAGAGTCCAGGAGACATGGCGGTTACCTTTGCTATGGGAGAGGAGTGTTAGGATTTGAATTGTGTCACCCCCCAAATCCATATGTTGGAGTCCTCAGCTCAAGGATCTCTGAATGTGACCTTATTTGAAGATAGGTAATCTATCTCAGAGGTAATCAAGTTAAAATTAGGTCCTCAGGGTGGGCCCTAATCCATATGACTGGTATCCTTAAAAAAAGGGGGAATTTTGACACAGAGGACATGCATGGGGGAAGGTGATGTGAACAGGTACAGGGAGGTGATAGCCATCTACAGGCCAAGGAGAGGCCTGGAATAGAACCTTCCCTCACAGACATGCTCATACCTTGATCTTGGACTTCCAGCCTCCAGACTGGAACAATAAACTGCTGTTGCTTAAGCCACCCTGTTAGTGGTACTTTTTTATGGCAGCCCTAGCAAATTAACACAAGAAAACACTCATCTTTATATTTTTACAGTGCATGACATTTTTATGACTATACACATTACTTCTATAATCAATGCCTCCTCCCCTGCAATTTTTGGCCAAAAAATAAAGAGAGAGAGAGAAAATGAGAGAAAGGACATAATAAACGGGGGAAAGGGTACCAGGTATTACTATCACATAATAACTGTCTTTTCCCTCCTTTGTAAATATACAGCCTCCTGCTCCCTGCCCCCCACTCCTCCTACCTGTATAGTGATTGGCTTGCTTCCAGGGCACTGCTAGCACTGGTGGCTGCCCCAGCTGAGAAGACCAGGCAGGTCCTGATCTGCAGTCACACTGGTATCTGGTCATGCAAGATGTCATCAGGGTCATCTCCATTCCATGTATCTGGTTCAGGATTAAACAAAGAGTGCTACTGCTAACCATCTCACCCCACAAATCAGAAAGCCCAACAGGCTTGCACTGAGATGCTTTCACAAGCCCTGGCCCCTGTTCACACGATGGCTCTGTGATTGCCGGCTCAGATGCCACGGTAAAATAACAAGCTGCCCTGTGGGTCCCTGTAAAGCACAACTCTTCCAGCAGCACTGATTTTCTGGCAGGTGTCCACCATTCAGGGGAGAGGGTGGTGACCAGCATCGGGGGAGCAGCAAGGAGGAGGAGCAGAGGCCTGACATGTGGGAAGCAACCCCAAAAGCCACAGAAGTAGGGCAGGAGGGCCAGGCAGGCAGGGCTCTGGAAACAGTGTGCTCCAACCCCAGCAAGCGCAGTGGAGCTAGACTGGGCCCTGTTGGCAGAACCGCTCCGTCAGAGGCCACCGGCTTCTTCCAAGTTGCATGTATTGGTTCCCCTGGAATCCAGCAAGCTCAGTGCACTTCTGCAGCTGCTACTGGGGCTGTGAATATACCTGGAAGGGTGAGCAAGAAATCAAAACCAAATTCAGAACTGCAGAGAGGTTAAGAAATGTCAGCATACAGGTTGTAGGTGTAAATACTCACGAAATATCCACTATGTACTTTATAGCCTCCTGTGACTCAAGAGGTTGTCCTCTCCAGTTTTTGAAGTTTCCTCAGGGCCCCAGAATAATGGAGAAACTGAGGAAGAAACTAGCATTTTTGGAGAGCCTTCTGTGTATTGCACTGTAACTATAGCATGATCTTTTGACCTGCAGGACCACTGAGGGCAGGAATTATTCTGCCTGTTACACGTAAGGAAACTCAGAAAGGGGAAGTCATTTGCCCAAGGGCTACGGCTCGTAATGGCAGAAAGACTGTCCGGTGACCTTGATGGGGTTACGTAGTTTCTCTACACATGCTTGCTTTGCTCATTTGTCAGGTGGAAATGAACCCTCCATTCTGCAGTGGGTTAAAGATGATGTGCATAGTGTTGCTGGGTTCCTGGCCTAGCATGCAGGGTGCCAGATTACAAGCTATTCCTGAGGCAGCCTAGGGGGGCCCGAGAGAACAAGGCAGGTGCCCACTGTTGACTGGTGCCCACTTTTCAAGCTCAACAGGGAGGGAAGGGAGCAGAGGGAGGCCTGGCAAGGACCCGGGCTCTGGAGTCAGCCAGCCTGGCTCAGTCTCTGCCTCAAGTGATTGTAGGTTCTCTCGTTTCAGTTCAACTGTAAAACATGGATAATGGGGGGGAAGTGCCTTGCAGGGACATGAGGGGCAAGTAAGATCTTAGGACTTCTCCACTCCAGCTGTGGAGCAGCCCTCCCAGTTCTCTCACTTTCTAACTCCCAGCATCCCGCCTTGCTTTCCCTTTGCCAGTGGCTTGAGAAGAGTTAAAACCAAGAAGGAGGGCCCCTCCATACATCTCTTTTTAGGGACCCTCCTCAGTTCTCTAGTGAAGGAGATGAAATTTTCCTCTGTGACCCTCAAAAGACCTCATGCTTTATTTCCTCTTGGGGATTGTCACTGTAGCTTTTGAGCATCCAAAGAGTCCATTTGGAAAGGAAAGTGGGCCAAATAAAGCTGCTCTGAGCAGACCAAGGGTTTTGCAGTTTTAACAATTGTTTTCTGTGAGAAATTGTCTTCCAAACCACACACACACACACACACACACACACACACACACACACACACACACACACACACACGCCCCTGAGGTTCAGCAGAAATCGGTGGAAAACAAGCCGAAGGAAGCACAGCTGTTCCCTCTGAGGAGCACGCGTGGGGAAGCGAGGCCTAGGAGAGGGGGTGTTCCCGGGCTGCTGTGACATGCAGCATTCCTTTCGCTTGAGGCATCCAGCCCAAGGAGCTGCACTCTCCCCTTGGGAATATGATATAACCATAGGCGGGAAGGGCCCTGCAAAACAGACTGGTGTCCACACGTCCTTCTCTGGAGGAAACCCCATCCCATCCTGTGTGCGAGAACTCCCGAGTCTGCCAAGGCTCAACTGTCTCCGGTCTCCAGCCAGACAAATACCCCAAAGTCAGCGATCTGATAGGATGTGTTTATATTTACATGGTACATTTTAAAGCAATGGCTACATTGGTCATACATATTAGAAACCATAAAAAAAAGTTAAGAACTAAAATGTACATCATACACTTGTATATATATTTTTTACACAGAGGTAAAAAGGCTTATTATAAAAAAATCAATACAACAGGGTTTTTTTAGTATACAGGTAAAGAATGAATTTTGCTTCAGGCACTTTAATTTGTTAATGTGAGCAAATAGCTTGGGGTTGGGGGGAGGGGCGGTCAGGGAAGCTTCTGAACAGAAAAGTCTTCTGGTTAATGTTTTGTTACCACAGATACAAAAATAAAATCTGGATAATTTCTCTCAAATGATTAACGTCAGTATGCCCAAGCTGACTGGGAAAATCCTACACACTGTTCAGCTGCAGTGTGGCAATTAGTGAGACGTATTTACATAAATGTCCCCATGGCTGTCCTTGTGCCCTTAACCGCTGCCTTCACAAACCAAAAAGTATATGAGGAGTAAGATTCACTAGTATAACTCCTAAAAGGGGTAGAAAAGGACAAGGGGTAAAGGAAGATAGAAACAAAACAACAAAATAGAGACGACAAACAAAAAGCAGCTGGGATGTGTGTGTTCTTATTGAAATAAATAGGGGCACCTGAACGGAGGTGTAACGAAACACACATTAGTGTTGTGCTTTGTAGAGAGGAGACCTTAGAGAAAGACCCCGAGGAAATACCTCAAGGCGGGGGCGGGGGCGGGAGGATGATGGTCTCTCAACAGCATTGGAGACTGGCTGAAGGTTTTCTAGATGTTCTCTACCATGGAAGTGGTTCTCTTTTCTTCTGTCAATCCGGATGGACAGCTTTCTGCTTCTTTTCCAAACTGAAAGCCCAAACCAGTTACTCCAACAAATGAAAGCATCTGCCAACCAACTCATAAGCACATTGGGTATTTACACCGATGATCTGTCTAAAGAAACGTGATGGGCTCTCAATGAGCTGAAAACATTCCCATGAACGTTAAGGATGGCTAGCATTTTCCCAATACAATCGGCAGGCTGGAAAAAAGTCCTTTTGCTTGAAGACTGCTGTCCTGTGTGCAATAAAGAAGGGATGGGGAAAGGGAGGAGAGGGGACTGGCCGTGCCTTTAGCTGGCAATTACCACAGAAAGATCATGGCAGGAAGAAAGGCCAGCTTGGCAAGCCTGTCCCCTGTGGTCTCCACGAGGTTCTGATTGTACTATGCTAGGTACAGGCAACCGCTCTTCACTTTTCTGCTTCCGTCAATGAGATTTGGCTAGTCCTTGCAATATATTAGAAAAACACTCTTTTCCAATCTAATTAGAAGCCTCCTATATGGCAAGGTGACAGGCAGAACCAGTCGGCTGACCTAACCATCTGTGCACCCAAAGTGGCAAGCCTGGGTTTGAAGTTTCAGGAGAAAGACACTTAGGCATTGGAAGGGTTTTTATATATGGCCTTGTTTTTTCCCAAGTATAAATGAATGTGGAGACATGAAGTTGAGTCCAAAAGGAAACCCAAAACATAAACCCACAAACAAAATGCAACCCACCACTCTTCAAATTTATGACAATTAAAATCCCCCTCCCCCTGGTTAATATAAAATAGCCACGGGGTGGGGAGAGGGAGAGGAGCTCCTATAGTTTTATTCACAACCATAGTGTTTCTCAACTGGAACTTGTTCGCAGAACACTGGTTTGTGTTTGAATAGATTATTTGGTTTGCAAAACAATGAGCAAAGCTTCTTACTTCATAAGTGTCTTATTCCAATATTGCTAAATTTTTAGAAGTGGTGGTGACACCATTTTAAAAAGTTCTACTTTTAGGGGTAACTGGGGAGGCTCATAGAAACCTGAAATCCCCTTTCCCCACCCTGGTCCAAGGGGATGTGATGAGTTTAAGTAATTTTCCTGATCCTCACAAGTTAATCTGAAGTTAAGGCTCAATTCTCAGTCATTTTAAGGGTGAATGTTTTGCATCAGTGAATAATTTTGACAAATTCTTTGGGAGACAGAAAATGATGATAGGCTAAAGATAGAAACTGTGGCTTAAACGTGAGTAATTTGGCTTTAGAAAAGTTAAAGCGATATTGTTTTGTGGTACAAGCTGGTTAACTAGCTCACCTCCTATACATAATAACTGACTGCAGGTTAAAATACTTGTTAGGGTTTCATCATTCTGACATTACATTTCTGCAGGAACCTGATGCTAGCAACAGGCAAGCTGAACCAAGAGATGGTCTTCCATGCTCTTGGAAAAATTGACTACAAAACCCTCCCAAATCGGCAGTTCCGACGGCAGACTCCTTTGAGCTGGAAGAGGTGAGAGGAAAGACAGGAAATCAACACATGGATAAGACAGTTAGCTTGATTACAGATCGTTAAGAATACACAAGAATCTATGCTGAAGGTTCCTTTCCTTAGAACACTGTGCGAGCGTGTGTGGGCGTGCGGCTGGGGCGGTGTGGCTGGCGGGGGTGACTGGAGCATCCACCAGCGGGTTCCCCAGGCCGGAATGGTGCCTCCAGGTACCAGAGTGCAGGGAGGCCTCTTGCTCTCCCTGCTCCTTGGAGTGGAAAGCGGTGTGGAGAAGATGAGAGTACGTAGGAAACAAGTTCCCTTGTGGCTGTCGATGGAGGAGTGGGGCGGGGGCGGGGGGGGGGAGACTGAGTCACGCAGCTGCTTTGTGCTTCCCGCCACAGCACCTGCACATCACTCCGCAGTGGTAGCAGGCCCGCAGCGGCAGGTAACAGCACATACAGGGCGCCAAGAAAGACAAGGCAATAAGAGCCATCCACCGGAGGCAAAACTTGTCGTCGCTAGTGTCGCACGAGCAAGGGTCTGTATAGTCCCCCTCGGGGTCCGACATACAGTGATAGAGCATGCTGTCCGCGCACCACATACAGCTCACCCGGCGGATGCAAGTTCTCACGGGGTCGGGCGCGTCCTGACAGCGGCCCCTCCGGTTCTCCTCGTGGTTGAACATGTCCCTGCAGTACACGCACCGGGACCGTTCGCCGTCCTCCTTCCGCCGCCGGGACTTGCCGCGGCTGGGCTGCGTCTTGATCACCCCGCCCCCACGGCCTTTGGGGTCCTCGCCCAGGCCAAAGTCTGAGGAGTCCACGTAGGGGTAGTTGTAGTCGTGCTTGGGCAGCTCGCCCTTGGCGAAGCGTACGTACGAGTCCGCGTCCTCCGAGGTGTCCAGGTATTTGCCCCGGACCGGTGCGTGCCGGTAGTCCTCGTAACCTGTCATCCAGATCTTCTCCCGGGGGTTGATGCGCACGATCTCCTCGTCGTCGTCCGGGAAGTTCACCTGGCGGTAGGGCCTTGGCATTGGCTGCCGCGGGAGAAAGGAGACATCTTACAGCAGTGGCCAAAAAAACACCTCCTTCCTCCCCAATCCTCTAAATTACACCCTTCCCCTCAGCAAAGGCGTTTCTGGAGGAAACGGACCCATCCTGAAAGTACTGAATATCTAGTTTGTTGGTCAAAGATACATTTCAAATTGTGAGTCTCAGTCCATGCCTGCATCAATTCAGGAAATCAATTCAGTGGGTTGAGACCCCATTTCTCCCTTTTTGTTGAAGTATTACTATATACGGAGGAAAGTGTGCACATGTAAAAGTGCAATTTGATGGATTTTCAAAGGCCCAACACACGCAGATCAAGGGCAGAGCAGGACCTGCTTCCCTGGAACACCCTCCCTCCCCCATTCAGGGACCTCCACACTGAGGGTGATGGCTGCAGGGATTCTAACAGCTTAGATTAGTTCTGCCTGTTTTTGTACTGTATGTTCTCTCTTGGAAGATTCGCTGCTGCTTCTTTTGGAGTGCACTGCTTGTTACAAGGTAAGTACTGCTTCATTAAACTTTTCAACATCCCCATGTGTACAATGTGTGCGCTGCGTCACAACAGAAGATGCACAGCTCACTGTGGGTCATGTTCAAAAGACCAACGGGGGACACTAGGACCGGAAGGCTCACCCTGTAATCTGGTAGTAATCTGGTTGGGCAGAAAAGATGCATGGGATATGAGAAGGGTAAGAGCAAAGGATCTGGAAGCTGTCTGGGTTCAAATCCCACCAGGATCCCAAAGACAGTGAGAGGCCAGACCCCACGCTACACCCTCTAATCTTTGAATCCCCTTAGGGTGAAGGAGTCTTTTCTCTGCAGTTAGTCCTGCTACAGTTCACAACTGTGCCTTGTCCAGAGCAGCAGGCACTGAATAAATATTTATTGAATAGATGCATGTAACCCTGCCTTGCCCAGACCATGTCAGTTGTGGCAGAGAATGAGATTTCCCACTTTTGAAGTCTTTGGATTTGAAGATTTTTCAAGGGATGAGGAGCATGGTTCTGGAGTGACCACTGCAGTCAAATGCTGACTACTGAATTAACTAGCAAGGCTCTCAAACTGCATGGGACCATTGTGAGGAGAAGAGAAATAATCTATGCAGATTGTCAGCTCAGAGCACGGCATATAGGACATGCTTGATACCTGCTGCCATCACTGTCACTGTAATATTGGCTACAGAATTTATCACAAGGTAACAGATTCACCCCTTGCCTTCCCACCAGACATGAGCTCCCTGAGGGCACGGGACACATCTCACACAATTTCCCCTAATTCCTGTACGATTTCAAAATGAGTCCTGGGAGCTGATGCAGGTTTTGCTAATTTTTTATTTTGCAAAGTAAGGAAAGTCAAAATGTCAATTTCCATCTACTGCTATCATAATATGATTTTAAATAAGAATATTTTAATGCCAAAATATTAGGAAGCACATAAAATAATTTTGTCAAATAAAGTCAAATAAATCTAGCTTTATGCTAAAAAGCTCAGTGCCCTATGCTCTTTTTTTCTCATTTCAAAGCAGTCTAGTGGCTATATCACCCCACCTGGGCACAAGTCCATGCCCCACAATTGGGAACTTGCTCCGCAAAGCAGCCACTCAGTAAATATTTGATGAATCACTGAATTCCATATTCCAGCTACATCTCCCTGAGCAAGACTGGGCCTGCAGCCTGCAATGCCAGGGGCTCGAGCCAAGTGTGCAGCATTCTTTAGTCCTGATCATGGCTCTAAGCTTTGACACAAAGCCAGGAGGACCTCTGGACAGAGCAACACAGAAGGAGCATGGCCACCCAGCGGTGGCTTGGATTTGAATCTCGTTCCACCAGGTACTTCATCTTTCTATGCCTTAGCTTCCTCAGCTATCAACTGGGGATGCCAACAATCTGCCTTGTGGGGTAATTTGTGAGGATCAAACCAGATAAAGCATATAAAGGGTTTGGAAAGGTGTTTGGAGCACAGAAAACTCTGAGTGAGGCTGAGCTGCCGCTGCCAACACTACCTTCAATATGGGGTGGGGCACAAAGCAGGAGAGCACGACAGGCCTGCGCTCAGGCACCTGGCTGAAGAGGAGGGGCAGGAGGTCATTCCCGAATCACAGCCATCCACCCTGATGACCTCAGAGGAACAGGACTGCTGCTCACCTGGTCGAGGTGATAGTGGTCCATGGGGTATGGGTCGTGGAGGTGGCCCAGGTAAATCTTCCGGTGCTCACAGGATGCGGGAGAGGAGATTGTCCGAGTGGGTTGTTCCCGCTTCTGAGAGGAATTAGAAGAACTGTCTGTAGCTGTCTGTTTAGAGGGAGGTAACTGAGAGTTAATTTAAAAACAACAACAAAAAAATCCCACACACTAAACCTTAACATGTACTATTCAAATACTGTGTACTCCCCAGTTGTGGCATATTGCTGGACTTCCCAAAATCTTGAGTTTATCCTGGCTGCAGCAGGAGGACTCTTGAAGGACCAGATTGTCTAAACACAACGTGGCTGGCTGAAAAGGTGGAGAAACCTAGCCACCAGACCCTGGAAAGTTGGGTTTGTTTTCTCAAACGTGGGAGCAGCCACTGGGCTTTGAGGGAGGGGCTCAAAACACCAGGCTCCCACTGGTGTGTTCCGGTTTGACTAGGAATGGTTCCCCATCTGTGGCCCTGGTTGCGAGGGACTATGGCAAGCAGGAAAGATGCAAATAAAACCCAAATGTTTATGTGTGGGGCAAATCCCAGCCTGGGAAAGAGATAAGGATACTTCTGCAGTATCATGGGTACTGGCTTTTCAGGAAGAAATCTTGTAATCTTTGGGGTTGGAGGTGAGAGCTTTGGAGGTCACTTTAAACTAGAAGTGAGATGAATGATGGCACAGAATGAAGGCTACCTCTGTGGAGGGTGAGTGCAGAGATGCTTTTCCCAGCAGAGGTGATGAGTAAAGACTGGAGCCTCCATAGCCATATCTTTGGAAGATGGCCAGATATCGGTATGGACTGTGGGTGTGGGCAGAGCACATGCAATCCCACAGGCACAGGTGGTCCCTCTGCCACCCAATACACCACCCGCCTAAGTCTCCATGAAGCAGGCCAGTTGACTCCAGGTGGTGGTGGTCATTTTCCACAACCCTCTGGGGCCAGGGGTCACATGCTCCTAAAGGGCTTTGTTAAATGCAGCTGGCAACAACTTGAAAATGGGGACCCTCAGAATCCCCACCCTACCTTCTGCTGGTTTTGAAATGCTGGCCCCTTGACCACAAAGCCCAGGGGGATTTCTAATACACCACATTGCTGCCTCTCAAACTCAGGTGAGCCCCCCTTCCGAGATTAACCCAACTACAACTCTCCAAGTAAGAAGGTGCACCCTGCTTTATGCAAAGCCAGGAGATAAGGGGAGGAAGTCTTACAATACAAAGGTTTCTAAAGATCTCAATAAATACCTTCTGAATGTGTAGATAAGGGCCCTTCAGAGTGATTCAGATATCAAGAATTAAATTCTTATCCAACATCCACCTTACAGTCATCTATTAGTTTAGACATTACTCTTGGAATGAACACTGTCATATGTGGCTCAGCATTTAGTTCTCAGAAATCCAGTTACCACATCACGGTCACCTCTGTGTTAGTCTGTTCACCCTAATCCACTCTATTTTCTGTTGCCCATGTTTGGGTTAACAACGTGTAGAAAGTCATTCAAAGAAATGAGGCACACCTGGTTTTTCCTAGTATTCGTTAGTCAATCAGAAATGCCTCCTTCCAAAGTAACCATCCCACCTCCCCAACCTGGAAGAGCCTCTTCCCACTGCACGGGCAAGTGAAAAGCTCCCCAGACATCTGCCAGAGGATGTGAGGCTGAGAAAGCCTTTCAATTCTTCTTGATTTAAGAACAAATTTGTACAAAGGAGCGAGAAGGCCAAAGACCTTGAGAGAGGTGTGTCTACAGTGCAACGCCTCCCGAGGGCAGAGCTGAGGTGCGTCCTAACCTGGCCCGTAATCTCCCATGCCCAACTGCTCAGGGACTCACTGAGCCCTGGGAAGGAAAGCATGCAGGAGACGCTCAGAACTATACTACCAGATAAATCTTGCAAAGCAGCGGGTGTGACCTGTTAAATGAAAAGCATGTACTATCGGGGCATCTCCAAGAAAGGCAAGGGGAAAAAAACCTTTACCCTCATGTACCTCTGAACCGCCTTTCCAGTAAACTCTGCTGTGGTTTTCCCACAAAGCTGCAGAAAAGCAGCCCACCTGAGGTGTGCACATACACACTGTGCAAGCAACATGCTTAAGCATCTCTGTTTTTTTGAAAACATGCTAATGACACCCACCAATCTACCAATCTGACAATGTTCCCTTCAACTGAAAGACCTGGCCATCATAGGCCCTCTGGCTGTGTTTTAAACTCGCCTTGCTCTGCAGTGGGTGTCCCTGAACTGTTAGGGACTGCTCGTTGACTTCAACTGCTTTGAACTCAAGAGCAAAGGTGGAGGTCCTGTGCGACCACTTTCTGTTCAGGACCTCAGACTCCTCAGAGCCATAGCACTCCAGCTTCAGGTTCCCAGCATTCTGAAAGAGCATGGTCAGAGTGAACCTTTAATGCTGCCCACTGAGGATGCGAGGCCGGTGTCCCTGCAGTCTGTAAGTGTACCCTCCAAAAAAATTTTGACTGATTCAATGCCTGTTATTAAAAAGATGTCCAATTAAGACGAGTGCAACCTAATATAAGGCATGGAAAAACAGAAATGCGGTGGCATATTGTAATGCTAAAAATAACGGTGTCTTAGCTCAGGCAGACTAGATTTGAATCATTCTTTAATTATAAGGTATGCGATTTTGGTCAAGTTAACTTCTGACTCCAGTTTTCACATCTGTAAAATGGGGCTAAAATCTTCCTTGTGTTACTGCACAAATGAAATGAGATGTAAAAGTTCCATTTCTAAACTGTGACTGCTGATAGATAAAAAAGTGATTGGTATGTTGATCCTGTACCTGGCTGCTCTGTTTAGCTCTTATAAAACCTCAAATACTTTATCCAGAGATTCTCTGGAATTTTCCAAGTAAATCATTTCACCCACAAAAGATAGTCTGGTCTTCTTTCCAATATTTACACCATCTTTTTCTCATCTTATTGCATCTTTTGCAAGGGCTTCCAGCATGACATGGGAAAACAGAGGTGACAGTGCCCTGCTTGTCTTCAACTTGACTTTGATGGGATAACCATTATCAATTCTCTATTGGACATTCCTAGATCACTGGAGTGATTATAAAAAGTTCCAAAAGTTGACCAGTGCGCTCACTGGCTGAGTGCTGGTCACGAAAAAGACAAAAGTTCCAAAAGTTTACTTCTACTCTGGATTGCTAAGGGTTTCCACCAGAAGTATTGGATGCCACCAGGTGATTTTGCTGTATCCATATCTACTGAGATGATTACAGTCTTTTCACCTTTACTTTCTTAACATGTAAATTAAACAGCTCTTCCAGTATAAACCATCTTTGCATTCCTGGGATATATATTCTACTAGTCTTTCATTACACTTGTTTTACTAATATTTGATGTGATTTGTTAATATTATTTAGAAACCTTACATCTAGATTCATAAGGGAGTTGGGCTTCTATTTTTCTCTACTTGAGCTATCCTTGCCTGGTTTTGTGTCACAGTTATGCTAGTCTTATAAACCGAGCTAGGCAGCTTTCCACCTTTTTCTATACTTTGAACAATAACATGGAAATTATATTTCTTAACCACCCAAGTTGGGTCCCTTTTAAGTTTTGTGTGACCTGGTTTCTAAATCCCTTTAACAGGGCAGTGAGCTAAGGAAGCTCTGATAAGGAAAAACACAGAAAGAGTGTGTGAGAAAGGAAGGTGAGAAAAGAGGGGAGGAAAGAGAGGTAAAGGCAGGAGTCAGAGGTCTGGTACTGAAGTGAAAGTGGGCACTGCCAACCTTAAAAACACAGGAAACAGAGACAGTACTGGCCAGACCAAGTCCACTCCGGTAGTAAAACAAAAAAGAAATCCATCTCATCCCTGGGGTTTTTGGGTTTGGGCTGGGTGCTTTGTAGGATGTGAGCTCAGACACAGAAGGTGATGATGTCATCGGGGGGATGCCTTGTGGCACAGGCAGGGGAGCAGCAGGCAAGGGTCAGGCAGCGTCCCTGAGGAAGGGCACCTGAGCTGGTGGGTAGCATTCTAGATGGATGGTCAACCCAGGCCAAGGTCCAGAGGAAGGAAAAGTGGCTCAAGTTTATCAGTGAACATGTGATAAATTTCTTCAAAAAGAGCAAGCTTCCCGTGGCTGGATTCTGCAGACATATGTTGTACTTATTTTGAGAATTCAGGTGTTTCCTATAATTCTCCAAATTTAACAACAAATGAGAAGACAACCATGGAGTTTTTAGAGTTGACGCAGAATTTTAAAAAAAAATTGACTTTAATGCTGTGATATCTTGACAATAAATCAAAATCTGAACTGCAAAAGACACTGGGCTGAGGCTGCCTGGGCTAACAAACTGGCTGATTCCCCAAGGCCAATGCCTCACATTAAACTGGAAGTTAGCTCCTTCCTACTGTACCGGCCTATTTTGTGCAATGTGATCTCTTACTCTTAGAAGCTTGGCTATTCTTCCCTTTCCTATGGAGGGACCTTGAGTTTACTAGGAAATTCTGGAAGAAAGGCACATGCTTATGGGCCCTGGGTCCGGGAATGAAGGACAACCTCTTTGGGCAAGGGAAGCTCAAGGAGGGGGAGACAGAACCAAGAGGCCAGGCCAGCTGAGGAGATGGTGTGCTTAAACTGTCCCTCCTGGGATGGAATCCTGGCTGCTGACCAAGGGCTTTCTGGGGCATTCAGGATGAGTCGGGCTATGCACTTCAAAGTGAAACAAGTGTTTTGGCACTGTGTGCCTTCCTTCAGTTCTCCTGGGTTTTCCTGCTAAATCTTTGTTTTTGATTGGGTTAAGGACAGAGAACAAGGCAGCTGCAGCTGGCAAAGAGTGCTGTGGCAGAGGAAAGGTGTGCCTGGGGCTGTTTTCTCAAGGACACTGGGAACTACCAAGGGAACCTGAGTTACAGCTTTCTCAAGGAGGATGCTCCAATTGAGCATATTGGTGAGACAATGAGAGGGCTGGCAACCAATTTCCTTCTCCTCCTTGGGGATGGAGACAAATGGGACAAACCCCACTTCTAAAGAGGCAAGCAAACAAGTCCAGTCATGTCATCACCCTTGGGTCCCCAGGAACACAAGAGCTGACTGAAGAAATCAAATGGTGCAAGAAGCCGAGCCCACTCTGAGCAGCTGTATCAGGAGGTCAGCAGGCCTACATGTTTTGAATAAGGCATAGAAAATAAGTCAAGATATTGCTTGAGGAGCTAGACCACATCATTCAGGAATCATGCAGTGCTGTTAAACAAAAATAGCACTACGTAGAGAGAACTGGAAAACCTCGATTCCAGGCCAGGGCAGGCCATACATCTTTAACAAATTAAATTCTCTGGGCCTCATGTGTAAAACGAGGAGGCTATACTAGATGATCTCCAAGGTCTGTTTGAACTGTGACAATTTTATATGTAACCCTTCTCCCCTGCTCCTAAGAACATTACAGGTCAGGGGAGTTCGACTAAGCCTGTTGCTTAATTAATTCAAGTGCTACAGGATTAATTTAGTCTGATTAGATAGAATGTCTGCCTTGTCTGCAGATGCTGCTATTTTGAATTTTTAAAGGTGGCTGACTAGTAGTTATGAACACATTTGCATTGTTTTTGCTACAATCTACCACCAGTGTAGATCTCAACAGCTGATGCAACCAAAGAAATATTCTTCCAATTGCAAGGGATTCTAATTTTATTTAAAAAAAAAAAAACAAAAAAAAACAGCATACCCCCTTGACCCCGCATATGCTATTCCTCTTAACCTTGGGCTGGAAGTGACTCAGAAGGTTCTTGGCTCAGGTTGTTTGAATGAACTGCAAGCCTTTCCCCCCAGTATCTACTAGGACTGACAGACCTATGGCCAATGCTTTTTCCTCTGGCAAACAGGAAGTTGTCAGCCACTTTGTCAACAGGTCTTTGGGAACAGGAAGTTCCAGCTCACCTGTCCTGAGGGCCTACATTAGTTTCAAGTGTCCTCTTTCAAAGAGGCAAGCGCAGCAGGAAATAGGCCAGACCCATGCTCTTTTATGATCCCAGCTAGCAGGCAGTTTGGTTCTAAGAGGCAGCTGCTGGGGGGAAAAGAGATAATTTTACTCTAGACTCCAGGAAATTATCTTCTCAAGGACCCAGAGGATTCTTTCACTGTAAAAATAACAACAACAAATTTTAAAAAGAGTTTTACATTGTTAAACTTTGAATTTAGATAACATTTTGATATGAAAGGAAAGGACTGATAAAAATCCAACTTAGCTTTGCTGGAAAGGACCAAGGGAGGGGTCAGGAGCAGAAAGGCTGGGTTTCAGGTAACGCTGCATATGTACTCTGTATGAATTAGTAAAATGGAAATAACAGTGTCTTACTATCCACAGCTGAAAAAGATGAGATGATATATGTGCAAACGAAGCAAGACAAAAGTGGGGGCTAGCAAAATGCCTTTGGGCTTCCTGAAATTCAGAGCATTTCAAAGCTTCTGTTTGGATCCTTAGACATTTAATTGTTTTAATTTTGCTACTGGAGGTATTACATGTGGAATAAAAAGATCCTCTTCTTACTATGTAATGTGACCTTGATAATTATTGCCATTTAGAAGATAAAGGAGCTCCCACCTGTCTGAGACCTTCCACACACCCCCTCCAGAGCTAGGTCTCAGCCAGCAGCAGTGATGGTATCAGCTACAATCTCAATCGGAGGGCTGCCCCTTCCAAAACATTATGGCTTTTCTTAATAAACCAACATAGATTAATTTCACTAGTTAAACTTTGTAGAAATAATTTATATTTTCGAACTATTCCCTCTTTTATTTACCCCCCCCACTTTGCCCCAATCTCTTAATTCCAAAGGTTAAGAAAACAGCTCAGTTGGTTAGAATGCAGTGTTATAACACCAAGGCCAAGGGTTCAAATCCCTATACCCACCAGTTGCAAAAAAAAAAAAAAAGAATCTAGACTCTGGTCAAGATGGCGGAATAGACAGTCCCTAGCGTCACTCTCTCCCACAAATCAACCAATTTACAATTATAAAAACATAACATCAAGTGCATACAGAACGGGGAGATGTCCAGCGGAGGAGGCAGAAGCTCCACAGACACCACATGCCCTGTGGGGCCGCCATCGCGTGATCCAGCAGATAGGCTTCACCGCTGCCACCTGGCTCCATTCCTAGCCTGGCCCAGTGTGCACAGAGCGGGGAGACACCGAGCAGGGGAGGCGGAGGCTCTGCAGAAACCACACACCCTGTGGGGGGGCTGCTGCCACGCGATCCAGCAGCAGGTAGGCTTCACCGTCTCCACCTGGCTCCATCCCAAGCTTGGCTCAGCGCACATAGAGCAGGGAGATGTCCAGCAGGGGAAAGGGAAGCTCCACAGAGACCACACACACTGCGGTGCCTCCGCGCATCCCAGCAGCCCGGCCCAGTGTGCGCGGAACAGGGAGACGTCCAGCAGGGGAGGTGGAAGCTTGGCAGAGACCACACACCCTGCAGTACTGCCCCGTGACCCAGCAGCCCGGCCAAGTCCAAGCTGACCAGAGAGGTGGCTCCCCGGAGAGGCCCAAGACCCGAGGCAACCACACACGCAAGACACTAGTGGCCAACTGAGCAGTCACTGAGGTAGCCATACCAAATTGGCAACACCAGCAATGTCAGACAATAGTGTCAAACCTGTGGACTGTGAAACCCCCTGCCACAATGAATAAACATCAAAGAAAAGATACCAGAAATACGAAAAATCAAGAAAGTACACCACCGAAGGGTAATAACTCTCAAGCTCTAGATCCTATAGAACAAGAAGCCCTTGAAATGTCTGACAAGGAATTTCAAGTGATAATTCTAAGGAAACTAAACGAGATACAAGAAACTCAGCTATACAACATGATGAAACAAGGAAAAGTATATAGGACCTGAAAGAAGAAATGTACAAGGAAATCAATGTCCTGAAAAAAAATGTAGCAGAGCTTGCCGAACGGAAGAATTTATTCAGCGAAATAAAAAACACAACGGAGAGTTTAACCAGCAGGCTTGCGGAAGTTGAAGAGAGAACCTCTGAACTTGAAGATGGGCTGTTTGTAATAACACAAGCAAACAAACAAACAAACAAATAAAAAGAAAAAAAGAAAAAAAGAAAAAAGAATCAAAGGCATTGAAGAAAATCTGAGATATCAGACAACCTTAAGTGCTCAAATATCCGAGTCATGGGTATTCCAGAAGGGGAGGAAAAAGGAGATTGCATTGAAAACATATTCAACAAAATAGTGGCAGAAAACTTCCCAGATCTTCAGATCCAGGAAGCTCAAAGATCCCCAAACGTATTCAACTCGAAAAGGTCTTCTCCAAGACATGTTATAGTCAAATTGGCAAAACTCAAAGACAAAGAGAGAATCTTAAAAGCTGCAAGAGAGAAGCGTCAAATCACCTATAAGGGAGCCCCAATCAGACTAACATCAGACTTCTCATCACAAACCCTAAAAGCCAGAAAGGAATGGGATGATATATTCAAAATACTAAAAGACAGAGATTGCCTGCCAAGAATACTCTACCCGAAAGGCTATCCTTCCGAAATGAAGGGCAAATAGTATATTTCTCAGACAAACAAAAACTGTGGGAGTTCACCACCACACGACCACCTTTACAAGAAATTCTCAAGGGAGTACTGGGTTTGGTTCCTGAAAAATAACTACCACTGCCATAAAAACCCAAGAAAAATCAAAACCCACTAGTATAATAAAAATGGCATTCATGAAGAGAAAACAAACAAAAAGGCTATCTATAACCCAAGGAACCAACAAATATAGAAAACAAAAAGTAAATCAGAAAAAGCAAGGAACAAAAGACACCTAAGACAACCAAACAATAATCAATAAAATGCTAGGAATAAATCAACACTTTTCAATAACAACTCTTAATGTAAAAGGCTTAAATTCCCCAATCAAAAGACATAGACTGGCTGACTGGATTAAAAAGGAGGACCCAACTATATGCTGCCTTCAAGAGACCCACCTCACCCATAAAGACTCACAAAGACTAAGAGTGAAAGGATGGAAAAAGATTTACCATGCAAACAGAAAAGAAAAATGAGCTGCCATAGCTATTCTTATACCTGATAAAATAGACTTGAAACTAAAAACCATAAAAAGAGACAATGAGGGACACTACGTAATGATAAAAGGATTGATCCATCAAGAAGACATAACAATCATAAATATATATGCACCCAATGTTGGAGCAGCTAGATTTATAAAACAAACTCTGTTAGACCTAAAGAAGGAAATAGACACTAATACCATAATAGCAGGGGACCTGAACACCCCACTGTCAATATTGGACAGATCATCTAGGCAAAGAATCAGTAGAGAAACACAAGATCTAAACAATACTCTAGACCAATTGGACTTGACAGATATCTACAGAACATTCCATCCAACAACCTCAGAATATTCATTCTTCTTATCAGCACATGGATCATTCTCCCGGATAGATCACATATTAGGTCACAAATCAAGTCTCAAAAAACTCAAAAAATTTGGAATTATCCCATGTATTTTCTCAGACCACAATGTATTAAAACTAGAAATCAATAACAAACAAAATTCTGGAAAATATACAAACACATGGAAATTAAACAGCATTCTACTTAATGACATATGGGTCCAAGAAGAAATCAAGCAGGAAATCAAAAAATTTATTGAAACTAATGAAAATAATGATACGTCATACCAAAACCTGTGGGATACTGCAAAAGCAGTACTAAGGGGGAAACTTATTGCATTAAATGCTCACTTCAGAAGAATGGAAAGATGGCAAGTGAACAACCTAACACTTCACCTTAAAGAACTAGAAAAAGAAGAACAATTCTAACCTAAAGTTAGCAGACGGAAAGAAATCATTAAGATCAGAGCAGAACGGAATGAAATTGAAACCCAAAAAACAATACAAAAGATCAATGAATCAAAAAGTTGGTTTTTTGAAAAGATAAATAAAATTGACAAACCATTAGCATGGCTAACAAAAAAAAGAAGAGAGAAGATTCAAATAACAAAAATTAGAAATGAAAAAGGCGATATTACAACTGATTCATCTGAAATACAAGGAATCATTCGAGACTACTTAAACAACTATACGCCAACAAGTTTTAAAATCTGGAGGAAATGGATAAATTTCTGGACACACACAAGCTCCCAAAACAGAGCCATGAAGACGTAGAAAATCTGAACAGACCAATAACAATAAAGGAGATTGAAGCTGTTATCAGAAGGCTCCCAACAAAGAAAAGCCCAGGACCAGATGGATTCACAGCAGAATTTTACCAAACATTCAAAGAGGAATTGACACCGATTCTTTACAAACTATTCCAAAAGATTGAAACGGACGCAAATCTCCCAAACTCATTCTATGAAGCAAACATCATCCTGATGCCAAAATCAGGTAAAGACAACCAAAAAAGAGAACTACAGGCCGATATCCTTGATGAATATAGATGCAAAAATCCTCACTAAAATACTAGCAAACAGAATACAGCAACACATACGTAAAATTATTCACCATGATCAAGTGGGATTCATCCCAGGGATGCAAGGTTGGTTCAACATACACAAATCAATACATGTGATACACCATATTAATAAAGTCAAACACAAGGACCATATGGTCATCTCTATAGATGCTGAAAAAGTATTTGATAAAATTCAATATTCACTCATGACAAAGACCCTCTATAAGTTAGGTATAGATGGAAACTATCTCAACATAATTAAAGCCATATATGATAAACCCACTGCCAATATCATCCTGAATGAGGAAAAGCTGAAAGCTTTTCCTTTAAGAACAGGAACTAGACAAGGATGCCCACTCTCACCACTCCTATTCAACATAGTGTTGGAAGTACTAGCCAGAGCAATCAGAGAAGAGAAGGAAAAAAGGGCATCCAGATTGGAAAAGATGAAGTCAAACTGTCCCTGTTTGCAGATGACATGATCCTATATATCGAACAGCCTAAAGCCTCTACAAAAAAACTCTTGGAGTTGATAAATGATTTCAGCACAGTAGCAGGATACAAAATCAACACACAAAAATCAGTAGCATTTCTATTCTCCAATAGTGAACATGCAGAAAGGGAAATCAAGAAAGCTCGCCCATTTACAATAGCCACCAAAAAATAAAATACTTAGGAACTGAGTTAACCAAGGATGTGAAAAATCTCTATAATGAGAACTACAAACCACTGCTGTGAGAAATTAGAGAGGATACAAGAAGATGGCTAAAATACAAAAGACTCTGAACGATATATGCTGGTGAGGTTGCGGAGGAAAAGGAACTCTCATACAGTGTTGGTGGGAGTGTAAAATGGTTCAGCCTCTATGGAAAACGGTATGGAGGTTCCTCAAACAATTGCAGATAGATCTATCATATGACCCAGCTATCCCACTGCTGGGAATATACCCAGAGGAATGGAAATCATCAAGTCGAAGGTATACCTGTTCCCCAATGTTCATCGCAGCACTCTTTACAATAGCCAAGAGTTGGAACCAGCCCAAATATCCATCATCAGATGAGTGGATACGGAAAATGTGGTACAACTACACAATGGAATACTACTCAGCTATAAAAACGAATGAAATACTGCCATTTGCAACAACATGGATGGACCTTGAGAGAATTATATTAAGTGAAACAAGTCAGGCACAGAAAGAGAAATATCACATGTTCTCACTTATTGGTGGGAGCTAAAAATAAATAAATAAATTCACACACACACACACACACACACACACACACACACACACACACCCTGGCGGGGGGGAGGGGTAAGAAGACATAATAATTGCAATTCCTTGAAGTTGATATGACAAGCAAACAGAAAGGACATTGTTGGGTGGGAGGGGAGAGAGGGAGGAGGGAGGGAGGTTTCGGTAATGGGCCACAGTAATCAACCACATTGTATATTGACAAAATAAATTTTAAAAAAAAGGTAAAGACAACAGAAAACATTTCTGATCAACTGATTTCTCTAAAATGAGACTGGGGATTTCAAGCAGGGACTGGGGAACCTCCTATTTCCACTAAAGAGATTGCTAAGATTTTAAGCCAATATACAAGTTAAAATCCATCATTTAGGCAGCTCTTTTTCAATTAAGGAATCTGGTAATATTGAATATGTAAGATTTACTGAAATTTACTGAATAAATATTTCCTTTTCTTAAACTTCTCTGAAAGGCAGCATGCAGGTCTGGGGTTTGCACTTTGTTTGGGTGAGCAGACTATGGAACGAGCACAAGTTGCTTCATGTCTCTGAGCCTCGGTGACTTGATCTGCAAAAACAGAAGTGTCAATTTATACCTACAAGGTGGTCGCGAGGACCAAATGCAGTAACGTGTGTGGAAGTGCAGTACAGAGTGCTGGGCCCAGGGATGGCTCCCACCATGGTCCCTATCCTTCCCTTCCCCTTGGCACAGTGAACAGACTCAAAGGAAATATGTTCACTCCATAAAAGTTTTGAGTCCAAAGGACCAGTGATCACAGCTAATCAACAGCAGAACAAAGTTTAGAACCCAGGCCTCCCCCAGACTCCAAACCCTGCAAACTCAGGAATCACTCACCACTTCACCTTTAAAAAAACATTCCTTCACAAAAAATCAATAAATGAACCCCATTCATTACAAAATTGGTAGATTTGTCCTCAGCCTTAGTGTCTGTTAGGAATGAAGTAGGTGGAGAAATTCTTCAAGAAAAGGAAAATGTGGTGGTTTTCTGTATTCTTCTGCTTCTGTAAATGAAACCTTGATAAATGCAAAATTCAATGAGTTCATTTTTTCCACATAATCGAGAATGAAAATAAGCACAACTTGCAAATACTCAGAAGCCCACTTAGGGCAAAACAAATTGCTTCTCAGTGCTTTAATTTTAACCTCATGGTCTAGCCATGCTTTAGAGAACACCTGGGGGTGAGGGGTGGGTGGCGGGTGGGAGGGGTCCCAGATGTCATTAGGGACGACTGCTCCAAAGAGCCAGAAAGTCATAAAATGCAGCTTGTGATAAACAGGATGTCAAGGGTTCAAGCTTAGGGCATGAGGAAGAACCAAGTTTTCCAGTCTGGTTAGAACATGGATAGAAGCTGACGCTGCTGCCAAAGAGCATTTGTCCTATGAGAAGGAGGACTGCCTACCTGAAGAAATAAGGTGTGATGAAACACTAACACATAACCCAGAAACCAGCCCTTTTCAGTTGGGTTCTGGGAGAGTACTGAGCCGTACACAAAATGCTGTGAGTGGCTCTTCTCAATTCTGCAAAGGACAGTACACAGGAGAGAAGTTAACTCGTTAAACTATATGATGGATGCCTGACTGTGCCAGGGCTTAATTAGGAATCCCGGTTGAGAAGGACTGCCCAAATCCAGAAACAAAACACTCTGCTGGTAGCAGAACCCTAGAAGGGGGAAAAAATTAGGAGCTTCAATATGGTAGGTCCTCCAATGGTCAAGCTTCGGACTGCTGTTTTGGGGACCTGGAGGGAATAACACTTGCTGCTGCAGCAAGCTCCAAGTCCATCACGGGAATGGTCCACACAGGGCACACATTTATCCTCTCACCTCTCCCCTCTCCAGCCTGGGCCTGAGAGAACCCTAAAATATAACTTTTGTATTTGATTGTTGTTTAAAAACTAGAATAGCTGAAGTATCGTAAATGTAATTAAACCAAGAAAGAGAAAAGCAGTAGTGGTGAACCGGAAAGGCTGAGAGATGGTGTTGGCTGCTTCTCCACCATGAACTAGTTGTGTGACCTCAGGCAAGTCACTCTGAGCAGTTTCTGCAACTGTGTCTATAAAATGAAGCAAGTTTGCTCAGGACGGAGGCTGGATCAGATGAACTCACAATCTCTTCCAATCCCAAGCCCTGGCATGTCTACAGCTATCCCTGCCTCCCAGCAAGCCAGGCACTTCCAGCTAATTGTTGTCAGTTATCCCACCTTGAGTGTGCCACTGTTTACCTGGTGGATATATTGCTTCCTAACACTAGGCAGAGAAACAGTGACAGCTACTGAGGAGCACCCACAGCCACAGAACACAACCTCTGCTGAGTCCCTTTAATCTCTTTAAAGCCCCAGATGGGGGAAATCAGGATGGCTGGAACTCAGGTGTCTCTCGTTTCCTCCTTCTCCCTCGGACCCCCTTTGAGAAACCCACCTCTCACTCTTCCTTTATTTTTTTCTTTTTGCAGCTGGATGGTACGAGGAACACTTGACGTTGGTGTTACAACACTGTGCTCTAACCATCTGAGCTCACTGACCAGCCCACCTCTTTTTCTTTTTAAAGAATCAAAGCAATACATGTACAGCATTTAGTAAATCAAACGCAATGTAACCCCTTGTCACCCCATCTCAGCATCTCACTCCCCAGAGAAACTCACTTTCAACTTTTGTGGCTCTTTCTTCTAGCATTTCTCTCCATTTTTAAAATGCTATAGTTGTACTACCATTTCCTGATTTTCAGATTCAGATATTATTTAAGAACTTATTATGCTAGATGAAGACTTGACTATTTTATACACCCCCTAGTATTTTCCTATGAAGCAGATATTTCCCAAATCCCCCAGCGTTAGAGCCAGAGGCCAGCCACTCAGCACAATGACAGCTGAAATAAGGACACCACTTGACCACGGACTCTAGATTAGCCTGCTCTAGAAGTATGTATACACTGCAGTTACATTCTTCCAAGATCCCTAAAAATTATCCTTGTCCATCTGTGAAGATGATAATAACATTTTAAAGTGATTTTAGAATTCTGCAGCAGTAAATAAACCACTGGATTTTAATGGACCAAACCCTACAAACAGTAGTTTGGAAAACCGTTCATTAAATGACTATAAAATCCAGAGCCTCTCCAGTTCTCTACAGCCCATTTTCTCTATTCCCACTCCTTCCCCCAACAATCCCTTTCCTTATTGGCTCCAAACCCTCTCACCTCACCCTCTACTACAGTGATCTGGGAGCAGGTTGGTCCTAAGACAGGGAGTAAAACAGCTCAGCTCTCCCATGGAGCCTCCTGTTCATAGCTAAGTGTGTAAGTGGACCCCCTAAAGACGTGCTAGTTACCAAGAGTACAAGAGAGGGAACAAACTTCAGGGTCTTTTAGCCCTGACTCTCTCAAGTCCTCCCAGCTCTGAAGTCAAAGAAAAGCTGTCAGTCGCAGGCACTCACAGAGTCTGGTAACTCTTAGTAATGCCCCCAGACTCCCCTGTCACAAAATGCTAGCTTCTTTGTTTTTCTTTTTGCTTTATTTTCTTTGCCTTATTCAGCCTGCAAATTTGTTCCGAATGGCTCAGACACTGGAGATATTCAATGAGGGGCACACCTTTGCCACCCAGATGTTTGTGCTCCACTAGATTGATCATTGGACTCATCATTATAACTGAGGTCCCCCATGGAGAAGAGGGCCGTGCAGGGACTTTGCTGCAGGGAGAAAGTGGAGGGAGGACAAGAGGCAGCATGAACAGGGCCAGGCTTACAGTGAGTGATCATGTGGGGGGCTCAGATCCCAACTGGAGACTGAGCAGAAAACACAGCTACAACTGTAACACGAACCTACTGAGAATCCCTCAGAATCACCCACCTTTAAATGGTCACTGTGGATATCAGTAAAGCAAATGAACACAATATGAAAATCTAGGATTGTTACACACTCCGTCTGGGGTTCACATCAGCCACTTATTGGGCGCCTACAGAGAAAGCTTTACTGGGCTGTAGAGACTACGATGATGAGTAAATTGCCTATAATCTAATTAGATGAAGATTCATTCATTCAGCAAATAAAATATGAAAGAAAAAAAGGGCAGGCATCCAAGTGGCAAGAGAGAAATAAAAAACCAAGTGCTATGGGATTTTAAAGGAGCAAGAACAGTCATAATCGGTTGAGGGAGAAATATTAGGAAACGCGAATGGAATAAAGAGCCCAGAACTCAGAAGGTCAGAGCGGCCACTAGTCAGGAGTTTCTGGCAGTGGCCCTTGCAGGAAGGATGTGGACAGGCACCAGGCTGGGGGCAGTAAAATGGGAAGCGAGACCTGGGGAGACTGCAGAGGCCACGGAGCAGCAACAGAGCACATGGGCAGGGTGTCTTCCTCCGAGTAATGCAATGCAGCTGTGCCGTGCTGAGAAGTCAGGAGGACAAGATGGGGTGCGGGATAACCAGGAGAGCTGGGGAAGTGCCAGTAGAGACACCCATACCCACATCTCGTGAGCACCCACGTCCACACAACCGCTCCTTGTGGCACGCTTCCTCCAGGCCTCGTTCCCCAGCAGGGAACACTCAGGAGTACTTATGCTCTTGTGTGTCGATTGTCTGCAATATCCTGTTGTCCTTCTAGTCCCAAGGAACCTCTTATTATAACAGAGGAAACCCTCTGGCTCCAGCCGCAGAAACAGAAAAGACATACCCCTAGTTCCTCAAGTAACAACTCTAAAGGTTTTCACACACACGCGCTGTTCTCCTAGAAATCATAGTTCTGGCCCATCATAACTTGTAAGGTCTTATCACATCATTTATACTCTTTCTATGATAATAAGTTCCAAGTTCTAGATATCTACCAATAAACGTTTAGAACACAGCAAAGCCTGGGAAGCTATAGACCACACAGTGGGTAAAGCAGCTGTGCAGGTCCCTGGCTCTAGGTTTCAGACATCTCATTTACTGTCTCAGGACGCAAAGTCTAAGGACAGGGAGCTCGTGAACGAATGGCAACCTGGCACATAAGCCCCAAAAGACTCTCCCACCCTTCCATGCAGTGTGTTTCTAGTAGTTAGTTGATGGCCTAATACCTTGGTTTTCTTGGGGAAGAGAGGTACTATTAGTAATAGGTCCTTGTTTGTAAACAAATGGGATGAAAGAGATTGATTATATACGTCAGGACCTACACAATACAATTAATTAAGTGGAGCTCCTTCTCCAGCGAGTTTCCCAGTGTCTAGAAGCAGCAGGGCTGTTTCTAAACTTTCTTCTAGGCATTTGGCGTTACCCTAGAGCAGCATGTGGATCCCCTGTGGATTAAAGGACAAAACCAGGAGGGATTCTGGCTTCCATCATCCCTTTCCCTCTTGCTCTCTCCTGATTCTATAAATCACTCCTGGCAGGTAGCTGGGAAGCAGCTGCGAATGATAGTTTTGCTCTGGAGCACAGGAAGCCACCTTTTAACCCGCCTGCTGTTGTTTGTCTCTTGAAATGTGACAAAGGAACAGATGTAAGCAACATGCCAACTGTTGAGAGGATCTGCTCGGAGCACTATAGGAAGCCTGTTCAGAGCCACATCACACCAGCCGCTCCAAGGAAGGACAACTGAGTTCATTTCCTGAAACCCCCACGCACGCTCTGCTCAGGTCAGGTTGGGATGGGCAGCGCTCAGGCAAGTCACCACGCACACTCCTGCTTCTGCCTTCGCCCCTGTGGCTCCCCAGTCACACAGTCCCTCCCTGAATCCTGTTCAAATGCCACCAATGTTCAGTCCAGCCTCATCTTCTAGCGAGGTCTTTCCTGACTCTAGGCCCCTCTGTCATCTCTAGGCCAGATTACTTTACACCATCTCTGCCAGTCTCTAAGACTCTCATAGGTCAATCTCATCTCTGCAAACCTTCCTGTTATCTCCTTGAGGGATGGAGCCATGGCTTATGTCTTGGTATTCCCAAAGTAGCATTTTTCAAATCACTAGTTGCAAACCATGAGTGCACTGGAAAACAAGTTAAATGGGTTGCACACACAATTTTAAAATACAAAATAAAACCCAGCTTACAAAAGATATTCTTGGGACAACTGGGAAACTATGAAGTGGATAATTAGATGAAATTCTTACTAATTTTCATAGGGATAGTAATGTTATCAGCACCGCACTCTCCCGAGTGAGCCACGGGCCGGCCCGTAATGTTATGATTATATAAGAGAATACCTTATTTTTTTTTAAGATTATTTTTATTAGACTTTTATTTTTTTGGAGCAGTTTTGGGTTCACAGCAAAACTGAGTGAAAGGTACAGAGATTGTCCATATATACCTGCTATCCCCCTCCAATGCATTTATCAATATCCCCCACCAGAGCGGTACATTACAAGTGAGGAACCTACACTGACACATCGCGATCAGCTAGAGGTTAAAGTTTACATTAGGTTTCGATCTTGGTGGTGTACATTCTACGGGTTTAGACGAATGTGTAATGACACATATCCACCATTATGGTAGTTTCAGTGCCCTAAAATTCCTCTGTGAATGCCTTATTTTTAGGAGATGCATGCTGAAGTATTTATGAGAGATTTACTTTCAAATGGATTGCAAAATAAGTGTGTGTCTGCACATAGGTCTGTGTGTAAGTACACACACTCGCACAGATCAAGCAAATATGCCAAAATGTTACAACTGCTGAATCTAGGTGTAGGTATTCACTGCATTATTCTTTACATTTTTTTGTGTTTGAATAGTTTCATAATAAAAAACGAAAGAAAACGAAACAGGAAAAAATCAGAATACAGAGCATGAAGTATAATTTGGTGTTAGGTATCCATTGACATGTGTGTCTCCTGGGTCACCACATAAACGCATTTATTGTGGATCAAGGCCCAGAGTTTGAAAATGCTGCCCGACAGCAACTTGCTGCTCCAAGCACACAGCAGGCAGGCAATGAACTATTTGTTAATTACCTTCTAGAAGCACAAGGTTAAATGAAGAAGCAAGCTGAGAAATCATTTTGTCTCTAGTTACATCCCGTTAACTCAAGCTGTGTCAAAACAGCCAAGCCCTTTCCCGCCTTGGAACACTTGGGTCTAACCTCAACTCATCCTTCAAGCCTTTCTTATTAAACATTTAATTACTCACCAGGAAGGGTGCTTCTGGCTTTCCCTTCAATGCCAGGGAGGGAAGTGTGTTAACAGAAGACTCCAACTGGGCGACCAATTGTCCTGGTTTGCCTGGTATTGAGGTGTTTCCCAGGACTAGGGAATTTTGGTGCTAAAACTAGGACAGTCCTGGGCAAACCAGGGCATTTGGTCCCCCCAAATCTGAGAGAAGTCTTCAGGAGAACAGGTTCAGGAGAGCTGACACTGGTGTGCTGTGTGGCGGATGGTGCCACGCACTGTGAGCAACGGTAGGAAACCCAGTGCAGGAAAAACTGTGACAAGACAGAGATCTCTCTGATGGCATCCAAACAGCAATGGCAAATGTCACATAGCACAGTGTCTCTTGCATCCTTATACAGACCCATTCACTGATTGTTCATCAACTAATCTGGAAGCAAAGGATGGTGGAAACTTACTGTAAAAACGTCATCGTCACCAAGCTCAGCTTCGTTATGGATGGTGGAAGATGATGTTGTTGAGCCTAAAAAAGACAAAAATGTAGTGAAAAGTGTTTCCAAAAAGAATAAGTCAAATCTAATTATTTGTGCTTTTCATCTATTCTTCTTTAATTGACTCTTGCCAGGATGCTCCCTAAATTAACTGTGCCTACTGTTTTTCCCAGCTAATCTTTCAAACATCCGCACTGGCCACTAGAGAACGAGCACCCAGAGAGGCACCATGGAGAAGCACGGGGTGGCAGGGGTGGGAGGTTGGCTGCATCAAGCCCAGCATTTGTAGTGACCTCCGGATCCCAGCTGTATAGTAGGTAAGGCATTGGACTGGGAACCCCCAAGTCAGACCTGCCACAATCACACTGTGCAAATTGGACTTTGCCTCTCTGGTCTTTTCTCTACCAACAAGGGAGTTTTGACTAAATAGCTTGTATGGTTGCTTCCAGTTCTAAATTCAGTGACTGTACTTTTAATCCCAGACTGTTGGGAGCCATGTTCTAGGAGGAAACCTGAGCAAGGAGGTTTTCTCTTGCAATACCACCAGTGAGTTTTCTTTGCTTTTCCAGGTCAAAATTAAGGCTCCTGTCAGATACCTCAGCTTATACCATCATGGGACAAATTGGTCTTTAGAGTTCAATTTACGAATTGTTCACCTTTTTCTTCATTCTAGCATGCAGATCAGTATAACTACCCCACTTCCCCCTAGTAGCACCCAGTAATGAATGGATCAACTTAACTGACACTGTTCATGGCCAAAAGAAAAAAACATACTGAAATTTGCATAAGTGATAGATATAACAAAAGGGAAATTTATTCTCTATCTTTTCCTTTTTCTGGCTAGGTCTTTTAAAATGTGCATTTAGAAAATAGTTTGCTATTATGTAAAACTGAAATGAAAAGGATTGCTCAGAAACGGATGCTCAGAAATTTAAATACTTAAATTTCCAATGAGGGATCACAGGAGGAAGAATAACAGCCCCACAACACCCTCTGTGCAATCCTATTGGTCCTTCAGGATTTTTCTCTACTCTCTCAATTATTCCAGGCAATCAATGTTTAAGGCAAGTCTGCTAGAAAACAGCTAGGTAGAGTGTATACAGAGGAAAAATTACAAGTAGGAGAATCAAATCTTGTATGTAACTTTGGTGATTAAGTACATGGACACATGGAAACTTCCATCAATAATTTAGGAGGTATTTTCTCTCTAAACATTTAAAAACTATGTTTAATAACAATATTTTAAATATTTGCTACTCACATCAGACCTATGATGTGAACACTGGTTTTTATTATCTCTTTGGCTAGCTCATGGTTATCGTTAATAAGATTCATGTTCTAGTTAGAATGGTCTCACTAGTGATTACAATGTTAAGTGATTTTTCTTTTAAGATTTGCTTTTCTCTCTTCCCCAAATCCACAATGAAGAAAATGACTTCAGAACACTTAATTCTTAAACAAATGAAACATACATTCTTCTGTAGCTAATTTTCCCAAATTCTGAATTTGGCATTAACATGCCTTGTTTCTTCTTTCTTTCTTTATAGGGCCTCCCTGTCTACGGCACCTTTAACCCTCTGCTTTGATAACTGAATATGCTCAAGTGAGGAATTTGTGTGTTTGTATCTGTGAACCCTTACCAAGCCCACCATGAGAACTGAATGCCCAAGGGCCTTCCAGGCCATGATCAGATGTAACACAGTGCCTACTACTCACTCACCGACAGACGAAGGCCCAAACCGAACCAGGGCTCCAGAGACACAGATCCCTTCCCTTTCCAGTGGCAGCTGAACACCCTGGGCCTCTGATTACAGGAGGACAGTGGGTAGGCCTGGAGCATTCTGGGTACACCAGAATCCATTCTCTACTTCTGAGCCAAGGCAGACCAGACCAAAGCCGTTTCAATAGTCAGGACAAGGTAAAATCAGTAAAAAATTCATTCAGAATCTTTTCAGAATGGAATCTAAAAACCAATTGGGACCACTCTCCTGACTCTGAAATCGATCTCTTTTCCCCCTGAACTGCTACTTTATTTACTCTCCTTGGATGTCTGGAAAGTTTTGGCATCTACTGACCTGGTCCAAACCCTCCTGCAAATAAACCATAAATATATGGCAGACTATTAGAATCAAAAAGAACTTGGAACATTTCCACATTCCCACTGAGAACACAATGACAAGTTCAATACCTTCTATGAGGTCTTCGATTGCTTTCCTCACTCCCCTGTCAAAGGCTCGAGCATCAGCGGGGCTTTGGAAAGTAAGTCCAAACTTCCTATTATCGACTTTCCAATGATGAAATGTTGGATTGGCTTTAGTATAGACCAAGTCCTTTCTTACATAGCATTCCAATACCACCTGCAGGATTGAAACACACAGGCTGGTTACTTGTGGAACAGCCATGATGGTATCTAGTTACAGAAGTCTAATTAGGAACCATCAGTGGGGGTAACGAACAAAACCCCTCCAACCCCTGCCTTCACATATCTGTGAGGAAACTTCTGCTTGCCTGTTGACCATCTGATCTTGTTGACCCTGCCACTTGGCTGTTCCCCTTACCACACTCCCCTTCATCTCTCTTTCATCTTTTTCCTGCCCCTGACTGTGGGCACTAAGCTGAGCCCCACAGGTCTTCGGTCTTTGCTCTGTTCCAGGCATATTGCTCCTATGTTGAGGACTTTGTACCAATGGCTCTCAATCTTCCCTCTCCTGTCCTAATGGGTGTCTCCTCACGACCCCAAATTCAACAAGTTGAAAAATTAACTAATCTCCTCTGAAATTTCTGCCACTCATTTCCTTTCCTGACTTCCCCATATCTGGCAATGCCAACCCCTTTCCACTCATTCTCTCTGGCTCAGAATTTCTGCTTTTTCTATCCCGTGCATTACTAACCACCAAGTCCTTTTCATTTTTCTTTCAACATCTTTTATATCAACCCCATTTCAGTAGCTACCATCCTGATGTGGGTCTCTATAAACTTCACATTTGGATTACTAGAACAATCTCCAATTCTGGTAATCCAGACTCGAAACTGGATTTTACTGAGCTATAACTCTCATTAGATTGATCCTTTAATCTCTAAGATAGAAATAATACCAATGTCATCAATGAGAACATGAACATGCTCTGAAAACACTGAGTAGATGAGAAGCTTAAGGTCACACTCATTTCCCAGTATATTTCTACCATCAAGTTTTACTCTTGTATTTACTCCAGTGTTCCTTCTTGTCTCCTTCACAATTTAGTACCTGACTTCATGTTATTCTCTTCACAGTTTTATGTACATTAGTCTTATTCCTCTAGACTATAAAAGGTCAAGATCTATTATAAAATAACTCCCTCTGCGTCTAGCACAATGCTCTTGCTGATAAGGATATCAGAATTTATTTAATATTAAAATAAAAGAAGCATCGCAATCATATGAATGTAAACTTCATTCTTTATTCATAAAAAAAGCGCACAAACTATTTACAATATTTATTCCTCTGGTTTCATTATAAATATCAATGATTTTGCTAATAGGCTTTAATAGGGTTGATCTTGTTCTGGCAAAGCTCTCCACTTAAAACAATGTAATCTTATTAATTAAGACTAATAAAAGGGCAAGAATAAAAGCCTGCCCAAATTAGTATAAATTATAGAATAACAAATTTCAAGAATATATCAAAGCAAAAAGAAATTAAATACTGGCTAATAAATGTTCTCTAACTTAATAAATAAGTGAGAATAATATTCAAATTGTTATACCAAATAGCAGTCCCAAGCAGTTAACTTTATTACATTGTATTGAAATAGGACAACGGTCCCCTCACACAATTCTATTTATGATGAAATTGCTTATTATGATTGTTTTCCCTAAGAATAGTGCAATGATTAAATATCAGCCCAACCCTGTTCCAAATTGGGGAAATCCAAATAACCAAGGATTTAACTAACAAATGTTATCTATTTTAGAATTTAATTGTCTCAGTTCAAAGTTTCAAAATAAACTTTTTGTAAAAACAAAGACTCTTGGCTTCTCCGTATTTTTAGGGCAAAATAATTAAGTCTTTGGTTGACATTTCCCAACTTTAAAATTATTCCAAAGGTAAATTTTCTTAGAAAAGGTTACATAAAATAAGTTCAGCCACCTAAATTAAGTAAGGAGGGAAATCAGATACTATCTCTTTATGTCCTCTTCAGCAAAATAACATCATTACATATCTAAGTTTAACAACAAAAATGAAAAAGTTCAGATGCTTTTTTTTTTTTTTTTTTTTTTTTTTTTTTTTTTTTGTCGTTTTTCATGACCGGCACTCAGCCAGTGAGTGCACCGGTCAGTCCTATATAGGATCCGAACCCGCGGCGGGAGCGTTGCTGCGCTCCCAGCGCAGCACTCTACCAAGTGCGCCACAGGCTCGGCCCAAGTTCAGATGCTTTTAATCTTCATAACAGATATAAACCCTTGGTGAATTTTAACACATACACAATTAGGAATTAATTTAAAACTTTAGAAAGGCTTAAAAAAATTTTTTTAAAATGAGATGCATGGGGGGAAAAGTGATTATATTCTTGTGAGAGGCTTTTAATAAATCTACACAAGAAATACATTTTGTACAAGATTGAAGTAATTTAGGTACTTACATGAAGGCTGCACTACTACTCATCTCTCCCTCCTCACCCTTAACATCTCTATTTCTAGAGTTTTAGAGCTACAGGTAGGTAAGAATGAGTCTGTCTAATGGTTGCATAATATTTCTCAGTATGACTGTATCAGATTTATTCAACCATTTCCCTACTAATAATGGGTACTTAGGTAATTTGTAATAGGTCACTTTTACAGACAATGCTGAAATTTGCATCCTAATATATTTCAAGTGAAAGTTTGAAATCTGGACAGCTTCCCAATATTTAAAGACTTTTCTAATGACATCAGTGGTGATATTAAGAAATACAGTGTTTTGATATTGTAGAATGAAATGTGTCAAATTATCTGAATAACTACTTGTGAAATGGATATCTGGAACACAGACTTTCCTCACAGAAACAATGGTAATGAAATTCACAGGACTCAATACGTAATTTTAAAAGAAAAACAACCCCACAATGTGCTGAATTATCGAACTGCACTATGCTAGAAAGTGCTGTCAGTAGTTTTTCCATCAGAAAGAGCACTTCATGCCGTAGTTGGAATACTGGGAACTCTACCACCCATCCATCATATCCCCAAAATTACCTCCCCCCTCTCCTTGCTACTCCACCTTTTAGAGGGGGCTTCTCTCAACAGCCCCATTTGCAGAGCTCCCACGTGGGCTCATACCCTCCAGTGGGCACAAGTACTGTATTACGGAAGCTTGACAGGCCAATGAAGGAGTCACTGCCTCTCCAAAGGGGTGTGTGTATGTGTGTGTTGTGGAGACGGGACATGGGGAGGGGCTGAGTACCACTGAGTACAGGAACAAAGAATTTCCCACAGAGTGTGAAAACAGGCAAGGTGAAGAATGGGAAGATACAGAAGTATAACTGGGTGTGTGATTTAAGTACTAGTACATATAAAAGCCCAGAAGTGTGTAGTTGGGGAATGTAAAGGGGACAGAAAGAGATGGAGGGATGAGAAACATGTTGGGCAAGGGGAAGAAGCACACTTGTAGGGTAGCATGATCCTGTTGTACAATAGCAACAAACAACAGAAGCTGGTCCACAACTCCGTGGGGTGGAGAGAGGACTGGCATTGCCCTATTAAGATGTAGAATTAGTATGAAGGCACTGGTCTTTGGCTTTGCAAAGAAATAAGTCCCCATGCTGACTCTGCCAGGGACTGCATGTCCCAGACTGAGGATGTGGACCACTTCTTGGAGAACTGAGTTTCCCCAGCACGATGTGGGAATAATTTCTTCCTTCAGGGTGTTGCAGGAATTTAAGTGAAATTATTTATATAAAGGGCCTTGAACAAAATGATAAAAATTTGCAATTACTATGTATAAGTCATTGGAAGACACAAGTTCAGAAATGTATTTGTAAAATTAAAGGACTGAATTAGACAACAGGTCCATTTTAGGTTGAAATATTCTATTACCAACCACAGAAATACCAGGAAAAAATATCTCTAAAAATATATAACCCTTCAGATAATTTGCTAATACAGAATAACTATAAAAATTAAAAAGGAAAGTAAAAAAGACATTTTCTATCAAAATTTTGTAGAAAAAGAACTAAAATAAAAAGGCAACAGATTATAAAACTATATTTGCAGCAAATATGACAGATGAAGATTAGTATTTTTATTATACAAGTCGGCATACATACGAGGGAGAAAAATAAGACCTCAATAGATAAATATGCAAAGGACAGTAACAGATAATTTAGAGTTACAACCATTTAACAAACAGAAAAACATTTGATCTCATTAGTAAGCGATAATAAGATGCCACTGTTACTCTTTCAAACTGGTAGAGATTTAAAATATATGACCCTCAATGTGTTAAAGGAAATTTTCATACATGCTAATAGCACCCGCTTGTATATGTATCGAACATCATGAAAAGCTGACTCCCCAAAGTGTTCTGAAAAAAATAATAAATGTGAAAAATACAGGTAGGTGTCTATTCATAATATGTGGGGTGGTGGGGGTGGTGGATGCTTTAATATATGATACTAAGAAGATGGTCAAATGAACAAAGGGACATCTGACTGATATCAGCAATGTGGAAAATTTCTTATAAAAGAACTATATCAAAGGGATAAAGTGACTCTGATTCAGTTTTGAAGTCAGAGTGACAGGGTCACAAATCGTGGTTCCAGCCTCACAAATGGGTCACCAAGAATAAGGAATGTTTCTGAATCTTAATTTCTTCAATTATAATTATACAGGCTGCTGTAAGGATACAGTGAAACAACCTAACCAAAAGGCTAGCATCGTACATAGCACATGGTCAATGCTAGATAGACAGTAGTTATTTTACTTTTTACTGGTAGTGTGGTTACATTGCCTTTATTGCAAAAATGCTATAAGCAGGAATATTTTAATTATTTGACTATTATGTAGGGAAATTCCTGAATAGATATTCTTAACATTAGCCGTATTCTCCCTTTAAGTTTTCAGGAATGAATCAAGTGTGAAAATAGCATTTCTGTTAATCCACATATAACATTAACAAATTGTTCTGTTTTACCTATTTTGTAACTTTTTTAAACTGTAAGAAGTGGTTGCAAATGAAGACTAAATTTGTACACTTAACAAATAAAACTCAACAGATGCTACTGTGAAGAGTCTCAAGTGTAACCCTGATGTATTCTTGCAGTGTCTTTGCATTTCCTCTGTGAGATCTGTAAATCCTGCACATTTTGAATCGTCTATCGGCTTTTGAGTATACATTCCCTGATCAAATACAGACTGGAGGTAAGGTTCTTCCATGTTTAGGGCCATGAATTTAAAATAGATTTGAACACTCAATTTTCCTTCCTATCATAGATTCCTTCATAATAGAACCGAACTCAAATTCTTTCATGAGACTGTATGTTGTGAAGTGTGAATCTCCCCACCCTTGTGAGATAATGATTATTCTCCAAAGTTTTTACTTATAAGCATGTATAATTATTTATAGGAGTGTGATACCACTACTTTTTGTTACTTACTTTTTCCAAACATGTTTTCTTATTCACTAGCTCATGAAATAAAAGCTACACTACCTTTTAGATAAACATTTATTTATTTTTTTATTTTTATTTTTTTTTTTTGTCCTTTTCGTGACCGGCACTCAGCCAGTGAGTGCACCGGCCAGTCCTATATAGGATCCGAACCCGCGGCGGGAGCGTCGCAGCGCTCCCAGCGCCTCACTCTACCAAGTGCGCCACGGGCTCGGCCCGATAAACATTTATTTAGAAGTAGCCAAATGTCAGATGACACTAGGCCTTTGCATTTTACATTCTGCCATCCAAACCTCAATGGCATGCTCCACTGAATAAACCCTACATTTTTAAAACTATGAAGCTCAGTACAATGTGACTCATAATACTAAAGAACACAGAATCCCTTCTACAATGACAGAAAGACATCTTCATTAATCAAAGACACAAACAAGACAGCCAAATATACTCCTAAGCATCTGAGTTACACAGTCAAGAGATTTTGCTGGAAAGGGAGGGTTATATTTTGCAATTTGGCACCAGCTCAAGTTCTAACTTTTGAAGCTATCATAGGAGTTTGAAGTAAAAAAAAAAATTCCTAAGGGAAGTGGGCTATGATATAATGTAAAGAAATCAGTGGCTGCTAATTTAACCCATGCGTTGTATGTCTGCCATTACCAGTTTGTCTTTCTGTCGTTCACCATGGATGAGAAAGCCGCTTCGTCCATTGCCTTCAGGGTGCATGACTTTACAGACCCCGACGCGACTGATCCCGCCTCCTTCCTGTGGGAACCATCCCCCGCTGGAGTCATCTCTGGTCATAACCACAGCCTTGACACGCACAATATAGCTGTCACTAAAACGACAACAACAAGAAGAACGGGGCATGACAATGGTCTGGCAGCTGCAGAACATGTTTCACAATGCAAGGGGACCACCGGCCAGCACTTTGCTGGACTTGTCAAGAGAAAATCTATGCCTGGTGACAACCTTAAAAGGTAACCCATCTCAACTTTTAGGGAAAAAAGAAAAAAAGTACTTCAACTCAATATAAAAGTATATTTTTAAAAAGATACCTAATTTAAAAAGTATATTTAAAACAAGATACCTAATTTAAAAATATTTATGAGTCTTTGAAGATGTATGCAGTCATGTTCTCCAGTTTCTGGTGTAAGCATTACTAATAAAATGAAAGAGCTGTAGCTGATCTCTATAATTTGTTATCTACAAGTCAGGAAGACAAACCTATTAAGAGGGTATTATGGTTAACTAATTTTAACGCCTTAAAATTAGTTTACAATGAATGACAAAGTCTTAATATTCTATAAAGCTAGTAATCTTCTTATTTAGCAAAGAATAGGATAATCTACTTCCAAATCACAAATTCACCATAATTTATATAGGTGGGAGAATATTTCGATTCAAATAACCCTTTACACATTGTAGCCTTCTGCTTATGATTTTATTTTTTTCCCACTCTAATACTTCAATTTCGCAATAAGTTCTTTGGCACATTTCCCAAAAATCCTCTTTCTCCTCCAGAGACCAACTCTAACTTATTTTCATTCTTTATCACTTTTTTGGGAAATTTATTTGGATTTTCAACAAGGCCATTAAATTCTCACTTGTTGTTTTCTTTCTTTGGATAGAATTCATTTTTCTCTCATTCAAACATATATTCACACCTTGTACACACCAGGCGCTGAGCCAAATTCTAGGGGAACAGAGATGCAGAAACCGAAGACCTGAAGAACCTGGAGAACTGAAATCGCTTGTTCCTTGGGCCTCAAGGAAGGCCATTCCCCAGCCCCAGCGCTCAGAGCCTGACCACCACGATTGGCTGGAAACCATGCAGACAGTCCCTCTGTCCCACAACCCTGCTCACCTCACTCACCCACAAAGGGAAAGCCACCCAGACTTTCCATGACTCACCCTCTCCTGTGACCCAACTCCCCCGCCACCGCTCTCCCCCAACTCAAGGTCCAACACCCCCCTCACTTCCTCTTCCCTCCTCTGCCCATTCCTTTCATTTTTTTTTTAATGTGGTAAAATACACGTGACATAAAATTTACCATCTTACCCATCTGAAGTGTGCAGCCCAGTGGTATTAAGTGCATTCCCACTGTTGCGCAGCTATCACCACCATCTATCTGCAGAACCTTTTCATTGTCACAAACTGAAACTCTGTATCCATTAAACACTAACTCCCTATTCTCTGCTCCCTCCACTCTCAGCCCCTGGCAACCATCATTCTACTTTCTGTCCCTGTGAATCTGACTACTCTGGATACCTCATACAAGTTCCTTTCACTTTCCTAACCTGAGTGAAAATGTGTCCTCAGCTGAGCCTCTGTGGCCCATTCTCACAGGGCTGCTTTCTCTCTCCCACGTTGCTCCCTGCTGAGCCTAGATGTGGGGGAGTGTACTCACCACGAATGCAGACTATTCACCCTCTCTGCAGGTCCTCTGAAGCTCACACACCTGACCATGCCCCCACAACCCTTCTTCAATCTTCTACAGACTTCTCGGTCACTCCACCTCATTCCCTGAAGACCTTAGCAACCAGGCTCACTGTCCCTCCATCTCTCCACCATGATCCCTGCCGTGATTCCTGTTCATTTCATTATGAACTCTGAAGACTCTTCCAATTCCTTGGCCTCTCAGTTTCTGGGACTCTTCCCCTGTAATGCCTTTGTCTTACACGCAAAGTTAGCCACCCTTGACCTTGCCATCACCAATATCTGCATCACCTCCATGCTGCACTTTTAAGAATCCTGCTCTCCAACCGCCACCTCCTAACTTTGCAGCTCCTTGCCTCCAGACTTCAAAAATTCTTCACCAGACTAGGGCCAATGATCTGTCGTTCCGACCACCTTTACCCTGTTCCCCAGACCTCCCATGGCCTCACTTGATTCTCTACCCAACTTAAGTTGCATAGTTTATCACAGCACTCCTTTGCACACAGCCTTAATGCTTCTGCTCTCTCTTTCCTCATTTAATTGCCTGGCACGACCCCAACTTGGTTAAATCCTACCATTTTCCTGCTCCACGACCCCACCCAGGCTGCTGAACCTGGTGAGGGGGCTAAACCCCACCCTACTATACTCATAGACCTCATTTTAAAGTCATGACCATTAACCTCAAGTAGGTCCTAAAGTGCCATCCAGCATCCTGCTACATTTCCCTTATCTGTTCCCAAGAAGACTATTTCACATGGCCTCCTACCCCCTTGCTCTCAAATGATGGATAAGCTTGCTTTAATTTTACTGAGAAAAGAGACACAATCAGAAGAGACCTTGCTCCTGCACCCACCACTATGCCTCCAGTTTGTACCAGGACTCTCTTTGCCTTTCCTCCTGCAACTGTCTAAGCCACCCACGATCCAAGCGAGGGCCAACTCCTCCACTTAAATACCTTCTATATACTGACAGCACCCAAATTCACATTTCCACCCAGGCCTCTTCCCCAAGCTTCAGACCAGTAAAACCAACTGCCTATGTGATTTCTGCTTTGGCGTCTAATGGACATCTCAATCAACATATTTCAGATTGAAATTCTTGATTCCCAACACCTTCCCATCCTTCCGATTCTCCCTTCATATCCAGAATCCACTTTTTACCACCTCCATTGAAACTGACCCAATCCAGCTTCCATCACTTCCACCGAGATTACTGCAACAGCCTCTCAATTGGCATCCTACTTCCACATTTGCCCAACACTCCCAGAAAACAGAAAGCAAGTCAGATGATGACACTCTACTCAGACAAACCCTCCAGCAGTTCACTATATTACTCTGAGTAGAAGTCAAAACCTGGCCCTTATCCTACTCTCGTTGCTCATTCCTCTTCAGTCCCCAGTGGCCTCCCTGATAACCCTCTACAGTAAGCACACTCCTACCTCAGAGCCTCTGCACTTGCTGTTTCTTCTACTGAAAACCATTCTCTCCAAATGCCAATGAGGCTCATTTTCTTATTTCATTCAGGTCTCTGCCCAAGGTTGTTTCACCAGAGAAGACTTCCCTGTCCACTCTATATAAAGCAGCACAGCATCCTCCACCCCTCATAAATCATCTTGCCCTGCTTTGTCTTTCTACATGCAACTAAATCAACACTTCCCCATAACTTATCTCTTTGCATACTAGAGTGCCAACTCCACCAGAGCAGGGAAGCAGGGACTTTGCCCTTTTTGTTCACTGCTATATCCTGAGTCTAGGACAGAGTCTTATATGTAATACGTTGTGGAATGAATGGGTTAAATACACAATATGAACAGGTTTTTAAAAAATTATTTGTAGTTAACAGAATCCCTGTAAAAATATAAAGTGTCCAATACTCAGTTGCTTATGAACCACAATAGCTTAACTGGGGTAACAGTAAAGATTTCATTAATAGGAAAACTGAATATAAATCACAGGTTGCACATGCAGATGTATCACTAGTCCATTCATCTCAGGATCTGACATGCTTATTTCTTTAGATCCTAGAAACTGATTAAGAACACTTTATAACATTTATTTTGATTAGATGCATACAAACAATTCTGGAGAATAGCATGCCTTTTTTCCTACACCCTGTTTATTTCAGAAAAACTAGGGGTCCCAGGATTTGTAATTCTCCAGTGTGCAACATAGCTTTCTCAAATCTTCTGAGTGTACTGTGGGGTTATCTCAGGATGAAATGGCCAAGGTAAAAAAACTACACACACCTCTTGTTAAAACATGCTTTTACTGTTTTTGTTTCAGCTGTGTGCTGTTTTCCCTTCTTTTGAGGGGATTAAGCAAACGTGGAAAAGGGAACTTTGCATTACTTATGTTAGTGCCATGAACTTATTTCCAAAAAGTACTCATTTATTAGTGATTTTAAGAAATACCCTACTTCTCTGCTTCCAGACTATAATGGCTGTTAACTGGCCTTTGTGTTCTGCAGCATCCTTCCTGCCTTGATTCCTCCTGTCAAGTGCCTTCCTGAGGGCACAGGCTTTTTGGTGATGGGGGATGAGGGGCAGAGGGGTTTGTGGGGGAGCAGAAGCCCCCTCAGTCTCCTCTGGCAACAACCCCGTCAGGCAGAATTAGCTGAGGCATCTGGCTATTTAAAACAAGGCAGGGGATAAGGCGTTGCACTAAAAGCTGCGAGGGATGTCTGGATAATCCAGCTGCATGGCCACATGCCAAGAGCTTCCTATCTGTAGTGTATTTGCATTACTCAGGCACTTTACCCCATCCAGAACAGAAATGACAATGAACCCTAATACCAAAAACGTATAAAAAAGGAAAACTCCCTTCTCACTTTCCCTCCCCCCCTTTCTGGAAAGAATTAAACAATATCTGTTTAAAACAGATGTGGAGGGTTTTTTTTTTTTTTTTTTTTTGGTTTTTTGGTGGGGGGGCAGATGGAGCAGGAAGGGCAAGGCCTTTCAAATGTGCAAAGGAAAATGCTGCTGGTACACCTTGGAAAAAATTTCAAAACATGCTATCATTGTCAAAAATAACAACAACAAAAAAGCTTCTGAATTGGCAACTGCTGCACCAGTATACTGGTGAGGATCTGGTGAACTTCCAGACGTGGGTCCAAACACCAATTGAGTGGAGCCCCAGTCTCTGAACTTGAGCTCAATTGCTCCAGTGAATGTCATTACAAATGGTGTTTGACTGCCACCACTCAGACAACACCATATTCTTTAGGTGTGTTATGAATAAAACTGATTGAACTGGGATCTTCCATTTAAATGTAGTTTCTTTAAGGAAAAAGATTTGTGTTTCCAACATGTGGACTTATATTTGTAAAAACAGGACTTTCTTGTGATCATTCAATATGCAAAAGAGGCAGGTGACATCCTATGGCAGGATAGCAAGGCAAAGAAAAAAAAAACATTTCAAAACTAGATTAGCACTCCCCCAAATAAAAGTTTTAGATCTCAGGCATTTACGTTCTAAGTTCTTGTAATTTAAGTTTACTTCAGATTCAAAGCAAACCCTGTCTGAGCCTCGTTACAGAAGCAAACAAAGGAATTGTAGAAAATGCTGACAAGGTAGTGCTGTGTCCTGTGAAGAATGTGTATTTCAGAGCCACACAGCTCAGAGGTGCCCAACCTTCTCAGTAACTGAAGAAATCTCTTTGTGAGCTTCAGTTTCTTCCTTTGCAAAATGAAGAGACGATCTACCCTGCTGGTTAAAAGCAGTGATAAAGGTCAAGTGCCAGATCCAGAGATGTTTGATGAGCTGTAGCCATCCTTATTTTTGCTGAAAGGCTGACTTTGATTACAAAAACAGGTCCCTTAAACACCAACCTCCCAGGCCACTGAGGAGTGGGTTTCCAGACTGCCTGCATTTTTCAGCTGTCAGAGAGTGGAGGGGCAGGGAAGCTGTCAGGCCCTTCATAGCAGGGGAAAATCTGAAACGGACCTCCAACAATTATCAATAGAAGTCAGATTTATCAAAACCAGGTTTGATAGTACATTGTAGGCACACCTGTAGAGGAAAATACTCTGCCTGCCATCTGTGAACAGGCCCTCTGATCCTACCCGCCCCCCTCGGTTTCTTTAAAGGATGGAGACTGGAACTTTTACATCTCCCATAAATACTTCTCAGCCCTTATCTGATTACATGCCCCTTTATCTCTCCATTAGCTAAACATTAGATTCACTTCCTCCCAGACTCTTTTCCACTCTTCTCCACTTCACCAGACTTTGAGAAGGATTAGCCAAGATCCCAGCCTCTCCAGCCCAACTCCCAGACTCCAGCTGAGCCAAATATAACACCACCTTCTCCCAGGGAGCTGAGCACACTCATTTTATTTTAATCACATCCCTGCCCCCCAGCCTTCCTTGTGCCCACAGATTTACAAAGCCTCTTTGATTTCATCGAATTAAACATGTAAAAATATTATGTGTGTGTGTAAGATATATGTGTATATATATGTGGACATATATATATGTCTAGTGGTCTTCTTAAAAGGAATCAACAAAATATTTCAGCAGAAGCAAATGTGTTGAGAAGCCAAAGGTATTGGCTATATTCTATTTGTTAAGTCAGTGGTGATTTTGTGGGTGTTCATTTTAAGTATCAACTACTTAAGAATTTTTAAAAAGTGGATTGCCCTGGCTTTAGAAATTTATATATTCTGAACCGTATGGGTGAGGAACATTATACATAATGTAGTTGTATGCATGGGGTATCATGATTTTCTGCTCTGTGCAAGCCACAGAGGTAGAACATTTGCTCTGATGCTTAATGTCACAGGAAATAAGGCCTCTATATTAACTACCAGAATGTGTACTGTTTGTTTGGTTAGGTTAGTCCACTACAGAAAACAGTGTTAAGTAAAGCCCACTAATTCCTACGGTAGAAAGACTTGACCGCAAAGATGCCAGATCTGGCAGTGGCCAATTCTGGCAAAGGCACCAGCTCTCCTCATGAACACTGATGAGCACACATTGTGAAGCAGAGAAGGAATTTTCTGAACATTAAACGTTTGCTTCATAGAGAGCATTGGTTTGCATGACTTGAGAGATGGGGAGGAAGCTGAAAAGTGAGCTAAGATCACTTAAGAAAAGGCTTCCCCACAGTTACTTAACATCAGTGAAATCAGCCACGAAATACACTTGACGGAGAGGCATCTCCAAAACTGCCTTACCCTGGTATCCGTTACTAAAAGAATCCACGTACTTGAATAGGTACCAACACCTGAATTTTAACTCAGTGCCAGGGCACTATGCCAGTGACCAGATTTACCGGCAGAAGAAAGGATGCTCTTCATCTGATCTTCATTGTGTCCGTGTTTTGCTGAGATGCTGCAGCTAATCTTGCCCATGCAGAGTAACATCCCCCGCCACCATGCAAGATTACAACATAGCTTTGATATGTTTTATCTTCATTAACAATTTAGGTATTTTTTAAATGGCATGAAATGAGTTTTTAGGAATAGAACTCCAATTCATAACATGATACCTAAAAGGTGGTGGGGTGGGGAGGGGGGGTTGCAGATGCCTTTCAATGACTAGGGATCTAACCTCCATCCAGGAACCAACTAGTCTGAAAACCAGGGGTCCTAACCATACTGTGAGAGCTCCAGAGGGAGTGTGACTAGGTTTTCCTCCTTCACGCTGTGTTGCGCTCAGAATCTGAGTGAAGCCACTAGGAAAAGTTTTGGGAATGCCCCTTTTAGTCTTGAGCCAAAAGCCAGTAAGTTCTGCTGTTTTTCAAGGTCACTAGTGCCCTCTGTGTCTAAGTTCTACCCTTGGAGGTGGGGGTAAGGGACACACCCAAGCCCAGCATCGTTGTTGTTGATGCTACCTAGCTACACTGAAGCATATAAATAAACCTACTTACTCACACACCATTTTCTAGTGCTCGTATTAGGAGGGGCCGTTTTCCCTGTTTCATGAAGGACACTGGTAGCACAGTTGATATTTGAAATATGAATGATTAAATTTAATCATTTATAAATTATTCTTCAGAAGCAATCCTAGCAAGTCACAGTTTATTAGACATGGGCCTCTAGAGTTTTAATTTTCCTAGTGAAATTCATGATTCTGATACAAAATATATGCCTATATCTTGTTTAATACACAGTGCTGATTTAGCACACTATGTGCCTCTATATTTTCTAATCTCCGAGTGCTACCTTACACTGTCAGATCACAAGAGCCACAGCAGCACGTGCGGTGCACATTCGGGCACATTCTCTCCCACAGGGGTGCTGAGGCACATGCCCTGCAGACATCCTTGGGAGTGGGACGGACACTCTGCTGGGCTGTCCCAAGCTGGTGCAGCAGGCAGTATGCCGTTCTCCAGTCTGGTCTCTCCCTCTTTCTTTGCTGCTGTGTCTTGTGACCCATAATGGACAAGAAAAGGAAATGAAGCAAAGACACAAAGGAACAAAGATCAGGGCTGGAAGTTAAACACGGAAGCTTTACAGAGGCTTAAGAGGCCTCTGAAGAAATAGCTGGGGAAAAGCACAGACAGAGTGGGATGCGCTGACATCCCAGCAGCCTGGAAGCACGGACTGACTATTCTAGTGAGCTCGAAAAACATACTGCAGCTGAGGCAAGTCGAAGCAAATGGTGGCCCCTGTTATCTCCTCAGAGAGAGAGCCCCTAGGGGTAAAGTCTAGGGGTAAATCTGCATGGATTGTGAGCAGAAGGTAGTGATGTCCATGGCATGGCAATGCCCAGGGATGCCGGATATTTCCTCATAAGATGCTGGTTTTCTGGACTCCTTTTCAGCAAGGTTTGCAAAGTTATATTAGATTCACTCCACTGTACTGTGTTTAAAACGCAATTTTTAACTTAACCTTTAAGCATTTACCTCCTGTAGTTTGAACAAGCGTAAACCCTGCACAGGAAATGAGTGATTCAGCTGGGTTCTACCTATACTGCTCTCATTTTTTTTTCTAAGTCTTTAATAAAAATCTTTTGATTTTACGTATTTAATATATCAAAAATGTCTTAAGCACGGAGCTACAGTTATTTTTAAAACAACAAAACCTTTCCTACCAACATTTAAATTCAGCACTTAAATTCAGAAACCTCAGGAATACTAAATACATGATATCCATGATGACTGGTCACTTATAATTGGCACACAATAAAGATAAAGGCATTACAGCTGTTCTGCTAAGGCACAACTGAAAAGAATAACATGGGGCAGTTTTAAACAGAAGCAATGATGTGTTCCTTGAAATAAATCTTTTTTTGGGGGGGGCCAGCTGGCCGGTACAGGGATGGAACCTGGACCTTGGTGTTATGATCACCACGCTCTAACTGACTGAACTAACCAGCCAGCTCCTTCACTGAAGTAAATCTTAGCTTTGGCACCCAAAGAGTCAATTTTAGAAGTTGTGTCTAAGGCAAATTTTTTAAAAAATGGTTCTTTGGGAACTCCCCGTGTCAGTATAACTTTCCTGAGCAAGTACCTCTTGAGGTGGGCAGTGCACCCAGTGAGAAGGAAAGCCTGGACAGGCGGGGCAGGATGGGCATGGTAGTTTGATGATTGTGAGGACTGCACAATCAGCAAAGAAAGTAACAACTTTTTCTTGAAATCTGAAAACTCTTTGCTCTAATCCTTATTAGTAGCAGAAATCCTAATTTTCCCATCCTGGGGGAACAGGGAACTGGAGACTGCTAGGCATATATATTCCTCTTAAACCCTTGGTGGCATTCCGGGTCAACCAGTTAGGACCTCTGTATCCGCATCAGTCAAGTATCAGTGGGTAAACTGCCTTGATAGTAGGCTCTGGAAAGCATTTAAAATTACTTTTAAATAAGGTGAGGATTATATGGGGATAGGGTGGATAATTCAGATTTAGGGCCTTCCTTCCAGGGCAATTCTCTATAGCAGACAAGGCTTCCAAACCCAACTGGCCATGTCCTCATGTCTGCCTCCCACCTCCTTCCTTTTTTCCTGTAACATCCAGGAATCCTATCTGCTATAGATTGTTACAGGTAATAAGATAAATATAGACATGTATATGTGTGTTTTACTGTAATGCTAAATCTATTATAACATTATACACAGCTTCTCTAAATGTTAACATGGATATTTTATGGTTAGTTAAAACACTTTAGGAAATTATGGGAAGATTTTATTGTTAACAGTTCATTAACATTTAAGGCATCTACTAGAGATGGTTTTTGTCAAAAACCACCTAAACATGAACAACTTTGACATAAGTAAACTACTTTGAAAAATGAAATTTGTTTTATTCAAACGAAAAAAGAATAAATTCACTTCTTACAGACTGAAACGGTCTATCCTAAAGGGCTGAGTTTCAGGATGATTACCCAGCACAAAGTGGGGACAAGGGATCCTGGGAGGTGACAGGCCAAAGTCTGAATCTAGGTTTAAGATTTTACTTTCATTGTCTGTCTGCTTTACTGAGCCTGGAGATCAGCAGAGTTCATAATTAATCATGATCAAAAGATTACTAACTTAAAACAAACAAAATAACCCACCGCTGAAGAACCTTTTCTTCTCCTACTTTTTATTCGAAAGCAATAATTTTCTTTGACTTTCCCTCTGTTTTACATACGCTTCCAAAAATGGTATTTACGATCTACATTTAAACCCTAAAGGCCAGCTAATGGAAATGTTGGATTACTAAGCAAAACTAACTCTCACCACATTAAAGTGTACATGTAATAGGAAAATTGGTGCTTCAAAACACAAACAGCAAAGGGAGTTGTTTAAAGTTAATAATCTCCAATTCAGGGCTTTAAACTGCAGCCCTTGAACTTCTGTGCCTGACTTTCTCAGAATATGTTTGCTTTTTTTTTTCATTATTGGAGAAAACAAAAGAAAAGAGTACAGATGCTCCTCGAGTTATGATGGGGTTATGTCCTGATAAACCCATCATAACCTGAAAATATTCTAAGTAGAAAATGCATTTAATACACCTATCCTACCCAATATCATAGCTTAGTCTAGCCCACCTTAAATGTGCTCAGAACACTTACATTAGCCTACAGTTGGGCAGAATCATCTGGCAACATAGAATACTGTAGAACATCAGCTGTTTACCCTCCTAAACAGCTGCGCCTTGCTGCTGCTGCCCAGCATCCGAAGATCACTAACCTGGGAGAAGATCAAAATTCAAAATTCGAAGTATGGCTTCTACTGAATGTCTGTCGCTTTCACACCTTTGTAAAGCCCCCCAATCCTAAGCTGAAGTATGGTAAGTCAGGGACTGTCTGTACTTAATAAGCCACATGCTGAAATGTTTAGGGAGGAATGCACTGATATCTGCAGCTTACTTTAAAATGCAGTTTTAAAAAACCATGGAGATGAATGGATAGGTATGTTTGTGATAAAGCAATAATAGCAAAACGCTAATTGCAGACGAGGCGGTGGGCATGGGGGTGTTGAGTATACTTCTTTCCACTTTTCTGAACATTTGAAAACTGTCATAAGGAGGAAGAGTGAGAGAATTTATAGTGTCATATTCTAGACTGAGATCAGTACTAAATCTACAAGATGTTGAAAATAGTACTGAAAAGTCTGGTTACTTCTCCTCCTGCAATCCAGGACACAGTTTCCAATTTTTAGCTGCTGCCTGTCCCCTAAAAGCAAACCATGGTAGAAAGGTCAGGAAATAACTTTACCAAACTATGTTAATGCCAAATTATAAACCTACAAAATCCTTTTCAAGCTAGTCCTTAGTAAGACCTGTTCTCAAACAAAAGGAGGTGATAATTTAACCCACAGGGAGGAAGGAAATTCAGCATATCATGCAGCAATAGGATGACAGGATTTTTAAGAGCCTCAGTATTTATACTCCTGGCGGATCCACTGGACATGCATGCTCTCTGAGATGGCAAGAATTACTATATCATTTGGCCCCTTTCCCCCCTAGGATTCTGCCACCTCTCTTATTAGAGTTGGAAAGCTAAACACACGCAGAAAGAAAGAAAGAAAGAAATGCATACTCAAGCCTCTGTTCTCCCAGAAGAATGCTGGGCTGCTCTTCACTGCCCCAGAAGAGACTGGAATGGAGGTGGGCCCGAAGAGCCACAGGTTAGTTACACCTCTTAAGTTAGAAAGAATTGTAGAAACCATCCACTCTGGACCCCTCACTCAGAAGGAGAAATTAAAATCCAGACTGGAGAAGGGACTTATTCAAGGTCACTGACATTAGGGACCAAGATCCAGTCTTTGTAACCAACTCTGCCCACACTTTTTTTTGAAAAGGTCTCTGTGTTGTGGCAAAAGTCCCCAAGATATAAGAGAAGTTATTCTTGCTGGTCTCTTAAAATTTACTAGATAGGAAACTGATTGTGTGAAAGGAACTATAAGGAGAAATGAAGAGGTATCACTAATGACACAGCTACATGAAAACATGACAGTCTGAGGGGGTGGGCAAGGAAGTCCTATCATCTTGGCAGTTTCTTACTAACAGAAGCAGTCCCTTTTTGGATCTGTCAGTTTAACTAGTGCCGTAAGTCAGGAGACCTAACCTTTACTGCACAGCTCACACTGGGTGAGACACCCCAGACTCTACTACTGGGCCTCAGTTTCTTCATATGTAAAATGAGGGGTAGGGGCCAAATGACTTTTGAGGTCCCTTTTCAACTTTGGTCCCCTTTTAAACTTTGTGTTAGAAAAATAAAAAGGCCTTACAGTCAGAGGGCTTAGCAAACTTAAGCCACTAAAATATCCTACAAAAGCAGATCAGAAAACTCTCAGCAGTAAAATGCAACCGAAAACATCTTTCGAATAGGAAAAAAACCTAAAACCACAAAGACCTGAAACCACGACAAACTAACAGACATGTTCTCTCAGTGCAAGTGTTATTATGCAATTATAAAGTTCTCAGGAGTGAAACTGGTTTATCAAAGTATGTTGAAAAAGTAAGAAAATGATGAACATTGAGTTTCAATAAGTTTAATAAGATCCTTTGTTAAAAAATAGGTACAACCTAGTCATCTAGCTGGGTTTATATATCCACAAAAACAAGATTCTCTTTAGCCCTCCCAAGGAAAATCCTCAAGACACATTGATTGACCACATAAAGCCAAAGAAGAGGAGAGGAGAGATCTGCCCCTTTTCTCCCAAATAGTTATCCTATATGCATTATCAGCTGACTCAAGACGAACTCTACAGTGAAGAAGGGAAAATGTCAGGAAAAGGTGATGAAGCAATTGCTTAACTTAGAAGTGGGGAGGGACATTTCTCTAGACCTTTGACAAAGCAACTCTGTGCACTTCAAGTTGCATGCTAGGTCCAGGCTGCTTCAGTGTGCAAAATGAGTTCCAGTCCAAAAGTTTTCAAGTAAGTCAGTTGTTTGCAACTGTAATGTTATTTTCCTTAGAGGAAATACATAAAATGGTGAACAACAGGGTTCTCAGTCCAGTAGTACATGAAAACCTAATCAATTCCTAAACCACCTGAAATACAGTTATATTCCCAAATGTTACGACTGCCTACTGTCTCCTTAACAGAATTGTCCTTCCCCACCACAGCGGGAATGGCCAGTTCTACTCAGCTCTTGCTGGGTCTTGGCCAAGGGCTCTCCTTTCCCGGTGTGGGGTGGGGTAGAAAGGAGCAGAAAGGTAAGCAAGGAAGAATTCTTAAAAATCCTGAGCTAGACTTCATTCTGGGGTCTCTGGAATTTGACTCCACTGGATCTTGAATGGCTCCAAAAAGAGCTAACCTGATGATCTGCTAATACTGGTGAGAAATCTTTAAACCTACACAAGCAACCTGACCAACAAAAAGCAAAGCAAGTAAGTACTCAAACTCAAAATGACTTGTTTAAATGCAAATACATCAATGGTATCCCTATTAATACTATGGTTTACAAATTACAAATTAAGCGTTACTGGGGAAACTTTTAGGGTCACTGTTGGTGAACAATTAAGGCAATAGTCAGACTCATAGGATAATCATGATGTAGTGGATTCTTGACTAGTTGACTCAACAGACAGACAGGATTTGATCAGTACAAGTAATTCCCTAAGTTACTTTCCCGACATTAAAGAACTGGGCGGTAAGGAGAATGCATAGGTTAACTAGCTACCAAGCTTGCTCATGGCTTTAACATGTCTTGAAATATTTTTTTCATTTGTAGGGGAGCATTGTAGTTAGATGTACTCAATTCAAAAAGAACCCCCAGGAAACACTAGAGCTATCTGCACCTCCCCGAGTCTACCAGCTTGTGAAAGCACTAGAAGGCATTTTATTTTAAGACTCATGATCTTCACCAATAATTGAGATCCTGGGTGGCTACCCAGGGACCATGACCAACATGCTTGCAGCAGGGAGCCCAATCAAGCTTTAAGTTATGCATGTAGTGGTGGCTAAAGACCGCTGCCCAAGGCAGGACAACCAAGTAGCCTCAGCCAACTTCTTCCACCAGAGAGCTTTAGTTATAGGTGGCACTATGCCTGGCCGACCAGATGCATTACACTACCCTAAAGCTATACTGTTATAAACCCATCACTGAAGGATGTCATTTAGTATTGAAAGAAAGAATAAAATATCCCCCTACTTAATGCTGGTCAAGAGGAACAACTCCCAGCTCATTTTATTGTTCTGGTTTTCTAGGAAAGTCACCATCCCTGAATATGCCATCACAACTGAAAATTGATGGTACTAGCAATTTTCTATATGGAAGCTCTTGTGTAAACTGAAGAGGCTAGGATAAACACGAGGCAATATGACATGACAGTATTTTTTTGTGTTTGCATAAAGAGAATAAACCTTAACATTTATTGTAAGGAAACTCCTATCTCAAAAGACAATTAATTTCATACCCATGTTTACTGCAGCATTATTCACAAAAGCCAAGAGGTGAGAACAACCTAAATGTCTGTCAAGGAATGACTGGATAAACAAAATGTGGTATATACGTACAATGGAATATCATTCAGCTTTAGAAAAGAAGGAAATCCTGTCATATGCTACAATATGGATGAAACTTCAGGACACTGTGCTAAGTGAAATAAGCCAGTAACAAAAAGACAAATATTATATGATTCATTCCACTTACATGGTATCTAAATGTAACTAGTCAAGGACACAGAAACAGAAAAGTAGAATGGTGGTTGCCAGGAGCTGGGGGGAAGGGGAAAGAGAGTTTTGTTTGATGGGTACAGAGGTTCTTTTTTGTTTGTTTGTTTCTCTCTTTTTTTTAAGAGTTTCAGTTTTGCAAGATAATAAAGTTCTAGAGATCAACAACAATGTGCACATAGTTAATACTACTACAAACTTAAAAATGGTTAAGATAATAAATTTTATGTTATGTGTTGTTTACAATTAAAAAAGACAAACTGAGAAAAAAAGGGGGGGCCACTTGAATTATGTATACTAAACGACTCCATATTCAGAAACTGGGTTTAGCTAAGGAACATTTCTGCAGTCCTTAAGAAGTAAACATTACCATTATTGAAAAAAAAATTAACTTTTCCCTAATCATAAAAGTAACATATGTCCATTGTGCAAGTTACATACATCACAATTATCCTTTAAGAATTATTCTTCAATACTAAGAGGAACAATTAACAAATCTGTAAGACCTTCTCAAGAGAACTATGAAAGAAAGATCTTGTGCTTCAAATATAAATGTAAATGTTGCCTTTGCTGTGTTCCTTGGGGTATAAGGTGAATCACACATATAAAAAACACAAACATTTCCTTTAGTATTGGTTTTGCTGAGATAAAAATGGCTTTTCTAATCAAATCACTTCAAAGAAGAACAGAAGAAAGTTGAACAGAATAGATTTTCTCCTAGTTGTCGGCTCCAACAAATTCCTCTAATCCTTAGACAATTATATTCTAATAAAACACTCACCATGTTTACAACACAAGCGACAGAATCCCTGAAAATACTTTTTATGATTCATCCCTTTTTATTTCTTCTATTTTAACCTCACTTTTAAAGATTATTAGACACATACACATAAACACACACATGCACACACACATAATCATGAGGATTTTCTAACAGTTCCATTTCTTTTACATGAAGGTTAGCGACGTTTTTTACTTAAAGCAGAAAAAAGGGGCTGTTTTATTTTTCTATGGAACAAGTTCCTGCCAGATTTTGCACACTGCAGTTCTCTGGCGATGTGATGAGAACACATGCCCACCCACGGACACTAATTTTGCTCTTCACCCTTCCCAAGCAGCCTTTATGACACATGCTGTCTGTGCTCCATTTAACAGAACTCAAGAGGCCAAACAGCAGGGCCCTATGGGGCCAGAGCAGTGACAGGCAACCCATCTCTTCCACTGAATGGGTATAAGGGACATGTGTTTAAAAAAAAAAACATAAAAAAAGCCAAACCCTGCTTGGACATCTCCAATCTGAAAAATTTTTACAACAGCATGAATTAACACTGAAAACTAAGTCATCTCTTGGGTTGAAATTTGGAAAGAGACAGTAGCTTGCTGTGCTTCCTTGCATACTGAACTCTGACGATAATACTGCTAACTCCCTGAGCTGCTCTCAGAAAGTGCAGCAAATAAGGTACCACTCTCATCCCAAGCCTAAAGCTCTTTCTAAGAGGGCTGAAGTGCCAGCCTGGGTCTGAAGCATGTGCCTTCTCCATGGTAATCATTAGTCATGAAGAAATGCTGGTGATTAAGAATCCAACTGGGAATGTGCATGGCTTCCATAACTGTCCCACACACACCCTAAGACAATGTGGACACAGTTGATACAATGAGCTGTCAGCAAACTTACATCAGGACTGATAAAAGTACATGCTTGTTTGATAAGAGGGTGGTAATTCACCCCATTTATGTCTTCTTAAGAGTGGAGATTAAGGGCCGGCCCCGCGGCTCACTTCGGAGAGTGCGGTGCTGGGAGTGCCGAGGCCGTGGGTTCGGTTCCTATATAGGGGTGGCTGGGGTGCGCTCACTGGCTGAGCGTCGTGCAGACCATACCATGCCGAGGGTTACGACCCCCTTACCGGTCAGGAAAAAAAAAAAAAAGAGTGGAGATTAAGTCCTAAGAAGCCTGTTCTATGCTTGTCTCTGGCTTTTCTGAGCTGCAAAGGAAAGTCACTATTTCCAGATAATAATACAAGATTGACTTACAAGTGTTATTAGTCCCACCCACCACGTAGGCAGAATGACCATAAACTCCTTATGTGGGGAGAACAATGTAATAACAGGAAAAAAAAGTGGGCAACTCACAGGTCAAGTTCTCCTGTGAGAGCTATAGTCATGGCCACACACACATTCATAAATCACACATCAGTACAGCAAGAACAGACGATGCAATAAACAGGTCTCTCTAAATACAAGTAAGTGTTTTTAGATGTTGGTAGATGATCTACAGTAATTTTAAATAAACCTGTTTTTATGAAATGGTTAATGAATTCATAATAGCTTTGAGTCAACAGAATATAATTTTAAAAGATGCTGAAAAGAAGAGGGGTTTCAAACCAGCAAAGGCTGGTAAAAACTGCTCTACTACAATATCTTAAATCCTCTAACCTTTCAGGATTCAAATGCTCTCTCCCTAACTGCTGCTCCCTGCAAGAAACAGAGCAAGAAAATCTTCCATCTGAGGTTATGTTACTCTTCCTGGCTCAGAAAACATGGTCACCAAAACTATCAAATGGATTTTTGAGTACAGCAGTTTTTTTTAAATTTAATTTTTTAAAATTTTTATTTCCACCCAAGAAGAGTAAGATTCTGAAAAACCAAAAGGGAATAGCTCAAAGTAATTAGTGGCTCTGGATTATAGACTCCAGTAAATCTGTGAATAAAAGAAAATCTAGGGAGGAATCTATTGCCAATAATGATGAATCCCCACTAGAGCGGGAATTAAATCAAGGACAGGGCTGGGCCCGGATCTCAAGCATTTTTTTATTTAACACTACCCCACACATTGCTCTGAGCATAGGCAGTGTCTCACTCAATATCTATTGATTGCTTCCAAATTGAATGATAGGAGACCTTTGGTACTGGTTATGGCTCTGTATTCCTCAAAAGGGAAAGAAGAAATCTAAAAACCATGTGGTGACCCTGAACTGACGGCTCACAGTGTTTAACAGCAAAGCCTCCGAGAAGTAGTAGCCACAATCCTGGAGTGGTTATTGTTGCCAAATCTGTATGATCAAAATCCCCTGTATGTAGTGTAACCGAAGCTAAAAGAAACCTATGTTGCTCTGGAAAGAATATGGACAGGACCTGAGCTAGTCTCAAGTACACAAATCACAGGAAAACAATATATTTTCACTGAAAATACCAATAAATTGGGAACTTTCAAATAAATGTATTTATATCCCTACCTAAACTCATTTTCTGTAGGCCTCAAGGAAAAATAATGATACAATGGAACCTAATGTTTCAGCAAAATCAAAGAAAATTAGCTATTCTGCCTGCAAGGTAAAACAAAATTAATTCACATTAATTTTCTGATGACTTTTGACAATGTGAACCCTAAGTTGAGTGTGTCATTTGCCCAAACTGCAAGAGACAACCTAGTTTACTGTAAAATCACAAAATATAGGCTTTAGTTCAAGCTGAGATTTTTAAAGTAGCTTTTCTTCCACAACTTCTAAAAAATTGTTAATAATAAATAATAATGGCCCTCAGTTTGAATCTAAAATTTTTTTAATATCACCAAGTGCTATTATTAAATATGAAGTATATATGCATGTATACACATACATATATAAAAATAAGCACTACAGATGTGGGCAGAAAAATTCTTAGCAAAACCCCCACATATTTCAAATACTGCTCTTCCTCATTATTGTCCTCTTCCATAATTAGCATGTTACAGCATAACAGGTGGCTTTCATTTATAGAATGCAAAATTAATGAAATTTGGAGATGGTCCTGTCTCCGAAAACAAATTGGCTATTCTAAAAAAAAAGTGTACCCCTAAAAACAAACAGAAACAAACCAAATAAACTCCCTTCATGCTGGCTTTCCAAATTATATGAATTTCTGAATGTATTTAAATAAGTAATGGAAAGCATTTACCGACAGTTTAAAATTCACACACCTCAAGGAAAACAAGTCACTATCATGGGCTTTACAAGAAAGGGGAAGAGAAACAAAGACTATTTTTCCCAGCTTGGTAATCCCAGATCTGTTTAATACTCTCTGAGTGATAACAGAATTTATCACTGTAGACTGGGCTGCTCCACAAATGCTAAATCTTAGGCAAATTTGTGGGCAGTTGTGTTATAGGTCCTGACCCAGCCATTCTGGACAGACAGACCAGGAAAGCATAAATAGTACTGCTATAAACTAACTATAGCATCTGTCCCTAACAAGTAGGACTCAAAAAGTATTTTTTAAAAATATGAGGAGACACTGAATAGACTGTTAACACCCATAGGAATGTTTAATATACTCAAATAAACAAGGTATGTGCCTTAACTAGTCAGGCATTGTTTAAATTTAGTGAGTGAAGAGAGAGAGAGGGTCAGACAGGCAGACACAGCCTCCCAATTATGCAGAACAATCCTTCGGATCATATGAAAGCTATAATTAAATGTTGCTACCAAATCCCCACTACCCTTTCCCTTCCACCTAGAAAAAGTTAATGTATGAATTCAGTAGGAGCAAGTTGTTATTTGCAAAGAATAATTATATTCACTCAGTAGGGGAATGAAGCTTTCTTGCATTAAGTCATGCATCTTGGGGGTAGGAAAAAAGCACAATACTGAAAGAAACACAACATAACACAATAGTTATCATTCCTTAGACCACCTCCTTCAGCTTACCTTTGCTTATTCATTTTTTTAAAGGTCTAAGCTACCCACCCAAAAGGTATACCATCTCTGTAAGCTGTTTCTTAGGCAGCATCTTTTAGACTGAGGACTTAGGCAAAGGGATGGTTAAAACCGTTTCTCTGAATATCTAAGGAGAAATTTGCTTTCACAAAGGGAGATGAGTGGATAAGGGCTCTGTGTTCATGCACAGACCAGTGGTTACCTATCTGTCCTCGCACGTGGGCACACACACATATACAAACACACACACACTTTGGTTCTTTACAATTAGAATAATTTTTCTCCCTTAAAAAAATGTTAAAAGCAGACACCAGAAAGGTTAGGCAGAAGAGAATGAGAAAATAAAGTTCATGTAAACAGTAAGCACATACCTGCTGGGCGATGCCATTTCCTCTACATTGTGGAGCCCAAGTGCTGGATATTAGCATTATTGCTACTATAAAGCTTCTGATAAAAATGGATCGTCTCTTGCTGACCTGAGAACCAGCTGGCTGCTTGAGAAGTGGTTTCCCCCATATATGATTCAGTCTCCTTGACAAATATACTGCATTGTACTGGATGAGTCATCCGAGGGTTAGTCCGCATTTTATAGGCCTGTTGTGTCATTACTCACATTCAACATCCTGCTTCTCAAAAGTGGAAACTGGAAGCCTGACAGCTGACAGATGCTTTTTCCAATTAAAATATTGTTTAAAAAAATTCCTGTAAGTTATGATTATCAGTCATTGATGATAGTGTGAAATGCCCAGGAAGCAAACGGCACAGCTTGATACCTGAGATTACGATCTATAGAACCACAAGAGCAAATTCTCACCTGCCCCCATCTCCAAACCAAATAATACTGTTCAGAGTTGAGAGCAAGGATCCCTTATCTTTTAAGCTATCAGTTGAATTAGTATACATGGACCTTGTTGATTGTGTTGTAAGGTTACTCAGTTGCAGGAACTATGTAAAAACTACCCATCAAAATTGTATTACGTAGGATAGTGATATTGTATTTATAAGATGTCTACTTTTTAGAGAGGCATTTGATGTATGTTAGGGGTGAAATGATATGATATCTGAGACCTGTGAATATTTGAGCCAATAAATAAATAAATAAATAAATAAATAGGGATGGGATAAAGAAATGAGGCAAAATCTTAATAAATTGCTGCATCTGTGTGGTAAGTATATGCAGGCAGACGGTATTTTTCTCTCTTTTGAGCATCTTTGAAAATTTTCACAATAAAACGTTTCTAAAAATTAAAAAAAAATTTCTTTTCCAGTCTCAACAATCTATGCCCAAACAAGACACTTTTCTAGTTAGGTATAAAGCTACCACACATGTGCATAGGGTTCACCATACACACAGTGCGACAAAGCAGCCCTGTGGGTGTGGGAGCTGCAGGTGAAGCTGTTTTAGCCTTCCCACCGGAAGGTTTGATACACATGTTCTATGGCCATTGTGAGGGCTGCATCAATCCCCTGTACAAAGGCCTGGTATCCTCTCCTTCCAAGACTGTCTGGTTATTGTTTTCTTATGCTTTCTTTGAGGACATAAACCCCAGCCTTGTTCATAAGCTCAATGTCAACATTATGAAGTAGAGGTGACTACTTCCAACTTCCTTATATGGTTTTGAAAATGCTCCATGAGAGGTTATGGAGCATCTTCAGCCCCTCACACCAACAAATCCCTTTGTAAGGTGGCATAGTGTCTGCTCGATTCGCTTAATGCTCAAAATGGGTTACTTAAACCACATGGAGGAGGAAGAGGGCTTTCATCTCACGGCTGGAAAAAAAAAATCCAGATATGAAAGCTCCGATGTATGTTAAAGGAAACTACTGTTGAAACTATGTCATTTAAAAAACTATCCATGTCGATGCGTTGTAAAAGCATGACAAGTCACCACAGGAAACTTAAAATACAGAGGTCCTACTAAAGCCCAGAACCTTTGTACTGTCCCTTTAGTTTTGAAACTAAAGGATGGGAGGATGTTTCAGGCTGAGGCTCCCACCTCAGCCAACAGCTAACTCCAACTCTCAAATGATACTGTCTACTAGGACCGAAAACTGGCTGCAAATGGTTGGGACAGAGGGTACCCCACGCAACATCAACTTACAACCTCAGTAATCCAGACGATTAGGACTGTGTGTGGGCTGAACTGAAGACTTCCTTAGCTTTGATAAATTCTTTCCTCATAAGGATTGCAAGCTACAGTCTTATCAAAATGTTCCCTTGCAATTTCATAACCTTTCACACACTTGAAAAGCATAACTTACCTCAACCCAACAGGTAGAAATGGGGGGAATTAATAAACTTCTAAACTGAGTTTCTATAAGTACTTTCAAGAAATAAATCTATAGTTCATTAAAGAATTTTATAATTCAGATTTTACGAATTAAAAATACAAAAATAACAGCAATAACAACATATACACACACATAGAGAAGGACTGAAAATAAGGCAATATGGTAAAATGTTAACAAATGGGGAACTGGGTATAGAAGAGTCTTTCATACTGTTCTTGCAATTTTCTGTAAATATGAAATATTTCAAAATAAAGTGAAGAATACACTCACAAATACAGAAAAGAAAATAATAACTCCTGTTATAAAAAAAAAAAGTTTTATGGGTTTAATTACCACCATAGTTGCTGCTGCCAACATGCCTACCACTTAAAAAATGTTGGACCATAAAGAAATTTACTGAAATGTTGACACTAGGAAATTTTAACATCTCCTCTGGGTTTGGGCTTCTCAAAGGGTGTTTTTTGCAAACAATTTTATAAGAGGCTGCCCACACACACAAAACTCAAACATATATTTTGAGAAAGTAACAACATACTATATCCTTGAGAATACGGTTTATGTTTGTTTAGCTTTGCATTTCCCAAACTTATTTGACCACAGAATCCTCACCCCCACCACCTATTACCATCCCAATGAGCCTGCTGAAAGAACTTTGGAAAACAACACTGCTGGAAGTGATGAATATGGAATACTTTCTTTCTGATCTTTTACTCTAAGTTTTTTTCAGAACACATTTTACTTATTATAACAACAAAAGACATCCAAGCTTGTCTTCTGCCATCTGCAATGTACATTTCTATTTGGTTGACCTGCATGCTAATGACCACCATTAGTCAGAAAACAACTTGGATTATGCAATTATCCAGTCTCTCCTGACCATACTAGAGTGGTCTGTGCACCATCAGTGAGGAGCCTGTACCTGTGTGTACAACAGGTTGGCAGCTCACACTAGCGCTGGCATTGCTGGTAAGAGCTGGCTGGCCAGGGGTGAGGCCATCCCAGGGAGCAGTAGCCTGCTCCACGCCCAGCTCCACCTCGCCATTTTCAGAGCACTGGGTCTTGGAGCCTGGATGTCTTTTGCCTCTGAGCTTCAGGCTTCACAAACTCATTTCCCAGTATGGATCCTTGGGAGGTAAGAAGCAAAACTAGCTGGGGAAAGCACAGTAGAACATGGCTCCCAATTTCTTATAACTTTCTAATGGACTCTTAAAATTCTTGCCATGTATTAATTTATAAGGGTTTTTAGCAATTACCTATGGGGGGGGGGGGCGCGCTAAAGTCCAAATGCTGGCAAATGCCAAAATCTGAAAACAAACATGGCTATCAGTGATGTAGGTACTGTAGGCTGTATTGTGGAGAAGAGCTTAAGCTTGGAGTCAAGCTGTCTTGGTTCAAAATCCAGCCTTGTCTTTACTTACGTTATCTAACTTCTCTAAGATCTGTTTCCTTTTCTGTAAAATGGATATAATACTATTAATAACCTTACAGAATTGTTTTGAGTGAGATAAATGTGATCATTCCCAAGAAGTACTTAGCATAGGCCCTGGCCACATACAGAATACTCATTAATTTATGCTAGCAACAATGATGACGGTAGGGTGTTCATAAGTTTAATGAATTTAGACTCTTGGGGTGGGCACATCATGGCCAGCTACCACACTCATCTGTTTATATACCGTCTGTGGCTGCTTGAGAGCTACAAAGGCCAAGTTGAGCAGCTTTGACAGAAATCACATGGTCCCCAAAGTGGAAAATATTTACTATCTAGACCTTTACAGAAAAAGTTTGTTGACCCCTAGTGGTCAACATTTGGATGGATAAATAACCAGGTCTTTTCCCTACAGAAGTTTTGGTCATCAGTTCCTCATTCTGTGTAACGTCCCAATTTAGAATCAGATGCATAAGTGTTATTTATGGTGATACGGTCTACGTGAGCTGTAGCTCATGCTTTCCTTACAATACAACACACACACAGAGAGCTGTACACACAGAGCTGTCTCACAGCGGTGGCAAAATCTACAGAGCCTAAGGCTGGCCTGTTGGTCTTTCTGCCTCCCCTCTTTCCTGACCTGCCCACTCAAGAGGACCTCCCCTATTTCACAGCCTAGTGACACCAGCTGAACTGTGTGAGTCCACAGCACGCCTCCCCTCCCCAAGTCACATCTGTGCATTATATGTAAACCACATGTGTCCCCAGAGCTTGAAACAAGAGGTGAAAGATGATCCGGAAGAGGCATTCAGGAAACCGAGCAAACAGAAATGAAGAGGGCTGGATGGCCACATGCAGGATTAATAAAGGAGTGAGGGGCCTTCAGAAATTAGGACTGCAGCAACACTGTCACCGCAGACAAGAGCCCAGGAAGGAGACTGAAGGCCAACAGAAAAATGAAGAACACACGCCTCAAAAACAGGTCCCGAGACACTACCCTGCATCCAACTGTGCTGCATATTTTCTTTGGCAGGAAAACTTGTTTATTTGGAAAATGAATCCACAGCATTAATGGATAATGCAGGTGAAGGGACTCCTGGGCCTGGTCTCTGGGAGGGGAAATTTGAACAAAAGAAAGCATTCTGCCTTCAGTTACGTTCTCTTGGGGAAAAAAAAAAATTCTTAGCCAGCTCTTTGCATAGAGATTAAACCTGGGGTGTACTTAGATATACACAGTGTCTTATACATGGGGTCACTTGTTGCCTTACTGGCAAATATCAACATCTCTGAGAGGCCAATCCAATAGAGAAATGCCTATGTTAAATATTAAAGTGAATGATGAGGGCTGGTCAAGGAAGGGGGGGAAGGGGGGGAAGCAAACGATTTCCACTGTCACCTACTGAGAGCAGAATTTCAGAGACAGTACACATAGTGGCAAATATCCCTGGAAGCCAAGTCAGTTTTCAACTGTGTTTCTTAAAGTGTAACTGGCTGGCATCAGGGGCAAAAGGCTCTCTCCAAAGCTCGTGGTTATTTTGGGGATGTTCAGCTTGGCCAGAGCCAGAGGACATGCACTGATGGAATGTGTATGGACTATTATGCTGAGCAGATTTTTTTTTTTTTAAGTAAGAGACCCTGTGAGGACCTTTCAGAGCTAGGATTGTGGATTGAGTCTAGGTTTATTTAGGGAAAGGCAAAGGGAACTCACATTCGTCCAATACATACACTCTCTGTGGGGTGCTCCATATGGTTATATCATTGCACCCACAAATTTTGTTCCTGGCCTGTATGGAGAAAAAATATGGGGCTGAACTAGTAGACAGATTTAGTCTAGATAGTCTAAGTTTCTCCAGCACAGTATGATACCCAGACAGGGCAGGACTGATGAAAGGAGGAGAAGAAATTTGAAATGTATTAGGAATACAGAAAGCCACTCTGGAAAATTATGGCCGGAGCCAAGGGCTTAGCATGGAAAACAAATGGTCAAAGCATTCAGGGTGCTGGTGATATGGCTGAGTCAGAGGCCAGGTGTCTATGAAAAGACCAGTTTCCCCTTCAAGACTGGAGAAGAAGTACTGAGGACCAGTCAGGGCAAGGCCTGGCTTCCCCAGAGATCTGGGCTGCAGAGAAAAACCAATACTAGATCTAGGGTGGAATTTTAAGTTCAAGGGGTGGGTCTGGCTCAAGACCTGGAAAAGAGACATAGAGAGTGCCTAAGGAGTGACGATTTAATGTACTGAGCATCTGCGAGGCTGAGCAATGAGGTATGTGCTTGAAATCTGCTCAAGGGTGTATGAGTGCATCTTATTCTTTAAGGTGCTCTCATACCAAGACAATCACTGCATAGACTGAGTGTGCTGAACCCAAGTCTGCCGTTCAGGCTAGCTCAGCTCACCCTGTTTGTTCCCTGCTTCCATGCCAAAATTAGACCTGAAGCTGCTCAAAGCCTGTATAATTCCAGGAACAATCTTCAGGAGAGAAATCTATCACTCACCTTGATGCTGGCCACAAAAAGTTACCCGAGAAAAGGGTAGCTTTCTAACTAAGCAAACCTTCCATGTGGAAGCCATCTCTGTTTGTCAGACAGCTATACAGACATTCAGCTGTAGAAATGGAAATCTCTTCTGCCAACTCTCAACAATACTTTTAATCATTCACCTATGTATAGCACACAATTAATGGAGTCAGAAATCCTGCAGCTCCATTCTATCAAAAGGCAGCAGCTTTGGCCTGGCTTTGCCATTAGTTATACAACCTTGGGCAGAGTCATTTAACTTCTTTGTACCTCGGTTTCCTTATCTAGAAAATGTAGAGTTTAAACTAGTTCAGCCCTTGAAGCTTCAAAATTCTTCAATGAATAGATTGGTAACAGCTAAATAAGAAAACTGCCTAATAATCTAAGTAGACAAAGAAGGGAGTGGAAAGAAAGCTGGGCGGGGCCGAGCCCGTGGCGCACTTGGTAGAGTGCTGCGCTGGGAGCCCGGCGACGCTCCCGCCGCGGGTTCGGATCCTATATAGGACTGACCGGTGCACTCACTGGCTGAGTGCTGGTCACGAGAAAAAAAAAAAAAAAAACCGACAAAAAAAAAGAAAGCTGGGCGATGCTGGTGGATCAAGACCAAGGGATTGGGAGGAAAGCTATGTTCTTGACCCTGGATCTAAGGGATCAGACTAAACTAATGCACCAGTCTGAAAGGGTATGGATCTTACCCCAAAATAGAACTGACTTTTCCTTACAAACCAACATTAGTCAACAACAGCAGCTAATGTCGACATTAGCTATGTTTTATCATATGTGAGCACTGACCCTTAGAATCACACAGGACTTTAATTCCAGACAAAGATCCAAGATGGGGAAATGGAGTCTAGCACATCCTCTTCTCCATCTTCATGACAATCAGTACCACAATTACAGCATTTTGTTATGACTTGAATGTCATCTTTGCCACTGGACTTGAGACTCTCAAGAAAAATTTTTTCTTTTTGTTTTTTACTTTCGTAGTTCAGTATCTGGCATATGGCAAACCTTCAATTGACTGGGTTTCTTTCATTCATTCAATAAACACAGATTAGCCTTTACGGGCTTAAACAGGGTATGGAGATGAAGATAATGTGAGGGAGGGAAATGACAGATAGATGGTAGCAAACTTTTGTAATGTGTATCTTTTGTCTTTATCACAAAAAGTGATAAATTCATTGTAGAAAATTTAGGAAATGCAAAGAAAAACATTCACCTGAAATGTCATCTAGATGGTAGAACTGAAGAGTATTACAGGCATCCTCAGTTACGTGATGCATGCTTGCTAATTTCAAATATTCTTCGCCACTGTCTGAATTCCATTTAAAAAAATGATTGGAAAATAATATTCTCTTATTTTTGTATTTATTTATTTATGACTAAAAAAAAAAAGGTATTGTGCACAGGACTTTGCATGATTTTTTCCCCCTGCTTTAGTTCAGCTCCCCAGAGGGGCAAATAAATAATATATGGGTCTCACACCTTATGGATCTTAGATATTAGGTAAGAAACTAAAAGAGCAACCTAGAAGTCTAAAACGGACCTTAGAGATATCTAGTTCTAGACCAACCACACTTGACAGATGAGGAAACTAAAGCCAGTGATCAAGTTCCTTGTTCAAATTCAGTTGTAGGAGCCAGAACTCAGGTTGAACTTGACTAAATCCATTGATCCTTACTGGGTACTTTAGCTACCTAGCTAAAACCAAAATCATCCTGGAATTGTCACACTGTTAACTTTTGGTTTCTGAAAAGCAAGCAATTAGAGATGATCCCAGAACAAGAAAAGTAGATGACCACGTCTAGGATATTTACATGGGCTCTCAGGCAACAGGTTAAGTAAATCATCAGAAGGGCAGCCAAAGGTACTCAATAATTTGAAAGTTCTTCCTGGCTTTGCCATAAATAGTTTAGTTCTATCAGAAATTTTAAAAATGGGCCAGTGAACCTGAGTTAGGGTTCGCTGGTCGACAGACTGGGAAACTATCAGATAAGGCTTACAGGCCACAGACTTCAGCCCCAACTACCTCCCCATGGCTCACCCAAATTCTATGCAGGGAAGGCACGTTTGGAGAGCATCCAACTTGCTTCGAGTATTTCCTCCTCTCAGGAACCCTCCACAGTGGTCATAATACAACTTGCTGGGAGAGGGGAGGGAAGGAGGGTATCCAAAGTAACTAATCAAGAAAGGAACTTTGCTCTGTGTAGTGGTTAAGATGAATGCCTTATGGGTGGTGGTGGTGGTGGGGTGTGTGTGTGTGTGTGTCTTATATATGCACAATTAACATTCCAAATTCAACAATACACACTCAGCAACAGAACAGAAGCAAGAGCCTGAGGACATTTAAAGAGAGTAAAGACCCTTCCTCCGAAAAAACATACCCTAGAATTGGCTGAGATTTGGGGACCCCCTGTCTGTATGCCTCTCCTGATACATGCATGCACCTTTGCCACCCCTGATGTGACTTCAGCATTTAAAGATGCAGTACATACTCATCTTTCAACACGGCTCCTAAATGCCAGCCAACCACTTATCTGGTGCTCCATCACAGAAACACTGATCTTTCCCAACACTGGAGGAAGAGGTGAAAGACTGTATTCAAGTCTCCTATAGAACTCTGCAGCGTAACTATGACCACAGGTGATTTCCACAGTGGGTCCAGCTCTATTCAAGAGGCAGAGACCTGCAGGAGAGATAACAAGTCCTTGATCAAACCTCATCCTGATCAGTACTGACCCTTAGGACAGTATTCACTGTAGTACTCATTTAAGGAAGAAAAAAGACTGAAAGAGGGGGCTTACTCCACTCTCTTCACTTAGCTGCCATTTAAAAAGTCAGCTATCAAGTGACATTAAAGTAAGTATCAGATGGCTGAGAGGAATCGGTAGGGGGGATGGATAATGAATGTGGGCTCCATCTATTTTATAGACTAAAAAGCAAACAGCAATGCACAAAATGGGATAAAACAGAAAAAATACATTTGTGGCAGAGCCAAGAATAGATCCTGAGGGTCCTTGAATTTCATCTCTCAGAACACTTTCAAACAAGGCCCACTCCCACATGTTCTTTGTTTCACATCTTCCCAAAGATCCTCTCTGCTCCTCTGTCTCCACCCAAGAAGGAGAAAGGGTTCCATAGATTTCATTTGTTTGTTTCCGGTGAGCCCTGGAGGAATTGTCCCTGATGCTAAGACGGTGCCAAGTGTGAAGAGCAAGTCTTAACATTGCAACATTCCAAAGCTACTAGGGTGGGACCAGTTCAGCTCAAAGAGATTTTGCTATCACTCAGGAGAAGCTGGAAATAAACACAAACACACAGACAATATGGCACACAGGAGGCCAACGAATGAGCAAAAGGCTGCACGGAGAGAAGAGCAGGACTAAAGGAAGCCTTGCCCAGCCCCCCATCCTCACGCAGCACCACCTCCTCAGAAAACAGCGGCTAACTGTGCTGGGGGACACAGGCACCCTGCCTTCCCTGTCCCCTACAGTTAATCAAGACTTTAGGTGTTGTCAACTCAGTTTATATTTTGGGGTGAGGAAAGAGAACAGCCCATGGGCTTCAGAATAGAACCAAATATTTATAATCTGCTGCTGAGCAAGGCATCATGTGAAGGATAGGGCACGCATTCCATGGGCTGGTTGTAGCCTCCCTGGTCCCGTTCAGAGTAAATCCTGGGACGTGCAAATGCAGATAAACAGTGGTCAGAAGCTTATAAAACAGATTAACTGGGGCATAATGAAGCCATTTATCTATGTCATATAAGTATAAATGCATTTTTTTTCTTTTTAATTTAGTTAATTGTCCTGTATAGGTAACACATTCATTTGGTTCATAAATCAAAATATAAAAAGGCATACTCCCACCTCATCCCATCTGCCCCCTTCCTTCTCCCATCCAACAAGCTGACAGTAGCCACCTTTTAAAAGTATTTTCGTGTGTATCTTTTGAGGGTTTATACAAACATAAATATGCATTATCTCCCCCACCCATTCTCACAAAAAAGGTAGCATATTATTCACATGTTCTGAACCTTGCTTTTTATCTCTTGGAGGTCTTTCCATTTTAGAACATAGACAACTAATTCATTCCCTTTTTACATCTGCACAATATTCCACCATAAAGACACACCATGTTTTACTTAACCAGTTCCTTATTGATGAACATTTAGGATTTTTCAAACTTCTTGCTATTAAAAACAATCTTGTGATAAATAATCTCATATATGAGAGCTGCCTTTATGTATTAAGATGCTTATTTACTGCTCTGTAACCACCTGACCACAATACAGAGAAAGAAGAACAACAGGAAGAAAACCTTCCAACTGCAAATCCATCCAAAACCAAGACAAAGCCCTTCTAAAGCTAGCTAGCTAGCTAAACAAACACAAAAATAAATAAATAAATAAATAAATAAATAAATAAATAAACAAGTAAATGACTATGATAAAATAAAATGAGGTTTTGATTAGTTGGGTTAGTAAAATGTATGATACATATGTAGTAGGCAATCAATAGCTATTTGTATAAAGAGTGAAATAGAGTTCAGTTATTTAGGTTGCCCATTCTCCAGCCTTATCCTCTTTCTGCCAACCCCCTCCCCAAAGCCTCATAACCCACTCAACCCGGGGCTGTCCAGGCATCTGACTCTTTAAGAAATTCTAACAACAATTCTTTCTCATAGAGGGGAGATGCTGTGTCAAAGCACTGACTGGTGAGGTGGCTGGTGCTACATTGAAGGGCAGGAAGTAAACATTTCCTTCCTTGGTCATCATCTGGGCCTGAATCCAGAGGTTCAACTGGAGGTAAGGACACATGGAGTCATCTGCACCCCTAGGGAAGCAGGGCTGAGCTGGTGTTGGCTAGGCACTCTACTGGAGCACAAGTTCCAGGTGACTACCCCACAGGTACTTGTCAAAGCAGGACCCTTAGCAGAGACCTTCCCCCACCCCAGGAGGCAGTCTCGCCTTTCTCAGCCACAGCCTTCACTAAAGGAGCAGGAAATTCTAAGCTGTCCACGGAGCTGACTCATACTCTCTTTCCACAAGCATCCTGAAGGTTCTATTCTAAATTTACCAAAGGGAACATGCCTTCAGGCAGAAGCAGAGTGCAGAAGTGGTTGTGGCTGGGGCCTCAATTAGAATTTCCTCTGTAACACGTCAAGGTCCCACGAAAAGAGCTAAGGAAGGTAAGGAGAAGAGAGACCATCCCGTAAGCATCAACTGAGTCACATGCCATTTACACCTTTTTTCAGAAGTGCACATATATCATTACCTGCGTGTGTACACAATGACAGTTTAATTATCCCGGGGTTACAGTCAAACTATTAAAAATGAATTATACTTGTTTGGGCCTGAATTGGACCAAACCAAATGTATAAAGGCATTTTTGAGACAAACTGGAGAAAAGTGAACATGGATGTGGTATTAGATAATACTAAGGAATTACTATTAATTTTCTTAGGAGTAGTAATGGTATTGTGGTTATTTTTTTAAAGTCCTTATCTCTTACAGATATACATTGAAGCATTCATAGATGATATATGTCTGGAATTTGCTTTAAAATATTCCATCCTGCTTCTTACCTCCAATAAAAACTGTACATGATGGGGCGGAGGAGACATGAATGACAGCTAAGTACACGGGAGAGCATTATACTACCCCATTCCTGTGAATGTTTAAAATATTTCACAGCAAGAAGGGAAAAGGGCTTTTACAATGGTATATGCCACTGAGACCTCACTACTGACCAGAATAGGAAGCTTGGCAGGGGTGACACCATCTGCAGATGACAGAGTTAGCGACTACACAAAAGAAAGCCAACCTAGTTGCTTTCTTAAGTAGCTGCATCAGATTTTTTATTCTCTCAATTAAGACACTGGTTTTCAAACTTGGCTGCCAACTGGAATCACCTGGAGGTTCGTTGTTGTTTTCACTGGTGTCTGATTTGTTTGGGTGCAGCCTGAATTTCTGGGTTTTTCGAAGTTCCCCAGGTAATTCTAATGTGCAGCAAAGTTTGAGAATCCGTGCTCTGAGAACCTAACAGGCTGGTTCAGAAAGAAGTCAGGGGTAAATGTGAAAGGACAGCGGCAGCTGGACATTCTCTGCTGGAGCCTTCCTGGGACCCTCTGGGCCTAATTATTTATCTCTCCAGGCCCAAGTCTGGTGTCTGGACCAGGCAAGCTTCACTGAATTACTTGTTCAATCAAGGATGAGACTAGAGCTATAGGAAAAAAAGAGGGACTTGGCAAAGAGATTAAAACCAGAAGCTGGGCCTACTTTAAATCCAGATGGGAGGGGTTATCAATATCACTTCATATCAAACATTCCACTGACCGCTCCCCATCACCCACTTGAGCATTAAGTGCTAATGCACATCTTGCTGTGTCCAGCCTATGTTGGCTACAGAAAAACTCCTGTTTAAAGAGACAAGGGTCTTAAGCAGTGAAATTTGTTATACAAGCTGCTGAGCATTGGAGCCCTAACAGCTGGCCTTATTCAAGCAGAGAGGAACTGGCAATTCTCCTCAAGCCTCATCTCACAAAGGAACTGGGGAGATTTTCCTGTGGCAGGTGGCATATTTTGATGTACAACTGTGAGCCTCTGCCCACTTTCTTGTGGCAAGGGGAGAATTCTGGTGTCATTCTCAGAGCCTTGGGAGAGGTGGAGGGTTTGCATCTGTGGAGGCCCCTCATATATGTAACTCCTGTGACCCTCCCTCACAACAATCTTTAAGTGTAATCGTGTTCCCATTTTACAGATGAGAAAAATGAGGCCCATGCAGTCTTCGTTATTATGCCTGAGTCAACACAGCAATAGAGAGCAGAGCTGGAATTTGACCCAGCCAAACTCCAAGGTCCCATGCTTTCCATAATCATCTCCTCCAAGATATACTTTAGAATAGACTGAACACGGCATCTCTTATTTCCACCTGTAAGAAATAATCCAAAGGTTGCTTGGTCACCCCACCCTCCTGGACGAACCTTTTAGTCATCATGACCCTGTAGATACAGAACCCTTGGACTTTCCTTCATCATTTTCCATGGGGACATGCCTTCCTCCTCCACCCCAGGTGAGTCCCAGATGGGTGTTGCTTTCTAGCTGCTCAGTCCAGGGCATTATACAAGAAGGATGAGTCTTTCTTACACACCCAGCTTTGAAGTCCTTGCTGAGGACACTGACCAGAGGGCCCGTCCCTTGACACACACATTTTCAGATTTGAATTCTGTGTATCAGAATTCAAGGTGTAAACAGACCTGGTACGCAACTCAACCTAGATCAAAAGTCAGGTTTTGGCCTCTAGTCCTTGATGCAGGGAATCTTCTCTGCTACTGGCCTCATTTGCAGTTACACAAGTCCCAAATGCAAGGCCAACTCAGCTGCTAGTGTTACTGTCCACTCACCCTAAACGCCTGCCTTTAAAGCTTTTGTTCTGAGAGACCCTACTTGTGTTCCAGAGATGCTGCTGTCCGAAGTCAAAAGCTGCCTGGAACCCTTCTTCTGAAACTGCCTTCAAGGCCAGCTTATAATGAATGAACCAGCCATTAAAAAAAGAAAAAAGAAAAAATCCTACTGTTAATTAAGCACCATTTAAAACACTTATGGTAGATCCATAACCGAAACTTGTTCTCAACTTACTTACCAAATATAGCTCTAATGAACTTATTAAGGTCAAGTCCAACCTTAAAAATCTACCTTCACTAGATAAATACTTAATATTGCCAAGTATGGCCTCCACTTTCTTTTTTTTTCTTCTGAAAAGAGTTCCAAAAAGGCTTCTGAAAATGTTTCAAGCAAATGGTTGGGAGATCAAGATGAGAGTGTCATCTCACAAGGTAAGGTATTACCTTTGGAAGATACAACATTCAAATACAAAGGCACATGTTCAGATGCAAAGGTACATCTCTGATTGGTTTGCCTCAAAACAACTAAAAATTCAAGCCATGTGATTTTATCTTCTGTTACATTTTATATATGACTACAATCTATCATGTAGCATTAAATGGCGTTAATGATAATCATAAAGAAATGTTAGCAGACATTTACCTGATGTGCCAAGTATATTCTGTCTTTATGTGTCCTTAATTCTCATAGCAGTCCTCTGGGAGAGGTACTTTTAGTAGGCCCATTTTAGAGCTGGGAAAACTGACACCCACAGAATAAAGAACCCAATCTGTGAAGCCATCGAGAGGTAGAACAGAACAGGCAGCCTGACTCCAGACCCCTTTGTTCATTTCCAAACCTTACCGTCTTGGCCAGCCAGCTGTGGAGTTGCCTCCTCTCCACCAACAAACAGCTGCAGGGCTCCCTGGAGAAGCCAAATTGAACCTCTTCCCTGACAGCCCTGGATCCTCCACTGGACACAACAGCTATGCGGGGGGAAGCTTCTACAGCACATGGCATTTAAAAAGTCATGCGAGAGAGGATCCTCCCAACAAAGCTCAGAGGTGCTCAATGCTCAACTCTTAGTTGGTTCAGCAACCCATAATTTAACCCTCCCCTAGTGTTGCGCCCCAGCCTGCACCAGCAGACGTCTTGATAAAAACAAATGCTTGTGCATAATAGAATGATGCACACACGGCTCATCTGGGCAGCACAGAGTGATAACTTAATGGTTAAAACACTTGGCTCTGGAGTCACACAGCCCAAGTCGCACTCCTTGCCCCACAGTTTCTAGCTATGAGTTCTCAGGCAACTTATTCATCTTTCTAAACTACACTTTCTCCATCTGCAAGATGGGGAAACAAGAGTATCTACTCTGGGGTATATTAGCGTTTGTTATGCTAGCCAACTGTACACATGAAAAGGCACTTCACACAGTGCCTGTATACATCAAGAACTTAATAAATGTTGACTACCATGTAGATTATTCCAGCAAAGATTCAGTGTACGGCAGACAGCAGGGCAGGCAAAATGTAGCAGAAGCATGGAATGCCTCGGTGCAGGGCTGCTCTGCTGGCTAGTGATGGAACCCCTCCAGCACAGGTGCCCAAGCAGAAACACTTCACCGTGTACTATTCTCTGGCAAATGCTAATTATACAATTCAACAGATTCTTCCCAGGCCTCTGAAGTCAACGTGAAACTCCTCCTTGCACCAGGGAATTATTTGGGACTTTCAGACATCAGTGGAATTTCCTCTCCTTTTTCCTGAAATGTCAGCCAGACATTAGGAGGTTGGTCGTGGGTCTATATACTTCTATACTTCTCAAAGCAGGAGTTTCCTAAATTTAACATCTACCTTGTGTTTTCCCAGCATGTTTACACTTGAATAACCACCCTAAAGCAGAGGTAGGTGGGAAGAGACTGGTCTGAAATAGCGGCTTCCCAGTCCTATCTGGGTAGTTCCTGAGATGGCCCTGCAGAGAAAGTTACTGGAGCCTGACCCGGGGGCAGAATAGTGTAAATAAGAAAAACAAAACAATAAGCCCCTTGACAATACAATCTCCTCCTCTGCAAGTCCCATGCTGACAGAGGAAAGAGTTCTGAATTTGAAAAAAAGGCTTCCAGGAAGCAGACTAGTCTGCAAAGTAGTCTAATAATAAAAAAAAAAAAAAAAACCCAGGAGGAGTGCTTTTGAAAGGATTTTTAGAAATTACTGCTGCTGCTTATTAAGTTATTAACTTTTTGCCTAGAAGTAGGCTGTCTCACCCACTGCCCTCAGCATTTTAGGGTTAGGGCTGGGTCATCCCTTCATCCAGGCCACCAGGGAGAGGAGCCTCTGGGAACGTATTCACTGCAAAGCCACAGCTGGCAGCTGAACTCATTCACAGCATACACTAGCAGCACCGTTCTACAGAAATGTAACTTAAGCCACATACACAATTTAAAATTTTTTACTAGTCACATTAAAAAGGTAATAAAAAACAGGTGAAACTAATTATAAATAATACAGTTGACATAACCCAATATGTCTAAAATATATTCATTACAAGTAACCAAAATAAAATAGTTACTAATGAGACAATTCACATTATTTTTCTTTGTAATAAGGCTTCAAAATCCAACATGCATTTTGCACTTACAGAACATGTCAGTTAGTCTCATTTCAAGGGCTCAACAGCCCAGGTGGCTACTGGCTACGATATTAGACAGTGTGGCTCTAGAGGCCATGGTCTGGTGCAGTTAATTCCCAATGGAGTCACCCGGATCTCTCAGAGAGAGGGGTGGTGCCTTGTGATGGGGCTGTTTGAAAAATGTGGCATCCCAACCCCACCTCGGAAGGCCTCAGTAAAAGACAGCTGGCCGCCCTCCAAGTTCCGCTGCGGCACAAGCTGCCACCCACGCAGCCCGGTCACCACCGCCTCTCTGCAAGAGTCATACAAGAAGGCTTACGTTTTAAAAATACCCACTAGCATGCTAGCTTGGGATTTGTAAGCACAAAAAGTAGGAGAGCGAAGAAAGGCTCCCAGAGGCAGGTGGACTGGGCTGATGAGTAGAACGCCCACAGCTCCTTAACCAGGCTTGCGTGTGCGTCTGTCGGTCCAAGCCTCAGCACGCTCTTCTCCCTTCTCTGTGCACAGGCAGAGCACCAAGAATACTCTAACTCCCTTGTCAGTGAAGGCAGGGGCCCTGTTTATAGTTGGAGGATACTGTAAGAATGATGATCCAATGAGGGGTATTTTGAGTTCTTCAAAGAGGCAGAATGTCTTTAGCTAATATCCCCGTGGTATTCAATAGGGCATTTAAAATTTCCTCAGTTAGGGCCTTCCGCAGCTGTCACTTTATATCCCTAGGACTCTGCCAGAAAGAAACCATTTTTGACCTGGAGGAGGTGGGCCAAGAGTGCCCATCAAAACCCACTGAAAGTCACTCCCCTCTGTTGTCTGGGTTTCCTACATTTGGAGATAAGTCTTTCTGGTTTAGCTTTGCTCACTGGGGTGCCTAATCGAAATCTCTCAAATAAAAAGTCTGACACACCAGTATGGAAAAGTTCCCTTATCATGTGGAGAAAATAATTTAGGGCGGGTAGATAAACATGTACAGGAAATACTTCTATAGAGGTCTTGATCCTCTGAAGATTAATAACCCACGGAACTGGAGACCAGCCTCAAACTCGGAGGAAATAGGCAAGTTATAAAAACAGGAAGAACGGGAAGTTTATTTTTGGATGAATATTTGTTCTAGTGAAGCTCTCGATACTGACGAAAACCTTGATCTGCAGGTCATTTGCTGCAGCTGAGCAGCTGTACTGCATGTTCCACAAACTGTCCCACCAGAGATTTCCGGGTCTTTTTGGAAAGGGCCTCGTCCCACTCCTGTAAAACATCTGCCTTGCTGCCACTGGCTTAGGGACTCCTTTCTGCTGCTTTCCTGCTGGTGTGCGGGATCTCTAGCCTCACTAGAAACCTCAGCCATGTGCAATAGCGCTCTCTGTCTCTGTTCCCAGTATCCAAAACTGGCCCCTCTCCACCAGGTGTGTGAACTGTAGCTCTCGGTATCTGCCACGTCTGTCCCAGCACAATGTCGTCAGCCTCTTTTGGTGAACTGCTGGTCTCCCTGGTCTCCTACCAGCCCTGTCACCAGACCTTCCATGGCTCCCCACTGCTTATAGAGTGAAGCCAAATGTTCTTCTGCCTGAGAGATGCTTTTCACAATGCAGCCTTACCCACCTTTATAGCCCCATTTCCATATACAGAACCAGCTGTGTGATTTGCAGGGCCCAGCACAAATGAAAAATAATGTGTAAGGGCCACCCTGAGTTCAAAAATTATTAAGAATTTCGAGACAGCAACAGCAGAGCATTAAACCAAGAGAGGGGCCCTTCTAAGCACGAGACCCCAGTGTGACAGCATAGGTTGCACACCCATGGGGCCAGCCCCTTCCCCATGCCTCCCTCTGACCAGCCCCAGAAGGCACAGATTCTCCCAACACTGAGGAAAACCCTCCCCACCTCTCCTCACCCTCACTGAAATTCATCCTTTCCCTCAAGGAAGAGTCCAAGACAAGGAAATTGGTTTCTTCCCTCTCAGTGACCCATTCAGATGCCCCACCTCTGAGCTCTCTGGCCCTGATTTATGGTATGATGATTTACCTGTCTTCCCTCCACACCTCAATCAGACCAAGAGTCCCAGGGGTCCTTGTTCACTGTGTGGTCATTTCTGTGCTCTCCCCTCTACCTGTCCAGAACAAAACTTGGCACACAGTAAGTAGTTCTGCTATAAATTCCTACTGAATGTTCACTGGGAACTCTGTTCTCTACCTCTAATGGACATTTACAAGCCTCCTATGGCCTTGCCAAGTGACCAGTTAAAGGAAAAACTTAAAAGTCCCTAAGATTATCCTTCTACCTAGGAGCAGATGCCCGTGCCCTCTGGAGAGCTTGAGGGCATCTGAACAGGAACTCCCATTAACCACCATTATGAAACCGGCTGTCCATGTTGACTTTGGCAGTTGCTTCACAGGTGGCGGGACAGCGCAGCCGGGGCGTGGCAGAGAACTGGGAATCAGGAGTCAGCATTACCCTCTCTCACCTTCCCCTGGCTGACACAGGGGTGGTAGAACCCAGAGAGGAAGAGGGTGATTTAATGTGTGATTTCCTACCCCTGCCACTGAAAAGCAGGAAAGGGACGACCACCTTGGGTTTTCTTACCTAGAAACTTTCAGTCTGATCTCATTTCTCTGGAAATGATGAACTTTTCAGGGAAAATGCACTTGGGCCCTGAAGTTCCTTTTGAGCAAAGAAGCAGACTGAGGTAGGGAGCAGAGGACACGGACAATGATCACCTCTACCCCTGAAGTGCAGACCTGCTTTATTAGTTTTTAAGAGGAAGAAAAACATTGGAGATCCCAACAGCTTCCTAAAATGTTCAGGCAAAGTTGATTTTTCCAGCTATTGTCAACTCATCATGCCTTTGGGCGATGGTGAGGCAGACGGGGGATGATACTGTATCAGAAAGCACGGGCATTCACTTGTGCGCCCCCTGCTATCAGAAGATCTTCGCCAAGCTTAATCAAGGAGTCTTTCTACCCCAACTGGCCGTTCAATTACACTCACAACAAGAGTAGCAGCAGCTGACATATGGAGTCAAGTATTCACGCAGTAAAGGCTGGATTACTTATTCCCTAGCGTATCTTTCATGGCATTGGTACAGTATGTACTCTTCTGGTTTTTATGCTTCCATGCTTATTGTGTATCCCTCCTCCTAAGAATGTAAGGTCACTTGTGATTATCCAAGCCCCAGAACAGTGCTGCAAACCCAGTAAGCTCTTAATGCAGTCATGAATTTGTTGAATATGTGTTATCTTCATCCTTACAGTATGGTTCCCATTTTAGAGAGGAAGAGAGATCAAGTGACACACTTAGGCTGTCTATCAAGGAACAACACTTAAGGTTTTGGCTCTACAGCTGTCATTCTGGATGCTTAGAGCACTTTGGTATTTCAGAAGTCCTGGGCATACAAACATCTCTTTATAATATCTACTTTAGAGACTCAGCTTTTCCTGTGACATTTCACCCAGAAATCACACTGATAAACAGTTTTCCACATATGGCTTTTTAAAAGCTACCATCTCTTTTTCTTTTTAAAGTTGAAGTTGGTTTTAATGTTACAGAAAAATGCTTTAATTGAAAAATGCTTCAATTCAGCGAATACTCTGAACATCTAAAACTCCACGGTGGGGGCCCTCCCACCATGACAGGGGGAGTTTGCGAGGGCTATCCTGAATGCCCTGTGTGCTGTAGGTTGTGACAGGCAAGCAAGTGATGCTGGCTTCCTCAGCTGTGTCGCACAAGACTGGAGATGGAAATTCTAAATGGACAACCAGAACCAACTCCTCAACAATCTCTTCCTTAGTCTGTACTGCAGCTTTTAGTTGTGCTTTCTCCTTAAAGAATATAATCATTGCTCTCCAGGGATGACCACAGCAAAGGTATTATGAACTCCCTCCAAAAGAGGCTTTCCATTCCATAGCTAATCATTTGTGACCCTGATCAGCTACTTTTTGCACAAAATAATGGTAAGCACACCAGGTCTCAGTTTACTTAACAGAGAGCAACAGCTAAATAATTCAATTCTGATATCAATAAATGAAAAATAATACAAAAATTTCAAAACGTACCAGTAAATGCTTCAAAATTATTTTTGAAATAAATAGGACCTATATTGGAAAGGTTAGGTAATTGCATGCATATTAACTCCAGAGTGAAAATACTATACTGCTTGGTTAAAAGAAAATCAGAAATATTAAGATACAAATTAATATAATTTTAATCTATAGACTACTAAGCTAAAAATGCAAATTTACCATAAACATATGTATACACTTATCTAGAAAGGGAATTTATAAACACTGAAAAACTAGGGAGAACAAATATCTAAAAGCCACAATGATGCACCCGAGGTGGGCGTCTTCGGGTTTAGCTCACCACACAGCACCAAGAAGAGCCAGGCCAGCGCCTCACCCACAAAGCCGTGTTCAGTTGCTTATTTTAATGCCAGGTGTTTGGGGGAGAAGAAAGTTCAACCTGACTGAATCCAGAGCTTATGAAACTCCGAATCTGAACCCTCAAGGTGAAGATCACATGTCTCCAGTTAGGGGCAGGGCCAAAGACATTATCAGTGCCCAACAAATGATGGTGAGGTAATGCCAGCCCAGGGTGGCATGTGGACAAGGCTGCCCTGCCCAGCCCCTGCCTGGCTCCAAGCTAAGGTCCCTGCTCCTACTCAATCCTGGGCCTTGCAAATTAGCCAAGGCCCATAGGCTTGCGGCTCCATTTTTGGTGACTTGGGGCTCATGAGAGTACTCTTATGAACAGGTGAGGACCCTTATGAACAGCTTTACAGTTTGCTTTCTGAGGGTGACTGGGAGATGTCCTGATCTCCTTGGGGGGTGGGGGGCGGTTTACCAAGTACTCTCAGGGGCTATTTTCAATGGGGCAGGAAGTCCCGCCATCCCCTCTGATGACTCTACCACTGCAGATGGGCCAAAACCAGGAGGAGGAGGTGGTGAAAAGCAATTTTTCCCAAAACACACACACAAACAGACCAACCAAACACGCTCCAGTTGTGTTCATGGACATTTCTCAAGTACCCTAGGCAAAACCCAAACCCTGAGCATGTGGGCTGATATTATAAAGGTCCTGTTCTTTAATTAAATGGTCTTTCTCAGTCTAGCTCCTAGGCCTTCTCCTCCCCTTTCCTCCCTCCACCATTATCCTTGGCTTCAGGGTAAATTGCTCTCCTGAGCAGCCACACAAGCCACCAATTCAGCCAATATCCACAGGCAAAGAAGGCGAGTCACCAGGATACAGTAAGTTGACAGGTGGGGGTAAGGGGGCAGAGTATGCATTTCTAACAACTCCCCAGAGATGCTGGCCCTATAGAGGGAGCACAGGGCCTCAGGGCTCTAGGGATCCTGACAGCCAGGCCTGTCCCCACGCTCTGGCTTCTCAGGCCTCTGCCCTCTTTCCTCCAAAGGATGAAAGGCCCTTCACCTCACAGCCCTGCCCCAGCATCAGGAATCCATCAGGCCAGGCTAGATGGATTCAATTCTCCCCTTTTCTCACCCCAATAGATGCCTCATCCCCCCTTCCAGAGAGGCAGCAATACAAAATATGTTAATCCTTTTTTTTTTTTTAAGGGAATACCTTGCCTTGGGAAGCACATCTTTCCTTTGAATACTAAAAATGCTAAATACACCTCCTTCTACAATTGAGAAAGAATCGAATTTTTCTACATTACCTCTCCTCTTAACCCCCAGAAGAGTGTGCTGGCAGGGAGAAAGGATAACACCTACTTATGAGAGAAACATACAGACTCCCTGAAACATAACACAGAAGGTCCAAATTTAAACTTTGTTTTACCTTAAACATCACAGTCCCAACAAAGAAGTGAAACACCTAAAATTCTATTTTGTTATTTGTCAAATAACAGATTCCTAAGATATAAAGCAAAAACATTTCCCACATCTAAAAAGAAATGTAGATTTTGTGCCTCCACCTCATGGGTGAGGAATGTCAATGCCCTCTCATTGTTCAATTAATGTGACAAAGCAAACAATTAAGCAGAAATTCTGGCATAGCTCTCAGCAATTCTGACAAGTTCAGACAATAGCTGAAGGTATTTCTTTTTGATATAGAAATGGAGTTGCTCTAACTTGAATGACGGTTAGGAAGATCTTTGCCATACACAGATTTTGAAGGAGCTAGAAATTCTGCAGTAGTAGTAAAACTCCATTATAAGAAAACAAAATTAAAATACATTTTTTAAAGCTGGAAAGTGAGGCAAATTTGTTGAAGAAATGTTTAAAACAGATTAGCAAAAAGAATAAATACCACCTGTGATATACCACCCAGGGATAACCATTGTTAACAAAACAATGTACAGTCACAGGGGTCTTTGTTGGGCAAAGCTGAGGATGGTATCCTGATATATATCACCCCCTATGTTTGGATTCTTCTGAAATTTGCAGAGTCCAGAACCCTCATGGAATATTACAACACCTACAGAAATGTCTGGCCTGGGCAGAGAAGCCAAAATCACGTTCAGAGAGGAAGATGGCCTATGAGCCAGACTTGGCAAAATAAAGGAAAAGGAGAAGTGTTTCCCGAAATAACCAAAGCTGCACCTGGACCCAGCCCTTTGCCACAAGACCACGTGGCAAAACTGAAAGAACTATCACCAGAGGCCAGGAACTCTGCTATGGAAATCCCCACCCCAGGTTCCCTCCCGACGGGGTGAAGATGTTTCCTCTGGGCAAGGTCAAAGGCAGTCCTGGCCATGACACTGGGGCTGGGGTGAAGCAGCAGTAAGTTGAGCCTGGCCAGCTCAGCGGCCTGGTGTGGGCAGTAACAACACAACAATTGTCAAGAGGGGCCACAAGAGGGGTGGCTGGCGTGGGGGAGCTATGGTCAACAGCCCAGGCTCTGGATCCAGACTGCCTGCAGCCAAATCCACTCTGTCACAAGCTGTGTGACCCCGGTGACTTACTCAATCTCTCTAGGCCTCTATAAATGTGGATGTAATAATAGTACCTTCTTCATAAGGCTATGATGCTATGATGATTAGAGATTAACCACTAGAGGCACTTAGAACATGTGCCACATGTAAGTACCTTTTAAGCTTTCAAACATTTATTCTTTTCCTATATTTTCTAAAATAAGTCATATTAATTTTATCATAAGAAAACATATTGCCTCCTCATACTGGTCAGCCATCAAAAAAAAAAAAAGAAAAGAAAAGAAAAGAAAAGCTATGGCTTGACTACCACACAGGCCCTACCAGCTTATCGCTTTATCTTTGGCCCTTCCTGCCAAATGGCACTATCTCATCTCAGTACACACACACACACACACACACACACACACGCACGCACGCACGCACGCACGCACGCAACCAACTGTCTAGAGTAGGACTTTCAGTGCTAAAAGCAGGTCAGTACCAGGCAAACGGGAACAGTTGGTCACCTTAATATATACACAGAAGAATAAAAAAGAAAAACAATAGTCATGTCTGTAACCATAGCTCAGAAATGACCATGACCAGTGCTAACATTCTGCTGTATTTCCTGCTGTCCTTTTCGCTATGCATGTTTTAGGCAAAATTTGGATGTTCTGTATGTACAGATATGTAAGTATCCTGTTTTCATCAACTTTTGTATTCTCCATATTATCAACAATTCCTTGAAGGCACTATTTTCCAAGGCTGTGTAATGTATTGTTGCTCCATGTGGCTTCACCATTTCTACTAGGCTCTTCACATTTTCACTCACAAAACTTTAAACATCACTGCCTGTAACGGTACTTTCATCTGATTATTATCTTTGAATTTCTAGAGGAGAAATTTTTGGATAAAGAGGATGGACTTAAAAAAAAAAAAGTAATACAAATTACCAAATTGCTTTCCAAAAAGGGTGCACGAAATTCTAGTCCCAATAACAGTGTATGAAAAATGCTCTCTCACCAAAACCATACCGGTATTTAAAAATATTTTTCCACTGAACAATAACACCTGAGAAATTGCTATTACATTTTCATTGCTTTACTCTAATAGCGTGTGGGGTTAAATATTTTGTTCCATGTTAAGCCCGTTATATTTTTCTCTTTTGACTAGTTAGCTTGGCAATTTTAAAAGTATTCTCTGTTTTTCTGCTGGTTGTCTTAGTGTCTCTTTTTGTAATTTCTTGGACTCTTCATAGTTTTAGATTAACTCTTTATATATCATGATTGAGCCAAACTTTTTTTGTGTATTTGTTAAATTTGTCTATGATATTGCACGAATTTAAGTTTGCAAACTAATTAGTGATTTCCTCTGTGATTTCTTCCAATCCTGTTATGTGTGGACAATCCTTCTTCCATTAGAGAGGAGTTAAATATCCACCTATGTGTTCTTCTAGTTTCTTTTTTATGGTTTTCATTTTTTAAATATTTACCTCATAGTTTTGAAATTAAATGGGAGGTGAGTTTCCACGTTAAAAGGAACTCATAAAACCCATGGTAAATGGAGTTGTGTTGAAATGAGGAAATTATTAGAAATTAAATCTGCAGGATACAAACTGGGGATTTGCATGAGACCTACTCTCAGTAATGAATCAGCTCATTAAAAAGCTGTACTTGACAATGAATAGGATTAATCAGAACGTGCCAGGGACACTCAGTCCTACCCCTCCTCCCAGCCCTTGTCTTGCTAAGTGCTGTGGTAGTGGATTGTTGGGAGTTGAGTGGAAAGGATGAGGGATGGAAGCAGAGGGCAGCACAAAATGAGGAGAGGGGACCCATGGTCCATCAGAGCTCCATGAATGAGAATCTACCTAGCACTTAATAGCAGGAAAAAAAGGAACTTCAAGGAGCCTGTTAGGAATTTAAAACAGATCTCTCTCCATCTCCTTTTCAAAAGGCAAATGATCATGGAACTAGCTACTTTTCTTATAGAAAATTATTGCTACAGAGATTAAAAACAAGGCAGCATATTATTCAAAATAATCCTGAGTGTAGTATTCAGCCACCTTCAGACCCCTGTACATAGATGTACTACTATTGTGGAAAATTCAATGTCAGAAATGTGGCACCTCTCTCCCACCTGCCCCTCGGCCTGGATCTCCAACCACTACTCCCTTCTCCAAAATCCAGAGCTGAAAAGTGCAATTTTACACAATTCCTGTTTACTGAATAATTACATATTTTTTTCCTTTGCAATAACAGTCATAATAAAATTACCAGAAACAAGAAAATTTTATTGGTACCTCCTGGTCTGTGGCCCCCTTCTCCAAACAATCATCTCAAATATTCTCTCACACAAGAGAATATATGAATTATTCTTTTTGGAGAATTCATTCATTCATCAACTGTTATTGCTAACTGTCGGGCTACTCCTCATGATGGAGCAGAAAGCCCTGATGGAGTTAGAGAGAGCTGTGTTCCAGTCCAGCTCTGGCACATAACGGCTGGGGGATCTTGACAAGCTACTTAACCTTCTGAACCTGGGCTCCTCATCTCTAAAATGGGGGCAAAACAACACAAGTAAAAAAATGTGAGGACGACTAAGAATGTGTGAAAAGTACATAGGCAGGAAAACTATAAAATGTTAATAAATAGTGGCTGCTACCCGAAAAAAAAAAGGCTTCCCTGTGTCCCATGCATCTACGGATGAGATGTCTCTCTCATACATAGATTTTTAAAAGTCCAGCAGACAATTTAAATTCTCATTTCCTCTCAGGTAGCTAATCTGCTAGAAATAGACCAACCACAGTTCAACAACTAAGCAATTACACATCATTAGCTTCAGAAAGACCATGCTGCAGATGAATCCTTGCTTTTAAAATTCACAGACATCTGGCAAAGTATGCTGCTTTTAAAGACCTGCCATAGAGAGGGTGTGGCTGCTGGTGCCCTGCACAGGCCACTCTGCTGCCTGAAACTGGGAGGCAGCTATGAATGGACAGGAACAAGGACTTAATGCGCTTCTATTTAAAAGCAGCCTCAATATATGCAAAAACTGAGAATTGCCTCTGGGCCAAATCTGACTGAGAAGCACATACTTTCTGATCATGAGGTTTCATAGACACTAGGTCAAACATTCATCTGACGCACTTGAACTTGAAGAGAACCCCCTTCCCATCCCCTCCCCTGGTGCTTACTGTCCTCTGTGTGAGCACCACAGTCCCATACACCTCCTTGTTTCTTTGTCTGGTTTTGACACTAAGATTGTTATGAGCCAGGAGGGGTCTTGTTTGTTATTTCTATTTCCGGGATGCCAAGCCCTGTTGTGTCACAGTGAGACTCAAAGAAGGTGGAACGCAAAGAACTAGATATCCAAGTATAAGCCAACAGGTTTTTCTTTTCTTTTCACATAAAGAGAAAATGAAATTAAAAACCCACTGTATTTTCACATTATTCTACTTCTTTTTCGCAGGCAAATTTATGCCAATTATAGTGATTTTTATTCATTTTCTGAACGAGGAAAATGGGAGCTGCCTCAGGTGGGGTTGACTCCAACAGCAAGGGTAAAGGGTACAAGAGATGTCCAGGGACCAGGATTTGCCACATCCAGAAATCTCTCCATCATCCAGCTCCTCCCGACGCATCCAGCCCACTGACCACCCACCTGCATGTCCCTGCCTGACCTCCATCATTCCACGCCACCTTGGATCTAAGTGTTCACTGACTTCCTTGTGTTTCTCTGTCTATGGCCCCAGTATGGCCCTAGGTCCCAGCTTCCACACACTCTTCCCTTACCAACTTTGATCCTCCAGGATTTTGCCCATTTCTAAGTCCAGGCCTGACACCTGGCCTGAGCTCAGGCCTTCAGCCCTACCTGTGGGCAGAACATACCAACCTAATCCTTCAAGTCTGTGTGTGGGGCTGAAAAGGAAGGAGACTTCCTCCCTCTTCCTCTTACACTCCCCAGGCTTCTCCCCAGCCCCAGCACCCTACGTGGTGGAAGTTAGAAGCCTCTGCCATAGGACGCCCTCTCTCAGCCCCTTCAGCTGCACCCCAACTCTCTTGCATGCAACCCTTCCTTCCCTCTGCTCTCTGTATCAACACTATCGCTCATGGTTCCTGCAGTGGCCTGACTTACAGCTCTGCCTCTGACCTCAAGTTCATTCCCACACTGATACTCAACTCCACTTCTAGGAAGTCATTTAGCCTCCCTAAGCTTGTACTCAGTTTCCTCATCAGTAGAATGGGCATCAATAGCACCTATCTCGTAGGGTTGTTATGAGGATTAAATAGGGATGGGGGTGGCAGGCATCTGGGATAGTGTCTGGCACACAGTGGTAAACTCAAAAGCTTTTGCAGTAACAGGTGGAAGCCCTGCTGTGACCACGTTACACCCCATTAAACAACTTCAATGGCTCCCTGCTGCTTACATAGTAATTAGCTCAGCACTCAAGGTCCTTTTTTCCATCAGCACCAAATCACTTTTTTCTAAACTTTACCTCTTCAAATGAATCCTTTTCCCCTTCAAATATATTTGCTCTAAGCTAAAGGCTGCTCAGAGGCTAAAATTTGAGATTTGGAATCGGACTGTCTTGGGTTTAAATCTCAACTCTTACCACTTGTGAACATCCTCAGGCAAGTTATTTAAATGCTCTAGGCCTTAGTTTTCTAAATTGGAAAAAGTTACTAGGAGGATTAAATGGGATGACTTGGTTGAAGCCTCAGCTAAGCGCCTGGCATATAGTGAGCACTCAATAAATGTTGATTACTCTTTCCTCCTATTCTCCACCCATTCCCTTGCTTTCTAGTTCCTGTGCTACATCCTCTGCCTAGAACATCCCTCTTTGCACAGCTAAGCCTGTCCCTTCAAGGCTCAACTCAAATGTTGCCTTCTCCATGAGGGTTCACCTGAAACCCACCCATCTAACTAACCTCCTTCCCAAACTAAATACACACAGCATATTGTGTTATTCTTGGGCACTTAATAGTAAAAGCTCCCATGTGCTTGCCCTCTGTTCTATACTTGACTGACAACATTTGCGGACAGGCTCCACGTCTGATTCATCTTTGTGTTCTCCACACGGTCCTGTATATGGCAGAAACTTGGTAAATATTTGCTGAGTGAAAGAACAAATTTTTGGAGGAAAGGCAAGAGGGAGTTCCAGGCTTTCAAGACTAAGGAACCAGCACTGCACTGTAACTGAGCAACAGGACAGAGATGGATTTGTCCTGGGACACACTGAAGAAGTAAAGAATTTTTTATTCCAAAAGAGCACCGAAGCCAAACTATACAAAGTAAAGTGAAGCCAGCCACCTCCTGTCTACTCCAAGTGAAGCATGGCTGCCTCTCCAGAGCCAAGGGTGGCCACCATTTTAAACAAATAAGTCACGCTGCCTCTGCTGCAAACAGCCCTCGACACTTCAGTCCTGAGAGGAGGGACTCTTATATGCCATGCACTTGAAGAACTAGATCTTTGATCCCAAGAAGTTATTCTAAACTTCAAACCAGGCTTGTCTGCTTAGCAGTTCGCTCCTTAAAAGCATGTGCTGGTAGCTAGTACAGTTGCATTCTTAATCACTTATACCCCACAACCAACTAAAGATAGCTTGAGGAGGTCTGCCATATGCCAAATTCTTCTTTTAAATAAGAACACAAGAACCGTTCATGCAAGAAAAATTCAGTCACGGCCATCAGAAAAGGGAAAAGGAAAAAGACTTGACTTTTCTCTCCTTGTTTTGAATGAAATACTACAGTAGAAAAACTCTGATAGAGAAACAGATGCATACTGCATTTTGGCACTGGGCTTAGATGACCTGCATGTTGGCCTCTGAGACCCCTGCCCTAGCACTTACTTACTCATGAATACCCCAAAAATGACCCAGGCCTGTCAAAAATCAGCCAAATACAGCACCAAGTAATAACCCAGCTCTCACCAACACCATCTTGAACAAATGAGCAGTGTTAACTTTTCTCATTGGCAGCCAGAACGGGATGTGGCTTAGGACATATCTCTCTTTGCCTTTTTACCTAAACCCTGCTAATCTCTCAATGCAAAACTCCCTTTGCTTCTGTGAAGCCTTTCTCTAGTGCCTAAACCAAGATAATCTTTCTGCTTCCTACATCAAATTGCTACAATCTGTTTCCGGCACCATTTTTTTTTTTTTTTTGGTGGGGGCAGGGGGGTCTTTACTCACAATATAAGGTAGCATATAATTATATTTAATTCTCAGACCCAGGCCTTTCTAGTTAGATTGCTAACTTCCTGAAGACAGGAGCCCTGTCTTTAACATATCACTTCCTCCAAAGCACCTCACAGAGCTATTCTCAGCACTGCACAGTATGCACAGGTGTGAATACTCCTCTAATGGAACCACTGATGTTCAGCCCTTCTGACATCAAATTTAGTGATTACCTACCAGCTTTCTGAGATTTAGCTCTCTTATATCATCCTGGCCCCTCCACAAATCTCTTTCTCTCTCCTTCTTAAATAGTTATATGATGTTTTAAATTAAATCGAAATTTGGTGATTGTCATGATTATGTAAATATTTAGAGCTGACCCTGGAATATTTTACAGTTATATTTTCTTCCTTGTAATTTTTTTTATCCCTGTATCAAAAATTGCCTCCTTGCTTATTTTTGCTTAGTTTTCTATTTATAAATCACTATTTCAGCCACAAGCTGGGCCAGTGCTGAAAAACATTCTCTCAGTAGGATCAAGAGCATTTTTGCCCCCAGTGCCATGCTTGCTAGCACCCTCCGTCTTCTGTCCCCCTCTAGACTGGCTGCTTGCTGTGTGGCTGTGGGTGCTGGGGCTTCTTCCCTTCACTTCTGTTCTGTGTTGGACTGGACCTTAGATTCTGTGGTGTTTTCTCTCTCTCTCTCTCTCTCTCTCTCCCCTCTTTCTCCCTTTCTCTGATGGAATGACCTTTTTCTCCCTGCTTTTGGTTCAGTAGTGCATCTGGAACCCCAGCCTTTAGGATTCCACAGCAAAAACTCCAACTGTCCACCCCCAGCTTGGCACCACCCCCAGCTTGGCACCGCCCCCCAGCAGGCAGTTCGGTTCCAGCTTTCTCTGCTTTGCTAAATCAGCATTCATGCACTGTTGTTCCATCTTGCAAAATCTGGCTGATATCTCTTTGGGAGGTTTCTGCGTTTATACTGTTTTTATCCCTTACTGTCATTTTATTAGCGTTTTGGGAGGAAGCCGAGATATACACACTGGTTCAGTTTACCAGAAGTCAAGGACTGAAAGTTTACAAACAGAATTACAAGGTCAGTTGCCATGTCTCTCACCATTGTTTTCCTGCTAGCATCAAGTGCAAAGACTTACAAGTAGTGACAGCTCAAGAAGCATTCACCAGTTATGGTTGCTCAATATTTTAGTTAACTACATGCTAATATCTATACCACTCACAGATTATAAATTGTGAAGCAATCAGACTGTTAAAACATATACATATCTGTTCATTTTTCTCAGGTAATTCTACAGGCACACGGATTTCACAGGAACTCGAACATCATCAGGAGGATCTGGTACTTTAGGCAGGCTTCTTGTTATAGGGCCTCACCTTCCAAAATACTCTAGAAATTGTCTCTTTACAACATGACATAACAATCTCTATGAGTAACATGTTTATTTCATTATATTATGTTCTGCCAAACAGTAGAGAATAAACAGTAATGCTAGTAGATTCTAAAATTCTTTGCATTCCAGATAAAGTCATTCATTTATTCAACAAATACTTAAGATTCTACCACATTCAGCTACTTTCTAGTGTTTTTTCACACTAGTGAAAAAACAAGTGAGGAACCTGCTCACGTAAAGGGAGACAGACCATGAACATATAAACCAGTAGACAGTGATAAGGGCCACACATATTTAAAGTCAGGTGACACAAGAAGGAGTGACTAGGTTCAGAGAAGACATCTCAGAGGAGCCGATATTTAGACTCAGATATAATTATCAAGAAGAAACCAGTGATGGGAAGAGCAGGAGAAATAGTCAGAGGGAAAGGACAATACAAAGTCCCTGAGATAAAACAGCTTGCCTGGCTCACAGGAAATGGCCCAGGATGAGGAGAGTGTGTGACACTGGCCGAGGCAAGAATCAGGGATTGGTAAACTGGGTCAGGAGTCTAAGACCCATGGGAAACTGCTGGAAGGTTTTAAGCAAGGAAACGTGAAGCAATATGGTTTCTATAAAGATCATCTGGCTACTCTGCAGAAAATTATACAGAGGTGAAAGTTAGGTGGCTGCCAGAGGGCTACAGCAAGGTTCAGGTGAGAGAGAGTGGCTGCTTGACAAGGAGAGGTAGCTGCAAAGAGAATAAAGAACAATTTGGGTTGTGTTGTGGAGGAACAACAGACAACCTTGTTGGATTAGATGCAGATAGGTGGGGCAAGAAAGGGGGAGTTGAAGATATCATGAAATTTGGGATCCAGACCACTGAGTGCATGGTGGTGCCATCTGTCATGACAGGGACGCTGGGTGAGTGGGCTGCCCACCTTAGGAGATGGAAAGTTCTCTTTTGGACATTTAAGTTTAGATGCCTATTAAGAGTCCATATGGAGATACTAATACAAATCTGGAGTTCTGGGAATGGTCAGACTGGAGAAATCAGTCTGAGAGTCATCTGCAACAAGATGGGGTGTGAAATCAAGGGAGATGCCACCCAGGAAGGTCTGCAGGGGGAGGAGGGGGCAGGTTCAAGCCCTTGTGGCACACCAGCGCCTAAAAGGGGGAAGCCTTGGTGAGCACATAGTAAGTAGTTTCTATCTGAGTTCACTAAAGAATCACAGCATCTCAAAACAAACTAGAAGTTAAACTCACACTGATATTATTGCCTGAATTAGATTAATGTAATTCTACAAAGCAGCTGCATCTGAAAAAAATCTTCTGATAATTCAGAAATTATTAAAATCAATAGGCATGGTACAGACACAGAAAGAAGCATAATTAAGGTTTCAGTTTTGCAAGACTACTGAAGAGTTGCTTCAACATTAACCAAAAAAGGTTTAGACAATGATGAGGACATTTGGTCAAACTGAGAAATACAAAATGAATCTACCGCGTTTGGGGCATTTTATACTTCTGCCAAAGAATTTATTGGCACAATCTACTTTTAACCAACACTGAACCTAACAAAATTTGATTTAAATCCAAAAGCCAAAATATATTCCCAAGGACCAAATATAGTCGTCCCTCCATATCCATAGGTTCCACATTCATGGATTCACCAACTGTAGATTGAAAATATTTGGAAAAAATCGCATCTGTACTAAATGTGTACAGGTATTTTTCCCTGTCATTATTCCCTAAACAATACAACTATTTACATAGCATTTACCTTGTATTAGGTATTGCAAGTAATCTAGATGATTTAAAGTACACAGGAGGATGAGTATAGGTTATGTGCAAATACTGTGCCATTTTACATCAGGGGCTTGAGTATCTGTGGATTTCAGTGTCCGTGGGAAGTCCTGGAATCAATCCTCCACGGATACTGAGTGACAACTGTACAAAGCTTCAGACTTCACTCAAGGTCCATGGTGAATCCTGCAATGTCCAAGCTTAGGAGCTGCTGCAGATAAACTTGGCAGTACTACGTTAACCATGCGCAAACCAAAAACACGGCCCTTCTAAGGAAACACTATTTCCAGAAGCGATTACAGAAAAGACAACATTTAGAATAAGGTAATGCTAAGACGTCTTTCGAACACAAAGAAAAACTTCAAAATACTAAAGACAAATGGAAGTCTTGCTACTTGAAATGTGGTCCAAGGAGCACCAGTATGGGCAGCATCCCAAAACTTAAGAGAAATATACTATCTCTACCCCCAACACCAGACCTGCTGAATGGGAACTTGCAGCTTAGCAAGAAGACCCTCAGGTGATCCACATGCATAGCAAAGCACTGGTCTGGGAGGCCTAGACCAGTCACTTGCATGGTATGGCATGATGTGAGTGATTCAGGTGAACATCATACTCAAGAACACTTTATTCCAGAAGAAGCAGCATAATCAGTTTCCTAAAAAGGAACTTTCATGCTAATAATGTTCCCCTTGTTTTAAGAATTGTGTGTAGGCAGGCAACCATGTTAAAAAAAATTAAAATATGTAACCAAATATACTAACAAAGTTAATCACGTATATTACATATATTGGTGAACTGCATGGTAACTAGGCATAAGCACAGTATATACCACTTGTCTATGGCCCAAACCAAGTTGTTTTTAAAGTCTCTCTCATCTCTTTATTGAATGGCTAAACAGTCTCAGTAACATCAGTTTCCCAAGGACCTTTCTCAAGGAGCACATATCATTTAATGTAGCTATTCATTCAAATTGTAACATATTCATTCATTCATTCATTTAGCAGATACTTCTTGAGCCCCTGTTATGCCAGGCACTGAACACAGCAATGAACAAAACAGGCAGACACACTGCCCTCCTAGAACCAAACCCTATGAACAGACAGAAGAGACCTGGGGTCTCTGGAGCTGGAAAGCCAACAGACCCCAAGTTCAGGACACAAGATCAGGGAGAAACCAACTAGAAGAAAAATGGTACAGGTTGTAGGTCTACATGTTGGGAAAATATAGGAAAAATGGTCAGGGCCCCTCAAATGTTCAGAATCTTGTTAAGCATTTGATGTAAACAGGCATATGCACTCAGGTGTTCCTTGGTTATCGTCTAGTGTAATTGCACAGGTGCACCAGGTGTCCTGGGTTATGACTTAAGCATAAGGATGAGTGGCTCTGATCCACAGCACCTCCCATCTCCGGGATACCCCCCTGTGGGGGGGTGGGCATGGGGAGGCCACTACTGCTGCTGGAGGCTGCTGCTGCTAGTGCCCCTGGGACCCTCTGCAAGGCCACTACCACGGCCGGACCTGTAAGCTGCTGCCACTGAGGAAGCTGAGGACTGAGCTCATGTCATCTGCCAACAGCTCCTGGAATCTTTCCCAATTACCTAGCATGGACCTGCATGTGAGGGGTCTGGTGACCCAGTCTGTACAATGTGTTTGGAGAATCTGAGCCCTAGCTCTGACAATATATATGGAAACTTAGTATAACTAAAATAACAATGAAACATTTTGGCTTTAGTTATGATTTGCCTTACTTTACTCTACAAAAACCATGTACCTGTTTCTTGCAAATGAGGGCACAGCTCAGTCATCCCCCACACTACTTCCCCATCATGGACAGATCACCTCTTCTCTTTTGACAAACAAACCCCTCCCTCCCAACAACACACCCGTGGCCCTTTTACGGACTAACCTCACTTAGCTCCACGTACCTCCTCCCTAAAAAACCTTTCATTCTTCACTTGCCCTCCTGTCTTGTGGCTATTTATTGGAGTATGTTTTATTCTGTTATACATGTTATAAGCAGGATATTATAAACATGATTAGAAACAATAATTATGACAATAATGACAGCCTCCTAGTATTTACCATGTTCTTATAGGCCAAGTGTTTTCTTATAACTGGGAATACATCAGCCCATTTTTCAAAAGAGAAAGCTAAGCCTTAGGGTTTACTGTCCTAGATTACACAACTAACAAATGGCAGACTCAAAAATCAAATGGCTTTCTTACAGTGCTTTCCAGCTTGGTGGAGAAAAACAAAGAGATGACTGTCAAGCTACGTGACTACACCAGTTGTAAAGCTAAGTGACTACGCCAATTGTGTGGCTAGGCAATTCATAACTAAAGCCAAAAAGTTTCACTATTTTAGTTATACTGTTTCCATTTGTATTGTCAGGGCTAGGGCTCACAGACCCTTTAAACATATTGTACAGACTGGGTCACAGACCCCTGTAGGGAAAATATAGGAAAATGGTCAGGGCCCATCAGATGTTTAGAATCTTGCCAAACATTTGACGTAAATATGCACGTGCACCCAGGTGTTCCTTGGCTATTGTCTGATGTAGATGTGTGTGGGCACCCAGGCATCCTGGGTCATGGACTGACGTATAAAGGATGAGTGGCTCTGATCCACGGTGCCTGCGGCCCCCGGGGAGTCTGTTACTGCAAGCTGTTGCTGCCAGGGCTCCTGGGATGCCCCGAGAGGCCACCACCGCCACTGTTGCTGCTGCTGCTGTAACCTGCTGCTGCTACTGCTGAGGACTGAGTTCATGCTATCTACCAATGGTTCCTAGGATCTTTCCCAATTAGCTAGTGTGGACCTGCGTGTGAGGGGTCTGGTGACTCAGCCTGGCATGTGAGGGGTCTATGACCTCGTCTGTACAATGGGTTTGAAGGGTCTCTGAGCCCTAGCCCTGACAATACAAACAGAAACTTAGTATAACTAAAATAATGAGATGTTTTGGCTTTAGTTATGAATTGCTTTAGAAATACAATTGGCATAGTCTCTTAGCTATGGTCCCAATCCTACAACCCCTCACACACAAGTCCACGCTAGGTAATTGGGAAAGATCCTGAGAGCTATTGGCAGACAACATGAGCTCAGTCCTCAGTAGTAGAAGCAGCAGAAGCAACAGCGGTGGTGGCCTCTTGGGACAAACTGGGGGCACTGGCAGCAACAGCCTCCAGCAGCAGTAGCAGCCTCCCCATGTCCCACCTCCACCCCGGGGCGAGACTGTAGATCAGAGCCACTTGTCTGTTATACTTAAGTCCATAACCCAGGATACCTGGGAACACATGCATATTTACATCAAATGCTTGGCAAGATTCTGAACATCTGAGGGCCCTGACCATTTTCCTTCACTTTCCCTACAATGACATAAAAATATTGAGGAGTTACTGAAATGTCCTTTTCAACTTTCCTTTTTTCACTCAAATAGCAGTTAACAAGGGCCAGTTGCCATAAATCATCCTCAGTTCTTCTTCTTGCTTAGCTCTTATTTTATTGTGATCCCAAATATTCCTAGCTAAAATGTTTAATGCTGATTCTTTTTTTCTCTCATCACATACTTGTTACAAATGCAAAGTAACTGAATGACTGTCCAAGTGAGCAGGACAAAAACTCCCCCAATTAAGTCCAATACACACACCTGAACTTAATGGGCCTTCAACACTCCCAGAAGATTAAGCAGCACTGTGGGGCTCCCAAGAACACAAAGGCTATTTTGTGGGAGTAATGCTGCACCCCAATCTTCTTTTCTGTGATTACACCTCATTTTATAACAATGTTCAGACATTTGGTTTGAGCAAGTATAGTAATTACATTTCTCACTTAGAACTAATTTAAGCAGCTACATCTGAGCTCCTCCACAAGTCCTCAGGCTTACCCGCCCTCCTCCTCCCACCCAGAACACTCCTATTTGAGAAGACCCAGGGCCTCTTTGCTAAGTGCCTGTTCCCCCTTGCTGGTAGGCACTCTCTGTAATTCAAACCTAATTCTCTAACCCGAACCTCCTGCTATGGGTAGGACACCCCCCCACTCAACTGGATGAGCCCTGTAAGAAAACAACCAAGCCAACCGGACTCTCCCACTACCTAACTCTGTGAGCTGGGCTTCACTCCCCAGGCCTCAGTGTCCTCATCTGTAAAATGCTGCTCTGGCCTCTATGTTGTTGAAGGACGCTCCTTCCGGCTGAGAGTGTTACCCTGAGATTAGAAAAGCAAACTGCCCCAAGGGGGCAGGGCCTTCAGAGCCACAAAGACCTTCCCAGAGGCAGAAAATCCTACACTCTGTGCCCTGCAGAGAAAATGCTGAGAAACCAGGATTTCCTCATCCTCTTCATCTAAACCTACCACCCACAAATTTTTCAATCCTCAAACCCCCTTCTTATAACTCACTCTTCATAACGGTCAAGAATAATGAATTGAAATGTTAAATACAGAAAGCAACAGCAGCCGGGCCCCTGCCCTCTCCAAATCAAAGAGCCTGGTTTTGCTGGACCCAATATTTTATCCACTCATGTAGGTGCATTCAAGCTTGCTTCTAAGTTTGCAGGAACTTTTAGAAAGGCCCTGGGTAACAAGGGGCCTAACCAGTTGTGGAAATGAAGTTGGTCATTATACTTTTTTGCACTGTATCTGAGACATCCTGACATTTTTATCTCTGGTGAGTTCTTGGAGGAGGGGATGGAAGATCGGGGGCAGGAAGCAACGCACATGTCACTTTCCTTCTACTTGGCAAATCAGCCAACTCGCAAGTGAGAGACAGGCTAGCAATAGTTAACATGGAGTTTTCCTTTCCACTCTTGCTGGGAGCTAACCTGTTTCACCAGAATGGCCTGATAAAGGGAGCTGCCATTTCCTTAGAGATAAGATCCTCCTTTCCAGAGAGCTCAGACTCAACAGTGAGGCAGGGCCCTCCACCAAGCTGTCTGCCCCAAGGCTTACAGGCTTCTGGTCCAAGTTATTGGACACTACTTGGGGCAGTGGAAAGTTCAGTCTCTTTCTCAAATGGGGCATTCAGCTCCTTTATTCTTGGCTAAAAATCCCTTGATAGAAGGTCTCTAACCTCACCGCTAATGTGAACTAACAATGAAAAGACTCCCAAATCACAATAACTTCCTAAGAGGAACCTGAGAGATGGCTACACATCTGTGTGTGTGTCTGCATTGTTTATTGGTGAGGGGTGGGGAGGACGACTAATATCTATGCCTGAATTCAAAGAAAAGAACATATACACAGTGAAAACTCATCAAATGAGAATCTTTAGGGTCATTTAAATTGTCCTCATCAAGTAAAGATTCAGCAGGAATCTTGCTGTGTGGCTGCAGATGCATGAGAGCTGCAGGTAAATCAAAGAGGTGGGTGTATGGCATGGCGTTTCTCTCTGCATGGGGGTGGGGGATGGGAGAGCATACTCCCAATTTAAAGCTGTGTACAATGACTGTCACACACACCCATTCACATGCTTTGGAGATCTAGATTTTGGTGTCTCGTTTGCTTAATCAAAAGATCAACTGTATCTATTTTCTCTGGCTGGATCACATTGTCCTTTTACCTGTGAAGACATTGTATCTGCTCATGCTTCACCTTGTGTGAACAAAGATGGACAAAAAAAAGGTGAAGGGGAGCACAGGTAGTCTCTCCACTACTCTATTTTGAGGGTAGTTCTCACTTTGGCTCTTGGGAGTATCTTAAAATACTGCTATCATGGGAGAGTGCAATGCTCTAGCTACACTTTTACTTTCCAGAACAAACCACAACAACAAAATATCAAAAGCTAGGCAAGGAAGCCAGAGACTAAATGGGCAGGAAAAAAAAAAAAGAATATCATCAAAATGACAACTGGCTTGTGTGTGGAGAGAAACTCCGCAATATGCCACCAGCCCAGGCCATGGCCCTTTTCCTCCTCCTGTCCTATTTCTTTCCCTGCTCCCCTCTGGCACCCTGCACATCACAGGGCCTTTATCCCTTCCTGCTGGTTCCATCTTTCAAGATATTTATCAGAGGAGCAAGATCCTTCCCTTCTGTCTAGACCTCTGACCCTCTCAACAAGGCCTTGGGTTGAAACTCCTTTCCAGGTGCCAGTAGCAGTCACCCGGACCTATTAGGCACCTCAGATGTGCCAGACGCTGCAGTGGGCACTTTCGTGAGCTGTGTCTAATTTAATCCTCTCATGCCTCATATTGTTAGTCCTATTTGACAGACAAGAAAGCCAAAGTTTGGGAAGCAAAATATGCAATATAAGAGGCAGAGGCAGAATTCAGAATAAGCAACCCCACCTCTGAGGCTGAGGCTGTTTTTATAATGCCGCAGCTATTCCTGTAGGAATTCTCTGTACATCCTCTTCTCTGAATTGGCCATAGAGCTCCAGGCAAATTGCTCTGACCAGAACCAGAGCTTCCTTCCAATGTTTGTACACAGGATCCCAGCCCCAGGAATGGTCAGTTGTGTAAGAGGATTTCTGAAGTTCTTCTTCAGCCCATAAATTTTGCCCTAATACTGCTTTTCATCACAACCCTTATCCTTTAATCCTTATCCTGTGTACGACCACAGTTAACAGTGGATATCTCTAAAATCACAGATGCCATTTACAGATCACCTCTTCACAGACCCAGACCTTTGTGTACATACATCAACTGACTTAACAGCCCAGAAAAGGAGGTGCCATGGTCCCTTTTTTACATTAAAGAACACTGTGACTTTGAAAGGTTCAGGTAATTTACTCCTGGTCACACAGCTAATAAGCATCAGACTGAAGTCACACTCAGGTCTGTCTTAGTCTAGAGGTGCCCTGCCTACCACAATAGCCACACCAGCCAAATGTGGCCACTGAACACATGAAAACTGAGATGTACTCAATTTTCAAGTATAAAATACACACTCTATTTTGCAGGTGTGGTATAAAAAAATGTTGAATATTTCATTAATCATTTTTTAATTTCGATTAAATGTTGATACGATAATTTTTTGACACACTAGATTAAATAAAGTAGATTAAAATAAATTTCACCTGATTCTCTTTATTTTTTTAACACCACTACCAGAAAATTTAAATTTATGTATGTGGACTGAGTTGTATTTCTATTGGATAGTACTGGTCTAAATCTTAAAGTCCTACTTCTTCCCTATAATAACACAGCCCTCAGCAATTTATATCTCATGCACTATTTAAAAAAGAATAGAGCCACCTTGACAGCCTCACTTGTGATAACAAGAATTGTATTTGCTGATGAAGACTTTTAAGAATAATTTCAAATGCAAAAAAAAGTATGACTTCCTGTGCAGGTGCCAAAGGATCTGCAAGTAGCCTACATGGGGCTGTCCCTCTCTCCTGCCCATGCTGGGACCTTGGTCATTGTTCATGGCAATTGACTCTAACTTTCAAGCAGAATCTCTGAAAATCACTACTTGTACTCACCAGCCAGATCTTAATCTCACTAGGTAAAAACGGTTCTCAAATCAAAAGAGAACCTACATTTCCTCTATAGATGAGGCATTTACAAGTAAGAAGTTAGGTTGAAAGATGTAATGCACAGGATCTATAGGGAAACTGGAAGGAGCCACTGCACTTCCATACCTTTCTTCTGGTGAGGGGTTCTCAGTGCAGGGCATGTGGGTGAGGTCCCAGCCTGCACAGGAGAACCTAAGTGGCTCCACTGTGCAAAACTTATCAGAGTACACTCTTGACCTACTATAACTGCTAGCCCTAAGGGTTAGTTCTCTTTCAGGGTTTTCAACTTGTATAATCATTGTCATCAGCTGCAACAACTACTTTTTTAAAAAATTGCTTCCTTTCCATGTACCAGGCACTGTGCTAAGCCTTGACCCACATTATCTCATTTAATCCTCCAGCAATCCTTTGAGGATCACTCCCTGGACCCAGGCTACGCTAAGATCAACAGCAGGCTGAAAGCGACACTGAGGAAGGCTGGGTCTCCCTTCCCTTCCTCCCTAACATTCCTATGATATCCCCGCTGTGTACACTGGGAGGGCGATTCGGTCAGTTGCAAAAGTGCTAACATGGCATCATTTAATAAGTACTTAAATTACATGCTTTTAAATAGCACTCCCACACGATGACATGACAAATGGCACTTTCACCTGTATGCTGTAATGGGCCACACATGCATAGGCTGTGTAAAGTAACTGGCTTGAAGGGACTTGTAAAATTAAACTACAACAGGGGACAAAAGTGAAGGATGGAATGTTGTCCTGAACAGCTCACTTCCTTGTCTTAATTGACTTCTATCTTAGTGTTAATTGACTTTGAGTTAAGTGCCTTTCACACAAATTGAGGAAAGCTGCCCTTTGGAACGATGGTGACTTGTTGGGTAAATATGTCTTTATGGACTTCATAAAATGCAGATTGTGTAAACACATACATTGGAGCTATTAAAAGCATTGGGTGGCTGCAGTAAGGCACACGGTGGCCTTCAAGATTCCTGAGTACTTAGTAGTTAGACATTTAAGAAAATAAATATCAAGGATTTAATTACAATTTAGGAAGTGGGTCTCAAACTCAGGCTTGCAGGCGGAGGAATGACCTGGAGAATCATTTCAAAAATACAGATTCCCTGAGCCCCACACCCAGAGAGGCCAATTCAGAAGGTCTGAGTGGGCTGCAGACATCTGTATTTTAACAAGCCCTCCAGACTACTGACTCTGAGCAGGTGGCCCAGGACCAGCTTCAAGAAACAATGATTTTGGTGCTATAAGCAGCTCATTCACCTTCACCCCTACTAAAGAATACCACCTAGGGAATACAAAACACCAGAGTCCTTCACTTAGAAGTGGAGATCCTTGGAGCAGAGGGAAATCCCTTCCCCATCCCTTCACACCAAGCACCAATAAATTGCCCAGCAAGTGACCATGTTGGCACCAGGAGGACTTCCTTTTTGCCTGCCCCTTTCAAGGGGAGGGAGGTCTGCTCCTCTAAGGCCACAGAAGCTGATGGTAATCAACATATGCATTAAAAGGAAAATTAACAGGCAGGCTCCGCACCAGCAGCATGCATTTTCCCTGCAAACAGCCTGATGACTACACTGACCACAGCCTTAAAGCTACCCTAGACTGCACACAGAGAGGCAAATACCCACAGTGGCCAAGAGGCTGTGGCCTGTGGAAAAGCATCTCAGTTCTGGGCTCCCGTGTTACCAACAGATGTGGTTGTATCGTCCACTGATGAGGAGACTGGGATGATGACTGGCCAGCAGATGAGAGGAAGCATTTGTATGTGTCTGCAGGGCAGTCAGAACAATGGAGGACTGTTTGTCACTGCTGCAGAGGTCACTGGTTCCACAGAAGAACACGCTGACAATTAGAGCTGCATATCCAAGTCACTGGGAACATGGGAGCCAGGTGTTCCTCATCAAGGACATATCCAAGCAGAAATTGGAGGGTCATCCGGTGTGGTAGAACAGGACATACTTCTCAGCTCCCTTCAGTTGTAAGGTTTTCGGATCCTGTGTTCAGTCCCTGGGGGGTGCTGCATGCTTCCATCACAGATAACAATAACCCTGAAGCTTATCAGTGTTCATCACAACATATGTTTTTTCTTCTGGACATACAGATTGCCAAATTAAGTCTTAAATGTGGTGACAGGAATTCCCAAGGCCAGAAAGTGTCAAATCTATAAATAGTTTATGAATGAGTATAAATTTTCAACAAATAAGAATGAGGACTTATTGTTAAGAATTAGTGTGTAGTTTTACTGAAACGTTCACAAAAGCTATAAATTGCTAATATTGTCACTCTAAGGGTATGCTGCCTCAGAAACACTAACAAACCAATTTACACCAACATGCTCCTAGTACAACTACTTAAAGAGAAAAACATCAAGTCTTTAAGAAAAAGGTGGGAGGTTGGTCTGTCTGGCTGGTCAGCTCAGCTGGCTAGAGGGCAATGTTATAACACCAAGGTCAATGGTTCGGATCCCCAAACCAGCCAGCAGCCCCCCCCCGCAAAAAAGGTGGGGGGGACCTGGCATTTTCAAGAACAAGTTTTTTCACCAGCATGCACTACAGCACATATTCATTCTTGCAAATGTTTGTTTGAATTAAATGGCTCTTAATTTCATCTGCCTGATTATGAATCCTCCCATCTCCAAAGAGGGAAAAGGAGGAAGGGCTGACTTGCTGGATTGGTTTTTACATGGTATTTGAGTACTGCACTTTTTCACTTAATTGTCCTATGTGACTGTTAGGACCTTTGATGTTGGCATTCTTGCTGCCCTTGAGAACCACGGAGGCTCTTGGATGGGAAGGGCTTGCCCAAGGCCTTGTCATTTGTCACCACAGGTAAGTCTCCATTCAATTCTCGTCTCCATGCATGTCTGGAAAGGGGCCCAAACCCCCCCCCCCCCACCCACTACCAAGACCCAGCTCTACTGTTGACATCTACTGCAAGGCTGTTTGGACCTCTAGAGCTTTCTCAGAGGTTCCAGTCCCTTGCGCCAGGACATACCAGTACAGAAAGAAATGTATATGCTTGGTGAACTCCAGGAACCTTAAGGAGATACACAACTCTGGGCATCAGTGGCCTAATCTCAAAGTTCATCTGCCTCAAACTTCTGTGATGGGAACTTGCAGGGGGGCGGTGGGTAGAAAAGGGGAGCATAGGGCACTAGGCAGAGATCAACTGGGAACCAGAAATCTATAAATAAGGACGTAAATAGGAGAGTCAGCTTCAGAGGAGCCAAGGCCAGAAAGCTGTGTTCAGGATTCCGTTTCTGAGGAAAGAAGTGTTTCTTTGAGTTCTTATTAAGTCATTAGCTGACTGTCCCATTTAAAAAAAATTTTTTTTAATTGTGGTAAAACATATATAACATGAAATTTACCATTTTAACCATTTTTAAGTGTATACTTCAATAACATTAAATACATTCACATCGTTGTGCAAGACTCAGTCCCATTTTTAAGTGTGCCCTTCAAATTTTCTGCTAAGATATTAAAACAATTTTGGGCCTTCCCCACATTTGCATACAGTGCCACAGTTGTGGCTGACAAGCTACAGTCTTAAAACTTGGCATCAGTTTTTGTTGGAGACATCTGTTTTAAGTCAATATATTTTCATTTCTAGGTAAAAGCATATGATTCTATAGTTCTACTTTCCTTTAAATTTAAGCAAATGCCAATCCTACATTAATAAAGGTTTGTAAAAAAATCAAATGCAAGAACTATCTCTGTTCCCTGTAAAATAACTGGCCCCACTCCACCAAAACAAACAAAAAGGCAAAATAAAAGCACCCCTATATTTACTATTTTAACCATTAAAATAGCTAAATTTGTATCCTAAAGGCATCTGTGTTACATCACCAAGGAAAACTTTGGAAAAAAAATTAACAGGGCTTTTAAAGTTTCAGCCAAACCTTTTTTAAAACTAATAAAAAACAGTTGTAATTTTGGACAGCTGTAGGTGATTTTTTTCTTGTGCTTTAGAATTTTTTTATTAAAAAAAGGCCTTTTGGATCAACAATTAGAATTTATTTTTTATTGTCTCTTATGATCTCACTGCACATGTAACATCAATTTGGTGTATTCCTCCCTGGGAGGTTGTTATCTAACTTGAAATGTGAAAGAACAAAGGGCAAGAGGGGATGGTGCAACGTTCCTCAAAACACTCACGTTCACTAATAGGAACGTGTGTCACCTTGCGCACCATCCGGTATGACGGACTAATCAGGATAAATCAATGAGCAGTGGAAAGACTGGGGGATCTTTAAAAAGCGTAAATGGTCCCAGGTCCATACTGTCTAGGCTGGTTGCAACCCTCTAGATTTGGTTGGGTGCTGTCCTCTTCCAAACCCTGATTAGTCTAAGGCATAGTAGAATCTCTTGGATTCTTAAAATATCAACACAAGAGGATGGGAGGGCAGGAGTGAAGTTCTAATTCAACTGGTCTAGAACTGAAGAAGGTTGAGAGCGGAAAGGAAGAGTATCATCTCCATGATATCGTCCCCAACCAGCCCATGATATGCTCTAGCTTGGGGCCTCTGATTATGTTGATAAACTGTCCTTGTTAAGATGTCTGGGTAGGGTGTGGGCCACCTGCATCTAGTTCTCCTGGTCACTGCTGTACTGCTGGAGGTAAACCATTTACAACCAAACCACCCTTTACTGTTTAGGCTCTCAAAGGACCCTATGCCCAGTTCATGGGGATTAACAAAGGGAAACGGGGAGTAGGGGGGCGGGGCTGAAAGCCCAAGATTAAGAAATTTTTATAGAAGTTCCCTATCCTACACAAGCAGTATGAATCTTGCTATCCCCAAGGGGAGTCATGAATGAAAAATAGAGTTACAAAGCAGAATTGGGAAATGGATCAAGTCTCACCATGGCAAAGTGGGGTATGTCCTCCCAGGCTGTATGCTGGATCACAGGCTCTTAGGGACCGTGTGTCTTGATTTGGGGACTGTTTTCATTCTTCCTCAAGCCTAGGTTTGTACATGCCCTTAGCCATGACACCTACTAGTTGTGTGATTCAGTACAGAGGATAATCCTGACTTTATCTGGAGTTAACGTATAGGGCAGAGGCCTTATAAAAACTTAAGAGTAAAAGATACCACAAAAAATGCTGTTATATGGTCAGCCAGTCAACTCCGCCTTCCCTCTCTTTGCCATAACAGCACCTGTTGGCTTATGAGTGCATGGGGTTCTCACAAGAATGTACCAAAACCGCCACCCTTCCCATCCTGGCATCCACCTTCCCCCAACCCCAGGAGGCCTGCATATCAAATATTACTTCCTGCTGTCTATGACCACACCACCTTGGCAGTTAACATCAAAAGTAAACACATGGAGAGGAGAGCAGGCACTGGAGCTAGGAGGAAGAACACACATAGGTAATGCTTCATAAACTTGTCTTCTGGTGCCCAGGTGCAAAAACCTGGGCACTTCACATGTATTTCAACAGTTCATCTAAGGGCTCATTTTCTCCTCTCTCTCAAAATGGCCAGTTGGAAGCCACTGCCTCTGCTCCTAATCCTCCTGTACCTGAAGCACAACATGTGGAAGCCATACCTTAGGACCCCAACCTGCCATCTGTAGGTGAGCCACACAAGAACAGCACTGGCGAATCTCCTCTATCTTGACCTTGCATAGGTTGTGCCCAAGGTTAGCAATCTGTTCATTGCTGATGGTTCAGTGTCTACCTGGGCCATGGTATCTGAACCGATTTAAGTTTCCACCATCTTTTTCCTGTCTCCTAAGGGTTCAACAACTCAAGGGTAGTAACTGTCATGCATGTTTAACATAGCAACTGCTATAGTTTGAATGTCCCCTCCAAAATTCCTGTTAAAATTGAATTGCTGATGTGACGGTGTTGGGAGATGAGACAGGAGGGCTCTGCCCTCAAGGAAGGGATTAATGCCATTATTGCTGGGTGGGTTAGTTATTGTGGGACATCGGCCCCCTTATTCTATCTTGAGTGCCTTCTGCCCTTGCACAATGCGATGACTCTTGCCAGATACTGGCACCATACTCTTGGACTTCCCAGCCTCCAGAACCTGAACTAAAACTTCTAAATTACCCAGTCTGTGGTATTGTTACAGCAACAGAAAACAGACTAAGACAGCACCCAGAAGAGGCCTGGAACTAAGGCCAGATGACGTCTGGCTGACATAGCCCAAACCACCAACCAGCTGTGTGACCCTTGGGTTAGTCACTTGGCCTCTCCAGATTGCAATTTACGTGTAAAAGAAGGGAGATGAGCTGGCATTTTCCTAAGATCCTTTCCAGTTCTAAAATGTTATGGTAAGGCTGCACCCATTTGACTCTAGTGAAAAAGGACAACACATTCACCACTTCATGAGGGCAACTGCAGCTGACAGTACTGTGAGAAGTAATAATACTAATATTCAACAAGAGAACAAACAGAAACTTCACTTGGCTTATTCCTAGACTTTATGTCTGCTCTACAAAATAGGTTGGTTAATTTTGTTCTGAATTTCACAGCCCCCTTAACCATCTTCCATAAATGTAATGACAACCTTTTTGGAACACGGGTTTCTAAATCTATGCCCAGTACATTTAACAAATGTCACAGAGAAAGTCCAGCCCGGATATATCAGTGACACAATTATTCATGGTTTCCCAGACTCAGCCTTGCCTGTACCCTCCAACTAACTCTTTCGTTATCGCTTTGCTTCAAAGCCTTAAACAGCTCTGCCTACCTACAGAAGTCCAAATACTCACTTTGCCAGCCGAGCACTCAACATGCTTCCAAATTTAGCCTCAGCCGACTCAACCAACTCTTTCTTTGACCTCCCCCAGCATTAACTCAGAGGTGGAGTGTCCCTGCCTAAGCAGGAAACCTTTGGACATGAGATGCCTCCTCCCCATCGTGCCGGACCTACCTCCTTCCCCCAAAGACCCACCATCAACCTTTTCTGAATCCTCAGAAACTCAAGACCCACCTTCTTGAAAATGAACTCTTCCCTTCCTGGTGTAGCGATCAGCACTTTAATTTCTTCTTTATATTTTTCTCTGTTTTAAAAAAGAATATTATGCTTATAAATAAGAATAAAAGCTTGTGTTTTTTTAAAAAAAGTGAACTCTCCTTGCAATATTTGGCACTAGAGGAGTCCTTCAATTTTTTTTTATTATTCAACCCCTTTATTTTAGAGGTGGGAAAACTGAGTCTAGGGATGCTCATCGTCTTGCCCAAGGCCACACAGCAGGTTGGTGCTTAGAAGGGGTGGGAACTTGTTTCCTGACTCCCAGAACTTACTACACATGGCAGCCAAGTACCTATCTTCTTTGCTAGTTGGTATTCATTTGAGAGCTTTTAGTGTTGGGTGTATCCTCTTTTCCACAATAAATAAAGCATTGTGCACTGCATACAACAGGCATTTGGATAAATGCTGACTGCAAGAGTAGACAGTGGGGGACAACTGGAAGATGGAACACTCGCTTCCGTAACTGTCCCCACCTTTCCACTCTTGCAGTCAGCATTTATCCAAACATCTTCAGGGACCAGTCCCCTCCCCGAGGATTATAGTTGTATTTTTTAATAACCACGAATTGAGAAAAAAATATGACAAATATTTACTGTGAATTCAGTAGTATTTTAATGAGGTTACATTTTATTATTCTATAAACGTAGCTACAAAAATTGAGAGAGTGATACATATATGAGTGACATTATGTATTTGTTTCACAAACACCACCTGGAGTGTATACAGGTTCCCAGCCACCTTTTGGGGAACCACTAGGTGGTAGCCTCAATTCAAAACTTGCAGATGAGGTATATAAATGCTGGGGAGGGACCTTTAAGTCTTACTCACTTTCCAGTGAAAGAAAAATATGACAGGCTAATGAAGATACTACAATCAGAAAGTCTATAGTTAGCTTATTTCAGATTTCTCATTGCATCTACCTCCATGTTAAAGTTATTAATATCACAGGCTTTCATATTTTTAGTATCTCCTTTTGGGGGGAACAAAGGGTCTCTCAGTTATTTCAGTCCTCTGGTCTATTCTTGGCTTTCCCAGCAATGCTGCCTGAAGTAGAAAGCCCTATTCCGATTCATATTCCAGTCTCTTTCCTACTTCTCACCAGGAATTATCTCTGAAGAATAAGCAGTGACAAGTGATGGATAATTTGCATTTTAACCCTATTCAAATTTGGGTAAATGGTTTAATATGCATACTAATATTCCATCATTATTCCAATTAAGGAAACTATTATGTTAAAGTGTTTAATCAGGAGAATTAGGGAGAACTCCAGACACCTAAAATTAACCTCTAATAGTCTTGACATTCATTTTATTTAAGTGCAATTTGCCAAGCAATAAGCAACTCCTGCTTAAGACTTTTGCTTAGGCACGTGGGGATTCCTGATAAGACCTCAAAGCAATTCATTTCCTAACCAGATTGCTGTCTAAAAGAATAAACTAAACTGCCCACAATTTAAACACAATCAAATCCCCAAGCAGTCACATTCCAAGAGACTTAAACATCATCATCTTGATCCTCAGTAACAACAATGCTATTCGCATCAGAAACAACACAACCACTTCCTCTTTCTCTGACCTTCTCTGTTTAATTACTTCCTGTGATTTCTTCTAGGGCTGAGCGTGCATGCTTCTCAGGGCAGCAGGCTTTCCGTACATGACTGATTTGTCTGGAAGGTGCAGAATGCTAGCTGACTTTCAGACACTGCACATACAGTTTAGGGACTTCACATTTCCTTTTAAGTGCTGCATCTCTTTGGCCTCCTGGCATTCACCAAGAACTTTTTTTTATGCCATAAGAAAAGAAAAAATTCTTCCAGCATATTCCTATCTAAAATCAAGCTATACCTCAAAGCTGGAAGTCCTGCCGGGGATGGGGAAGGGCTTGATATTATCTTTCTGCATATAAGCACAACCTCTGTCCAATGAGCTTCTTCAACAAAGAGATTCCAAGGGCCGAGTATGTGAAGTGACCTTTTTACTAAGGTCTGGACAATGAAGACACAAACCATCATCATAACCGTGGAGAAGCCCATGAACCAGCAGCAGCATCATTACCAGGGAGTTGGTTAAAAATGCAGAATCTCAGGCCTTACAGAATCAGAATCCTCACTTTACCAGATTTCCACAGGCGATCCCTATGCAAGTTCAAGTTTGAGAAGCACTGCTACAGGCTCCTCCTTTCAAAACAGGTAGTCTACAACACAGGTCCAGATGAACACTATGCTTTGTTAGCCATTCTGCTCACACGTCATAGCCTTCTGGTGGGGGTAAAGTGGCTTGTTCTCTTTCCAAGAGAAGTATCTGTAGAGCTGCTAAAAGGCCAACTCGATGGGCACTGGCTCTCTACTCTACAGAGCTGAACAGGAATGCAAGGAAGAACTGTCACCCCACAGTTCTGAGGCATTTACAGGATTCTAAGTGAGTTCTAATTTCATTCACTCAACAGTAATATAAATCAGGTTATGCACACAATGCAATTTTTTATACAAGAAAACTGAGGCCCTGTGAGGTTATAACACATAATGTCATTCTACAGACATGGGATTTGAAGTCAAAGGACCTGGGTTAAAAATAACAAATCCTGTTCTTGTGACCTCAGGCAAGATACTTAACCTCTAGAATCTCTTCCTCCCCTGTAGTATGTGGACACTTGACTGTCAGACACGTGTGCTTGTGCACATGTACGTATGTACCCCTCACTCTCTCTCACACTAAAAACAACTAGAAGAGCTTGCTTGTTAAAGGATTCGGAAAGGGTATGTAGGTCTTTTAATGCTCTACATGAAGGGTTTCCCTCATCCCAAATCTGGCATTTCTAGTTTGCAGCTCCAGGAGGAAACTGGCAGGAAGGAGAAAAAGGGAAAACAACTCTAGCAATCAGTCCATCAAGATGATGCTAAGCTGTCCTCATACCCTTGGGGCACATGAAAGTGCTTCATACCCTAGAATGTAAGCTCCCTGAGGGCAGGGACTTCCTAAGTCAAGTTTAGGCATGGTCTGGCAGATTAGGTGCTCTGTATTTGCGGTAAGTGAATAGCACGGGGTAGGCACTCAACAGTCTCACTCCCTTTAACATAATTTATACATGGTTTTGTAATTGGGGCCCAAGTACATTCTAAATTCAAGTTCTTTAGAGTCAAAGTCTATCACACTCCAAATCAACACCTATAATCTAGTATCCCCTAGTTTTCTTCAGCATAAAAGACATCTAAGAATTGATGTTACCATCAGAGTTGGTCTACGAACAGTAGACACCTGTTCTAAAACCTTTTCACACACAGATCAATGAGAAAGCAACCATTAGGCCTCTCGGGCAGAAGTGAGACCCTGAGACAGTGCACACCAACCTAGCGGGGCAGATTTGCTTTGTAATTTTGAACTGAGAAAAATCAGACTTGATTTAACCTTTAAGCAAAGGAGAGAAATTTAGTAACTATATTAGGACTATATTCACACTTATCCAGCTTTAAAAGGTCTGTAAAAATGAGTAAAATTACTGGGACATTGATCTGGTCCAGCACTACATCAGTATTCCCACTCCTCCATCCACTTTATTCCTTGGCTAAAAATATAAAATGAAATGCCAACATGGCACACAAGTAGACAAAACATGTCATAAGCCAGCTTGCTTCTAAGAGAACCCTTAGCCCCACCCATCCCCATCAAGCTTACTGACTTGTTTCAGAAACAATTTGAACGCTGTTGGTAATAAGATTTCTAGACCGCATATTAGGAAAGGAGCAGGACAGCAAGGGAGCCAAGTTTGCTACTGCAGGTAGGCACACTGATATAAGAGCAGACAAGCCGTAAAAGTCAAAATCTCAAAAAGCACCGCCAACTAGGGTCATTGAGTAAAGGGGCCAATAGTCAGCTGGACATTACTGATACTATAGTACAAAAACTAAGGTGCTATTCCCATGGAGCCTACCAGGACAGCACTGGAAAGCCAAACAAAACAGCAGTATGTGACTTCTAGGCTCAAATTTTCCTCCTGCAGCTCCCTGAGAAGTCTTGAGCAAAGTAAAGTGAGAATCTTGTTTCCTGCCTCAAAAGGTGGTTGTGAGGCTAGTTCATGGATATTCTCTGCCTCATAAATTCTAAAAAGAATACTTGCTACTTGACATGAGACATGCCAGAGGTGGATGGGTGCCACTGAATTCCCAAGCTGTCAGGTTTTGTGCTGAAATGCTTTACCTATGCTACCTCATTTCCACTTTTTAACAGCCTAGGACCTAGACAACAGAATGAACCCCATTTACATGAACCCAGGGCTCATGGCTTAGGGACACTTACCAGGGTCCGTTTAGTCAGTAGGGGGGTGGAGGGAGGGTCTAACCCCAAAGCCCATGTTTTTTCCACTACCAGGTAGCCTCCCCTTTAGTTCCTTGAAAAAGCAACTTCAAAGTCTTCCTTTTTTGGATGCCATACAATGTGAATAATTGTTAAATTTTTATATAATGTAAAATTATTTTTTCAATTGCTGAATATTTACTTCAGTCAATCAGTAAATGTTTGCGGAAAGCCTACTATGTGCTCAGCACTTGGCCAGGCCATGGGTATGGCGTCAATAAGCTATTGCCACACCTAGAAGGTAGATGCGCCAAGCTCCTGTGTGCTCTCTCAATCAGGGTGGCAAACACAGTGCTCATCTGAAAAATCAGTACTGGATGCCAGAGTCAAAGCCATGCAATGCGAGAAAGAAATAAGAAGAATAAATAATGAAAATGAAGTCAAAGATATTACTACCAGATGAACAAAGGAAAGACAATTTAAAAACTTAACCTGATAATTAAGTTTTAAGCATTTATAAATGGACCACAGGGAATATATCTAAGAACAAAAACAAGCAGATTTGAAAAATCATTATTTCAGGACACAGAGGAGCCAAAGGCATACATTTTAGAATCTGCCCATGTTTGTTCTAACCTCTTCCATCCCAAGTACTAAATGCTAGGGTGAAGTCAAAATCTATTTCCTTACCTCTACCCTCTAAGTGCAAGTAGACATAGAAAATTTGTTTATAAATAAATATTCAACTACCCTTTGAGAGTAGCATAAATAACATTAGCACAATTTTATACCATGTGTGCGATATACCACATGTGAACATATTTTGAAAAAGATTACCTGAGAAAGGGAAATGAATAATTATGAAATGGTTGTTACTTAATTTAGAGAACTCCTATGACAGTCAGTATCAAGTACTAAGATCCTGGCCTGACTTCCTTTCCATGACATGGGACACATGTCAAGCTGTGATAGCAATCCTTCATGCCTACCCAGGGCAAGCATACAGAAAACACGGTTTGCTCTACAGGGCACTGTATGCGTCGGTGAAAGATATTACTTCTACTTCAAAGTCATTAAAAGCCCCAGCAAATACCTTAAAAAACATCACCAATGCTCTAGCCTTAAATATTGATGAAAAGGAAACATTTCTAAGAATAAGTTATCAAGTTTATCAATGACTGGGCTTTTTTAAAAAAAACAAAAATCTGCCCAATTTACTTTAGAGAAAACAAGCCAAGGCAAACACATAGCAAGACTTCCTGCTCTGCCTCTGTTATCATTGTGTTCAATTTCTGAGGATTCTGCTGTTAATTTGTGTATTTATGTTTAGCCAGTAATATAGGAACTATGCCAATGTTGGAGTTCATCAGCACAGCTGTCTCCAAGTGTTAAGACTCCACCAGTATCCTGCAGCTATTGCAAATTGTTAATATTGTGATTTCTACAGACATTCTCCTACAGAGGCAGAAGCACAGTCGCTATCTTATTGTGTTCATGATCTGCTTCTCAGTTCCCACAACAACAAGAATCAAAATGGTTCTGAGTTGTCAATGACAGGTCACCACCACCAGCTGGATCTGCACCCAAATTCCATAAAACACACCAAGAACTCCACACAGACATGGCGAGTTTTTCAGGAGGCATATATATATATATATACCCTAAATTAACTAAATACAGAAAATTTAATTATTGTGTTAGTAAGGACAAAACAGCATTTTAAAATAATTAAATCCATTATTTTATTCAATAAACATTTATTAAACAACCACAACATGCCCAATGGTATTGGACAAACAAGTAGAAAATTAGGCAATTGAGAAGTAACTCTGAATCCAAAAAGCTCATATTCTGATGCAGAATCTAGCTGGGTGTATGGCAGTTACAACCAAATCTAAATGGTTATTAACTGCCATAGAGTTTGGGGGGAAAATCACTATAAAGAGTCTTCAGTTTTGACATGGAGAGGACGGGTGGTGTGGCCCCCCATAAAGAGAAAGAGTAAGTGAAATAGTTTGTTGAGGCGAAATAGTTTTTGGTGTTCCTACTCATTCACTCTTTATATATATTTTTGGTTAAAGGAACAGGAAAGCAGAAAGGACCAGCTATAGTCAGAAAGGAGGTAGCATTTGATAATGTCCCCATGCAAACAAACCCAGACCACCACCAGCAGATGGAGGTTAATCATGGTCTACCACCTAACTAGCTGTAGGGCCTTGCAGTGGGCAATTAACTTTACACAGTGACAGGTCCTGGCTTACAAGCCCCTTAAGGTCTTTCCAAGATTTTTTGTTTTGTTTTGTCTTGCTTTCAAGATTTTCTAATGAATGGATCAAGATTCCAATTCTGCACAGTCAACTCCATGTTTTTAATGTTTAAGGATTTTACTCATGTACAGTATCAGTAACACACCCCGTTTTTAAGGCTAATGCCAAAAAAAAAAAAAAAAAAAGTAGACCAGTAGTTAATGTATTGAGTTAAATTTAACTGTTATTTCAATTAATGTAGATCTAATATTCCAGTAATAACCAACTCTGAATTCAAAATTGTGATTTCTGCAGAGATTCTCCTGCAGAGGCAGAAACACAGATTTTGTCTTACTGTGTTCAGGATCTGCTTCCCAGTTCCCGCAGCAATGATGGGAATCAAAATGGTTCTGAGTTGCCAATGACAGATCACCACCACCAGATGGTTCTGCATACAAATTCACAATTCCCCCATTTTCTTAAGGTGTATCACAGAATACTCAATCCCAAATTTATTTAAATTCACTTTAATTAGGTATGCCCCTCATGTCTCATAGCATTTTCTGGGAAGATAAATGAAGTGAGAAAAATTATGGCAATGACAGATTGTCACCAAATCAGAGGAATTATGAACAGCATGACTGGCAAAAACAATGTGAGCTCTGAAGTCAGAATGACTAAGGCTGGACACCCTCTCCCCTTTGCAGTGGTTACATGGAGTTCTCCCTAAACCAGGCCGCTGGGGGACTCAGTTCCCAGCTCCTTCAGTAACTAATGGCATGACCTTGGACAAACTACTTAACCTCTTTGTGCCTCAGTTTATCTACAAATGGGGATTATAACATCATCTGCACTTAGTGGTTGAGAAGACTGAGTGAAGTGCTATAAAAAAAAAGTCTGCCGTTGTAAGCAAAAACTTTCATTTTCCTTCACAGGGTTATTTGAAAATTAACCTGCTGAGCCTGTAAGAAACCTATCTCAGTGCCCTGCAAAGAGCAGGTCACAGGTTCAGATCCCCTTATTGGCCAGCCACCAAAGGAAAAAAAAACTTGCAAAAAAGAGCCACACAGGACACAAACTTTATACCTAGTGCTGTGCTATAAGCTTTACATAGGCTGTCTCACCTAACTCTCACAGCAGCTCCCCTAAATAGATAGTATTTATTTCTATTTTATTCACTCATATAAAACCAAGGTGAGATATTTAAGTAACTTGCCTTAGATCATGAAATGAGCAAATGGCTAAGCCTTGAGCCTTAAGTATATGTTACAAATGCATTAAACTTGGGGTCTTTGATTGGCCCCTAGCTGAATAACCAGTTAAAAAGACATTTTTCAGACAACTCAGGCTGAGTGGTAAAGACATCAGGGAATTATTCTTAATTTTGTAAAGTGAGATAATGGTATTGTGGTTTCACTGAAGAGTATTTTTATCTTTTGAGAAGTAAGCTCAAGTAGTTAGGTGTAAGAGTCCCAATGTTTGTAATGTCTTTGAAATGGCTCAGCAAAACTGTGTAAGCCTTTTTTATTAATGGGAAACCTTTCAACATGAGGAAAAATATGACTGAGGGCAAGGCTGCAAATCCATTCCCAGCAAGAAGTGGGTTACAGAGAAGAGTTCATGAGAGGGAAAAAATAGAAAGCTGAATGGCAGCCCAATGTGTCCTGAGTTACAGCTTGCTTCAGCAGGGTTTCTTTATTTTGTCTGCAAATTTCCAAACCATTCATAGCTATAATCAAATGCTTTAAAGATACAAACAAAATATGTATGGTTTAAAAAATTTTTTTCCACTCTATGTACAAAAGACCACTTTCAATACTTTGTTGATTCTCTTTACTTTTAAAATTATTTTTTAAAGTCTGTAGAATTGTAAATCTTAACATGCATTTGTCTGTGGAGTGGGATCAAAGGTTAACAGTCCGTATATTTTCTGTATGGAAGCTATCTTTTGGGACCATCATCAACAAGAGCAGACAAGCTTTCCTGAATTATCATGTTTTATTAGAGGAGTTTTAAATTGACACAGAAAAGATCATTAGAAAACATTATTTTTTTAAATTAAGCAGTCTTACCAATTGCAATATTCTGGTTTACTGCATTCTGATGCTAAATGTAACAGATATTCAAATATCTGGACCACTTAATAAAAACCTCAACTATATGTGGATTATGAGGACAATCTATTTTACCAGAAGTGCAACTCTATCTCCTGTAGGTCTCCAGTTTAATGTCACCAATTCTCTTTGTAAGTAAGACACCTGCTCAGTTCCAAAAGGTATGAGAGATCTCAAACATAAAACCATTAGAGGAGAAAACAGAAGACCAAAATCCATATAAAGGAAGGGTAAATAAAGCTAGCAAAAACCTAGACTAATATGGCTACCTTAATTAAGCAATAATTGTAGCTGTAAGCTTCCAGACAGTGGCAGCAAAAAATAAGCAACAACAAAAAAGCCATCATAGCAAGCTCTGTAACTCAGACAGAGAAAACTTCTTCTCTTCACTAACGTTTAAAAGGAATTTTTCAGATGGGTCAGACGTTGAACAATATAATGGACAGTGTCAACAATGGCATTTTACACAGCCCATGTGGACGCTTTCTTCTGGGGCATTTCATGCTTCGTGCCAAGGTCATCACATTAAAAGTAACCGCTAGAAGCCCCCATTTCTGCAGTGGCTAAGGCACCAAGGCTTTCCCAAATATCCATTGTCTCAATGGGCTTCTGACAGTAGTGGAGGCAGCAGTTGCGTGCTGAATTTGCTCTGAAAGCCTGAAATGGAGATATTTACTTCTCACTGGTGATCCCACCTGAAATCCTTCTGCTTTGGATAGCAGCTAAGGTAGGATGCAAAGCTGACATGCTGCTATGAAAAGGGACAGACCAGGCCTGTACTCTCAAGGGTGGAACCAGGAACAAGATGTAGAGTGGTCAGACATCTCTCCAAGAACCCCAAGGCCAGAGCACAGCAACCACCCTCACTGCTACTACAGCTACTCACACGTGCAGGTACAAACGAGGACCTATAAAAATACCAGTTTTATTGGCCAAGTTCAAAAGGGAGCAAGCATATTCCTTCCCCTCCATATTTCAGCTGTAAAAGCACAACTTTTTCCCATTTCAAGACACGGTATATGAAGGCAAAGCAAAATGTCTAAAATAGACCAGCAGATGCGGTGGGAGGGCAGCATCATGCACAACGGCGGGTTCCTTTGCAGCAACGAGTGTCTGGCAGATCAGGGGTTACAGCAGTCAAAGCTCCCTGGGGACCCACAGGAAGGAAATTCCCTTTCCCGAACACCAGCCCCCCTCCCGCCCAGCCTGGCAACAGCAGACGCCAAAGGATAAAGGGGCATTTAAAAAAAGTGAGTAGATTTCTTGCAGTAGAACACAACATTCTGTCACTTGCCGAAAGATAAGACCTCCAAGCCTCCCCATCGCCCAGCCTGGGGTCACTTTCTCTTTCTGCACTTTTGAGTCTCAATGCTCGAGGGGGGCAAAAGACCCGGGGCCTCCGGAGCTCGCTGCCTGCAGCCCCTATTCCTGGCACTGACACGCGTGGGGTCTCCCTCCAGGGCGCGTCCCCACGGCTGCGGATCGGCTCTCTGCGCCCAAGCCGGCGCCACAGATACCTTGGCTAATGGCAGAACTGAATGAAAGGAGCCGAGGCAAGCTCCGGATTTATGAATGTGCAGGGGAGGAGGGGAGGGATATCATGTGACAATAAAGGAGAGCGTCTTATTCACAAAAAAAAAAAAAAAGAAAAAGAAAAGAAAAGAAAAAAGAAAAAAAGTGGCTGGTGGCGGGCGCAGCCACTGAGCAGCAGTGGCGGCTGCCGTGCAGTGACCGCTCGGACCCCAGGCCGGAGACTCGAGGCGCGGGGCCCAGTGGCCCCGCCCCCGAAGCACCCAAGGTTGGAAACGCCTCGGGCGGGGAAGGGAAAATGACAAACCGGACCTTGCGACCGCGAGGGAGCTGCACCTTGGCCAGGGGCTGGCGGCCTGAGTCCCGCGCGGAGCGGCCCTGGAGCCCTCCGGCGGAGCGCCCGGAGCATTGTTCCCCTCCGGCCTGCGGGCCGGGCACACGCCTGTACACACGCGCGTGCACACACATGCACACTCCTCGGGCCCGCCCCCCGAGCTGCCCCGGCCCCGCGGGGCGCGTGTGCCGGCCCACAAGCGCGTGCACACACACTCACAAGCGCCGCGGGACCCCTCGGGCGACTGCAGCACGCCCGCCCGCGCGGGGACTAGGGCGCACCAGACCCCCGCGCAGCCCGCGCCTATCCTCCGCTCGCTGCACCGTGTTTTTTATGAATGAAAATGTGGTATGCAAATGAGAGCGATTCAAGAAAACGAAATGGCGGAGCCTGGGCCCCAGTGGGCTCCGTGGGGCGGGAGTCAAAAAGTCACCATGTAAAAACCCACCGACCCCAGGAAGCCGGACTGGGGGTGTCAGGTCTTCCGCTCCGGCCGCCGAGGAATTTGGGGGGGTGGAACGTGAGTCCCCGGAGAGGGAGCAGGGACCGCCCCGAGGTCACCCGCGCGCCCTTGGCCCCAGCAGCGGCCACCAACCCGCCGACCCTAGGTGTGCCCCCCCCGGCCCGCGGCAGTTTGTGCCCCCTCCATACTTCAACAAGGAGGGAATCTCGCGCCCCAACCCCGACAGGTCAGCAAGTCGCTGCACCCCACGCCAAGTTCACCCAACGAGCGTCCCCGCCCGCGTCCTCAGCCCCGGCCCCCACGCTGCTCCCGCGGGGCACCCTTGTCCCACCTCGCAGCCAAACTTACTCGTCCGGGTGTGTTTCTTCAGTCATTTTCTTGTTCACCTAGACGCCTGTCCCGCGGCGGGCAGCTTTGCTCCCTTCATCTTCCTGTCCGCTCACCCCCCTTCTTCACATCTCCGGAGATCGCCTGATTTGGGGAAGGGGGGCGGCTACAGATGAAGGGGGCGCCGCAGGCAGAAGGGGAAGCAGGGCTGCCGGAGTGCGGGGTGAGGTGAGGGGGAAGGGGTGCAAAGGCAAGCTGCGGGGGGACTGGGCACCGCAGCGCCAAGGCGGGCGGGGGCTCCGGGGGCTCGGGAGCGGGCGGAGGGGGCGAGATTTGGGCAGGGGACGGCGGCGGGAGGGAGCAGGAGAAAAACAAGCGCGCCTCGGGGCGGCGGGGACTGCTTAGAGGAGGAGCAGAGGGCCGGCCGCGGGTGGGGGCTCGGTCCAGGGTCGCCCCCGGGGGGCCGGGCCAATCACGGTTCCGGGGAGCGGTCTGCGGCCGGGGGAGGTGCGCCTGGGAGGCGGTGCAGGGCGCCCCGTGCGAGCCCCATCTCTCGACTCTACCGATTTACTCCATATTGGATTCTCACCGCCGCCAACAGGAGGAGGAAGTAGGGCGGAAGCGATGACGTCTTCCCAGCGGCCAGAGGTGGTGGAGTGCAAAAAGCTTCCTACTTGCGACCGAGAAAAAAAAAAGGGAGAAGGAGGAAAAAAAAAAAAAAAAAAAAACTTTGTCCCGCCTACTGAGCATGCCCGGCTTCCTTCGCCCCCTCCCTCCCTCCCGGCTTCCACTCCCGGAGGAGCTGCGGAGCGGAGTTGTTTGCGCCGCGCCTGTCTAGCTCCGAATCCTCCGCGGCCAGGGCTCCGGGTTTTAGGAAGCCCGAGAGGAGGGAGGAGGCGGGAGCGGGGGACTCGTACACATCTGGCTCCCGTTTTGTGCCCTCCCTCCTTCCCAACCCGAGGATTAAAAATGGGGGGCGGGGAGTGGGCGGAGACGTGGAGCTCCAGGGAGGGGGTGGAGTTAACGGCAGGTGGGGTGCGGGGGCTCGGAGGAACAACTCCCCCACCATGGGGTGGGAAGGGAGGGGCGGCGCAGGTGCCAGGGGCTGCCCTCTCCACTTAAACCCAACCAAGGGAGGGGGTTAGACTTTGCCAAGGTTCTGAATGGCAGAGGATTTCTAGTTTCACGTGACTCTTGTGTTCCTTTTTGTCTTCACAGAGGAACAGGCGTTTTTAAGGAATCATTATTTGTGCATAGAAAAATAAAAGGTAAACCCGACAACCCAGAAATTTTTGCATTTCAGCAGAAATGATGGAGTTTCTAGCGTTAAAAAGTAACCCCAAATGTATTTTTTAGTTTATCCAATAAATCTCTCTCATGTTGGTTGAGGATGGCTCTTGTCTCAGGCTTTTGAAGGCCACAGTTACTTTGCCAGAGGAAGCCAGCCCAGTGGGCTTTGGCACAGGGAAATGGGGAGCTCCTCATCACCTCCCTCCCTTATTTTTCACTACTTTTCGTTCCTTGGCCTGGGACCTGCTCGAGATTTTCTGGGTGGGCCATGCTTTCCAAAGCAGCACTGTCTGGGGCAGGACTGGCTTCCTGGGCATGCAATGCACTCTGTGCAGCTGCACAGCGATCTGTGCTTGGTTTCATGCCCCTAAGTTGCAGCCATAAAATTCTTGGTGGTTTTTGAACAAGGAGCTCTGCGTTTTCACTCTACACTGGGTCCCACAAATTATGTAGCATTGGGTATTTCCTTCTGCCCCTTCCTGCTCTCCAAGCATAGTAGACTTTTTCTTCCTCCTGAATGTGCCATGAGACAACCCAGAGATTTTATCTAAATAGCAACCACTGAACAAATTAAGAGAAGATTAAATACATGCCTCAAATATAGTACACCTAAAAGATATATGCATATGGGGAGCCACAAGTGCTCCAAAGATGGTACAAGTTTCACCTTGAGTCAGGGAGAAACTGGTGGTTTACCCTAGGCTTCCTGCTTATCACAACCACGATCCTTGTGGACATGCATTGGGGTTCACCCAGCTTTGATGCTGAGTGCTGGTGATGTGTGGTGGTGAGAAGGGCACTAGACAGGAGATGGAACATCTGGTTTCTGCTTTTCTTCTAGCAGCCCTGAAATCCTGAGTGGAGCTTTTAGCAATTCTTCAATTTCTTTATAAAACAAGAATAACAAGGCCAACTTTTTCTTTCCCAGTTTTTGGGGCCATTGAGAGTTTGTGAGAAAGTACTAGACAAAATGAAATGTATCTTTGTTCTTTAAATCCCCGTATTGCTAAGGTATCTACCCAGTTCTCACTTTTGACCATTGTTGCTCTTCTCCTTTGAGGTGCTAAAAGAGATCTCACTCTCAGTCATTCTTAAACTTCCAGGAATACAGGCTTTTATCCATGTCAAAATTATCCTCACAATGGGCATCTCTGGCTCCACCCTCCAGTTTCAAAGTGCCCAAATGGCAAGGTGGCAGGTGAGGTGATTATTAATTTCTCCAGGTAGGTAAGCTGTATGGACAGACTGAATTGGTGTTATCACCAGTCACGTCGCCAGCTCTCTGCTAATAGCAGTGAAAGACTGGCAGAGCCCATGGACCAGGCAGTCAGAGGAACAGTGGAAAACATTCTAAGGTCCAGGAGTCACAAAGTCCCCACCGGAATCTTCTGGCGCCAGACTCCAGCTGGGCCATCTCGGGCAGATCCTCAGATTCTCTGAGCCTTAGGTTCAGCATCTTTTGTGTCAGAATAATATGCACAACATAGTGTTGCTGTAAGATTAGATGAGCTATACAGTGATGGTACTGTGTTAACCACATTGCAAATACGAGATTCCTCACAACCCTTTCCTCTCTAGTCAGGGGGATCACCAAGTATTCCCCTCTACTCCCTGTCCATCGTGCTCCTTTAAAGAAAGACTTCCAGTTCTCTTCTGCCTTGTTCATCACCCAAAAGGGGCCCTTTGATGGAGACGTTACTAGCAGGTCACTTCTTGGGCCTTCCCATCAATTTCTAACTGTGCTTCAGGCTAGTCTGATTCCTGCATCTCCATAGAATAAACGGAAATATTGGTGAATAACACAGATATGTTTATTGATCTGAATATCAGGGTGTTATCGATATCCACTGGATTGCTACTGGAATGGGGTATCACGGATTTAGGGCTTTAATTTATTGACACTGCTGAAAGACTAAAGATCCACATCCCAGTCTCTCCCCACAACCAACAAAACAGGGGGCAGGCTGCTCTGAGCACGATTAAATCAATAATTTCAGACTCAGTAAGATCGTAAAGCTTCAGAAGTAATATCGATCTACTCACAACTTACGCAAACCCAGCGGAGCACCCAGCAGGCCCCCCACCTACCTGCCTCTCAATTCCGAGTCAGGGGCGGGGGAGCGTCCCCCCCCCACCCCGGGTCCATCCCGCTGGCCGCCGGGAAAGCCCGGAGCGCGGAGCCGGAGCGACCCTCCGAGGCCGCGGGACGGGCATGCTCAGTAGACCCGCAGGTCCTGTTTCACTCGGAAGCCGGCCACGGCCCCCACCGCTCCCGCCCAACTCGGGCGCCTGGAGAAGCGGACATTTTAGCCTCCTCTGCAATCCGCTCTCTTGTTCGTGTCCTTCGCCCCCTCTCGTCTGTCCGGGTCTGGTAGGGCCGGGAGTGTAGATTCCCCCGGGGGTGGGGGGCGGGGTGGGAGTGGGATCTGATGAATTACTCACCACCCCCCGCCCCAGGAGCAGGGAGGGGGTGACTTGGGAGGACTCTACTGTGTCCCACCCGCAGAAGTGCCCAACTGCGGCGGCGTCCCCGCTCCCCGCCCCGCGCGGCGCGCGCAGCTGCGCCCGGGCCTGTCCTCGCCTCACCCCCACTCTGCCCCTTCGGTATTTCTCAATGACTGGCGTTCCGAGGACACTTCCGACGCGGGAGGGAGGGGCTGTCATTAGCGCTGGGTTATCAGTTCCTTCCGGTCTGCCCGGAGCCCAGCCCTGCGCGCTGGTTGGCCGTGCCTCGGGAGCTCGGTGCCTTTATTATTATGTTTAAATAAGCAGTCGTGTGTGCCAGTGTGTGCCAAGTGAGCTTGGAGCCCAGCTGTCTCCCCCAAGACCGCTGGCAGGAATGGAAACCCGAGCTCTCTCGTAATCTAGGGGATGATGCAAACTTAGAAACTGACCCGGCGCCCCCCCCGGCCCCCCCGCGCGGTGTCCCTGTCGGGGTATGAATGGCTGGAGCCCGATTGCATAATCTGCGCGGTATAAATAGCCGGCGGGCCGGCCGCTGACGCGCTCGGTTGTACCGTTATCGTGCAATACTTCATCCCCATGCCTGCCGTTCACTCCCAGGTCATTTTCCCTTTCAGCTGCAATGCCGGGATTTTAAATAGCAGACATGAAAGGACCTTGCCCCCGCCTCCCTCCTCTCCTGAGTTCATGTATTATGAATGAAACGCCAACTTCGCTGCTTCCTGAGGTGCTCCACTTCGGGTAGGACAGAGGCTCAATGTCAGTGCAGCGGTCCACCAAAAGTCGAGTGTGTGCACGCGTTGGCGAGGGACGGCAAGCAGGAAATAATTGACAGGCTGGGAAACATTCTTTTCGAGAAAATGTAACCACTCAGGGTTTGCCTCTGGATTTTCAGTTTACAACTGTTCAAGCCTCAGTCAATTTAAGAATGGATTATGCAAAGGGTCTTTGCTCTGCGGCTGCTCGCCCTCCCATCGTAGGCCGCGGCCTGTGGAAAGTGCTGTTTCATTCAAAGGAGCTGGTGCCTTCCCTCTGGAGGCAGCAAACATTCTCCTCCGCCCCCCAACTTTAAGAGAGCCCTGGGGGCCTTTGAGGTTTGTGAGAAAAACTAGCTCGAGTCATTTTAGCCATTCTCTAGTTCTAGAATTCTTCTTAAAAGCCTCAGCTACGTCCAAAGTTAAGTTAAAAAACTTATTTCACGAATATGTGGTCATTTAAAAAATTATAGTATGCAGTGTTTGTTTTTTTTTTCTTTCTTTCTTCTCTTACACACCAGATTTCAACTTAATTTCTTAAAGTAAAATTGCCAGTTCTTCACAAATGGATTTCTGTCGTGTAAAAGGCAATCGATGGTCAAGGTCAATGTTTTTCATATTAGATACTGTTCCTCCAATCTGCATATGGGGGATACAGAGGTAAATGAACCCAGGCTCCTGCCCTTTAGGAATTCTGTCCAGTGGGACAAAGGGCATTTAAAGAAACTATTAGGGCAATGGGGTAACTGCTGTAAAAGGGGCAAGCAGAAAGCAGAGGTCAAAGTGAGGAAGGCTGCCCAGGGGAAGGGATGTTTGAGCCCAATCTTGACCACTGGCAGGGTGACTGACTGCCCATAGATAACTGGGAGGGGAGGGGTCTCTGGGATAGAGAGCCCAGAGAACACAAAGGCGCTGAGGTGTCAAACGGTATCGTGGGGGAGGGGGAAGATGTAACAGAAAGGCCATAGGAAAGGGCAGAAGCCAGGTCAGGGAGGCCACACAGGCCACACTAAAGGAGGTTAGACTTTATTTTGAAGTCTTGGAAATTTTGTAATCAGTTCACAGCTGATCTTTGTCCATTCCTAGATCATTGCAGTGGCCCCAATATCATGCAAATGTATGGCAAGTGGGCATCCATTGTTCTGGGATTAGGGCATTAAACTAAATTCACAAACTGACAGCCCCTGGGCCAGATAAGGCCCCAGATAAGTTGTTTTGCCTACCTTTTTTTTTTTTTTTCTTTTAGTCAAGCTAACAGTTTAAAATCAGAATATTTCACATAAAACTCAAGATAGACTCATCCCGAAAAAAATTCAAAGATCTGGCAACTTTGAGTGCCAAATTCCTGCTTGGTAACAGTTGATTGCTGCCAACTGGTAGCTGCTCTGTCAGGCTTCTGGCTCCTAGAGGTATTTGAGTTTTTGACCTCTGGCATAAAATAGTTTTTTGTGACTAGATCGAGGCCCTACTCTGAGACCTCAGGTAGATAGAGCTTGTCAACGTGTAAAGCAATTTGTTTGAGGAGTCCTGGACCTCTTGGGAGGAAAGACACCAATCCCCAGTCTCTTTCCCCAAAACTATTATAGCTAGGAAGTCTGGGCAGGGTGAATTAGAATGGGTCTAGCCACCAGGCAGTGGCAGGGAGCAGTGAGTCTCCTAAGATAACAGCTAACACATCCTAGTTCAGGCTCTGTTTCTAGGGAAACTAACATGAGATAGTTAGGCTCTGCCAACAGGGTAGCTGGGAGTTCACATGATCAACTGGAAAAATCACCAAGTAGGATCATGCTTGCACCTCAAATTTGTGAAGCAGGTTGTACAAGTTATATAACCAAACATTTTAAGCAGGGAATGCTAGACTAAAATTTTATACTTTTAATAGTTACTCCAGGCATGGAGGATGGTTTGTAAGGAGCAAAGCAAAGACTAGTTAGGAAGAAATTTTCCTCTTCCATGACAGGAATTAACAATGTATGACAAAGCACAGTGGCGGTGGCCATGGAAAGAGGTAACCAATTCCAAAGACACAAATGGGGTAGAAATGATGTGGCTTTATGATCTATTAGATATGAGGACTAATGGAGAGGTCTGGGAGAACTTCCAAGTTTCTGACTTGGGAAATTGGGTGCTTCCTGATGCCTTTAACATGATTAGGGTAATAGGTGGAGAGAAGAGGGGAGGGCTTGGAACATTCAAGATAGAGAGACACAGTAGGAAGTTGCTACCACAAAATCTGGGACTGACAAAACAGGAATTGAGAGAGGGCAAGGCACAGGAAAGCAGAAGCTAGAGATGGAGATGAGGAGATAGTTCCCTGAGGACATCATTGGAGCAACTGGATTCAATCTTTCCTGAAGTCTGAGAATGATCTGGACTTTTAATATGTCAAAGCTAATATATTCATCCATGTTTTTGCTCTAGCTAGGTTGAGTTGGAGTTCTGTCACAGCACCCGAAGTTCTAACTACCAAAATAGAAAACCATACTTTGGATAGTGAAAAAGATTGAGAGCAACTAAGGAAGGGAGCATAGAAGGAATTTTAGAATATGTTTGTAATTTAACACAGGACATCTGGGGTCAGTGCCAGCGAGTTTCATAGAGATTCTGATTTATCAGAACAAACTTCTCCCAGGAAGTTAGTCAACACTTTGAGTTGTACTGTCCTCTCTTCTTAGTCTCAGCATCCCACCATCACTGCCTTAATTCACATCTCCAACTGCCTTCTCACTCCTAATATCATGCCTCATTTTTACTACCTTTATTCTTCATCCCCTTCCTTCTGTAAAGAACACAACTGCAAAAGAAAGCTTAATAATATAAGAGAATCAAAGCTTTTAGAATTGGAAGAAAATGAAAGATCATATGTTTGTGGCGACTGTGGCTTCAATAAACCAAACATCTTACCCAAGCTTTTTGGAATGGATAATGATAAAAAAGAAAAATAAAGCACAATGGGATATGGTCCCTGTATCAATTAGCTTTTGCTGTATAACAAACCACCACAAAACCTAGTGGCTTAACACAGCAAACACTTTACTATTTCCCATGAGTCTCTGGTCTTCTGGTCTGGGCCAGCTCAGTTGGGGCTGGGTGGTCCAGGAAGGCCTCACTCATGTATGTGGTGATCGGCAGGCTGATTGGTCTAGAAGGGCCTGAGCCGGGCTGGCTCATCTCTGCTCCACATGACCTCTTATCCTCTAGCAGGCCAGCCCACGCTGGAGTACATGGTGCTGGTGGCAGGGTTCCCAGATCAGCAGGAGAGGGCAAATCCCAGTGTGCATCCATTTTTTGAGCCTTTTTTTGGGTCACATTCACTAACATCCCATTAGCCAAAGAAGTCACATTGCCAACCCAGAGTCAGAGTCAATGAGTGGTGAAATAGACTGTCTTTGCTGATGAGAAGAAAGGCAAAGTCATATTGCAAGGGATATGCATAGAAGATGAGAGGAATTTGCAGCCATTTTTACAATATACTTCAATCCCTAAGCCAAATTTCACAATCTAGAGAAGGATATTTGTAATAATAATATGTATTTAACACATACTCGTAGGGCCGGCCCGTGGCTCACTCAGGAGAGTGCGGTGCTGATAACACCAAGGCCACGGGTTCGGATCCTATATAGAGATGGCCGGTTGGCTCACTAACTGAGCATGGTGCTGACAACACCAAGCCAAGGGTTGAGATCCCCTTACCGGTCATCTTTTTAAAAAATAAATAAATAAACACATACTCATAAGTGACATATATTGTATACTTATATATATAAATATATGATATATGACAAAATATAAATATATGGCGCATATATAAATACAGGTATATATTTTTATATAGGTATATTTTTTATATATAGGAGTACTATTGGTGGCATTAACGTTCTACCTTTTACTAATTTATGGCAAACTAACTAAAACTGCTTAATGTTTAGTAGATTTGTGCATGCTATAAAACTTCTCTTTTTAAAATTGAAATGTATTATACATATTTGTGGGGTACAGAGTTATATCTCAATACCTATTTACAATGTATGATGATCAAATCAGGGTAATTAACATATCAATCATTGCAAAACTTAAGCATTTCTTTGTGATGTGGACATTTTATCTCCTCTCTTCTAGCCATTTGATAACATGCAATAAATTATTGTTAATTACAGATGCCTAGCTCAACTGTACACCCATAGAACTTATTTTTCCTAACTAGCTATATAAAACTCTTAACTAATTTGGTGAGAAAAGAGAGTCCTTATGAACTTCTTATGCTTGCCCTTCCCTCTCAGCATGAAAATCTTATCTCTGATATGCCTTACTTCTTAAAATTGGTGTGTTCCTGAAGAGATCTGGGCAATTAAAATGTTTGTAAACCAAAGTACATTTAAAAAGCACTAGGGAAACTTAGCTATTTAAGGTTGTTGTAGATCGAATATTTTGGAAAAGCAAATAATCACCCCTTAATTTGCTCATTATAGTAACTTAGATTTTATACATAGTTTTGGGATTAGCTAAAACAAGGCCCAGTTGTATGCTTTTTTGATGACAGAGATGGTGCTCATGGTAGTGATGGTGGTCGGTATGGTGATAATAATGGTGTTGAGAGGTGGTCGTGGTGATGGTGGTGATGATGGTGTTGAGAAGTGGTCGTGGTGATGCTGGTGATGATGGTGTTGAGAGGTGGTCGTGGTGATGGTGATGATGATGGTGTTGAGAGGTGGTTGTGGTGATGGTGATGAAGATGGTGTTGAGAGGTGGTCATGGAGATGGCTGTTGTGGTGGTGATGGAAGTGGTTATGACGATGATGGTGGTGGAAGGATCTGACAGAGAAGCCTTCAATTTGCTGTAGCAGTTTCCCTGTGGTCCTTCTACCTGATCCCAAGCTGTACAGACAGCTGGGGTAAATGCATTGGAGAAAGGAACAGAAAAACGACAAGTCAGAGAAGAAAAGAAAAGCAGATCAAGTATAGGATGAGACGCTTTGTGGGTGAGGAAGTTTTCCACAATGCCAGGAGGGGCAACCAGGTACCCTTCCTTCAGACCTCAGTTGGAAATCTCTTCTTCTAGGAAGGCTCCTCTCGCCTCGCCTAATCTGGGTGAGGTGCTCCTGCCATGTACACCCTTTTCTTCCTCTGTCCCAGCCCTTCCACACCTTTGGTAATTGCTTCTCTGCTTGTCTATATTCCCTTCCCACTAGACTATTAGCCCACTGAGGGCAGGGACCACATCTTATTCTCCCTTTTTTGAATGCGAGTCACTATGTCACATAGTGGATGCCTTGTAATACTTACAGAGCAAATGAATGACAAGCCACTGTGTCTTGCCTTCTTTCTTTCCCTCTAAAAGTGCATTTGCCCCATGGCATTAGAGAAAGTGTCCTGAATGATTTCTCTTTTGTTGCTGTCCCAAGCTCTCTGGGCTTGCTGGTATCAGAAAAAGGGCTGAAAAGGTCCCCGTGTTGAACAGTAACATAAAATCATAGAGTTTTAGAGTTCAAAAGGACATTAAGGAACCATGTGTTTTAAGATGAGGAAACAGGGGGCGATATAAGCAAAGCGACTCAATGAAGACCGCATAGATAGGGTCACATCAAGAACCATAACTTAGAAACCCAAAGTCCAAGTTGTATCACCAAGGTGTCTTTACTGGAATAATGCTGGATGTACCCTTGGTTCCTCTGATTATGCTGGTGGGACGCAATGCTGCTTATCAATGTTGTAACTCATTCATGAAGGAGAAAATGAAGACTTGTTTTTAGCATTTCAAAGACTGACTTAGGAATGTGTGTGAGTGTGTGTGTGTGTGTGTGTGTGTGTGTGACTTGCACTTGTAGGGCTCATGTTGAATTCCATTGGACACTGCTTGTCTAGGGCAATAATGATGATGGTCTTCCCCTTCTCCTTGGTCAATTCTTGGTTTAGGGCTGGGTATGTTTTTTCTTTCAACTGTGTGTAGTTTTTTCCCGACGTTTTTCCTTACACTGAGCGGTCATATTGTGGCCACTAAAATGTAGGAAGATGTCTTCTAGGCAGATTCTGGGAAAGATTTGAATCTCTGAAAAAAAAAAGAAAAATGGGTGAGCAGAAATGTTGCCCCCCACCCCCATTAAGAATTTTTTGTGTAGGGCAGTGATGTTGGGAGCTACCAGGAGGGGCAAGTCAGAAAATCAAAGGAAATCTGATTAAAAATCCTGAAATTTGTTGAGCTACTGAGTTAGCCAGTCTTGGAACCCACCTATGTCTGGACTTCATGTTATGTGAAGTAGTAAACCTTTATTGTTTAAGCCACCTTTAGTCCTTCTTGTTACTTTTAGCCAAACTAAATGATTCACACCATATTCATTCATTGTGTGCACAGCACTCCCTGCTTTGCAGTGTTGTAAGTAGGTGCCTGGGCTTGGTTTGCCACCTTGAAGAAGAGGACTGGCCAGCAGAGTTGACTTGAGATACATCTCTTTGAGATATCATCTGCTGATATTGGTAGGCTGAGGAATTTTGGGTGCTATTCATTTAACAACTTAACACTGGGCAATCTGAAAAAACAAAAACCTCTGGCCTCTGTGTGCTTACAAGCCCACGTGTTATAAGCTTGTAACTTGCTGTGGTTAAAACTCAATGATTTTGTTCCATTGTTATTTATGATTAAAATAAAAATAAGCATCGTTCATTGTATAGACATTTAAGGTGCAAAAAAGTATAGAGAAGAAAATATTATCCCAGTAATCCTACCACTCAGATATAATCCCTGCTAATATTTTAAGTGTATGTCTTTATGGACTTTTTCTATATGGATAGTATATATTTTAACAAAATATTATATGGTGCATTTCTTAATAAAAATAGGATCATACTAAACATACTCCTCTGTAGCCCCTTTTAAAAAACTCAGTTATAATATTTATGTGTTCAGAGACTTAAGTGTCTTATGCACATTTTCCAGAAAGCAGCTATGAGTTGACTTGATACTATTCTCTCTGGTATTAATGCCAAATATGTATAGAGTTCTTGACAGATGGAAAAATAGTTTCAAATTAATTATTTTATTCTTTTGTGCCCCCACCATAACCCATCTAAATTTGCACCTTAGCATCTATAACAAATATTAAACCTATTTGCTTAACTAGCTTTCTTTACCAATTAAATCATGAATTCCTGGGGAGAGTTGGGAAAGCAATGATCAAATTAACTAAATTCTGTACCCACATATCTATATCTATCAGAATGGCTAGTGCATATAAAGTACGCGGTGTTTATAGAATGGACAAAAATTACACTTGTATTGTTTTTGTTTTGCTATTACAATGAATATTCTGTGGGCAAATTTACACTGCTGTTTCCATTGAAGCTCTCGTTTCACACTGTAAGATAACACAGTAATGATGATCGCAAGAGAAACAAACATCACTTTATCATCATCAACATAATCATCTCCTTCATCATCATAAATCTTTTAATGGTTCTGAACTTGAGAGTTCTACCTACAGGTTCTGCCTGCTCGTTCTGGATTTGAATTTTAACCATTGAAGTTTTGCCCAACACCAAAGAGTTCAAAGATAGGTGGAAAATTCATCAGATACCCCACAATTTCAATGAATGATTTTTTGGTGAGCAGATTTAAAACATTCAAGGAGCAGGCCAAATATGTTCATTTTTATCTCTATGCTTACTGTCACATAGCTGTACAATCTCTACTTTCCTCTCTCTTCTTCCTCGTTTCCATTTCCTCCTAAACCCACCACAGTCCAGTTCCTGTCCTCACCACTTCTCACAAGCAGCTCCTTGGTGAGGTCACTTCATCTGATTGCCAAATCTGGCAGTCCTTCTTCAGTCCTTCATCTGTCCCTTCACATAGCCGACCACTTTCACTAGCGGTGATGTCCATGATCCCAATTTCTAGTTCCTCATTACCTCCCTATTTGTGCCTTTATTAAACAAAACTTTTACTGAGTACCTGTGGTGTTAAACATATACAATAATATTAATAAAGCTGGCATCTGTTGACTGCTTACCAAGTGCCAGTCAATGTTTTAAAATTTTAAACACTGTCCATGTTTACGTGTATGAACTCAATCTCACTACAGCAGGGACCAGAAAACTTTTTCTTAAAGGGCCAGATAGTATATATTTCTGGCTGTGCAGGCCATGTGGATTATGTTGCAACCACTAACTCAACCTTTGTAGCACAGGGGTGGCCACAGGTAATATATAAATGAATGGGTGTGGCTGTGTACCAATAAAATTTTATTTACAAAACAGGTGGCTAAATTTGGTCAGGAGCTATAGTTTGCCAACCCCTGCTATGGAATCTAATCTAAGTTCCACCAGTGCAGGAATTTTTGTCTGTTTTGATATATAAAAATAAATACTCAGTAAATATTTGATGAATGAATATTCTCCTCCTAAGATAGGAACTGTTTGAATCCTCATTTTACAAATAAGGAAACCAAAGCACAGAGGTTACATAACATGCCCAAGGTTACCAACTATGACAAATCCAGGATGCCAAACCCATGCAGTTTGGCATCAGAGGCTGTACTTTTAATCACCATACTGTACAGTGGGTACACAGAGGAGAAGGTTGTCAGCTGTTCTCTCGGGAGCCAGGAGAGGTTATTTTAACTGGGTTTTGAAGAAGGAAGAATCAGCAGGAAGAAAAGAAGAGGGGAGTAAGAGGCTTTACATTCTAGAATGTGGAACCTGCAGGTATGAAAAACAGACACCTGATGCAAAATGGCATGATGAGCAAACTGACAACAAAGGAAGAAAGTTCCTAAGGCATTTTTTTCAGTAATTCACATGTCTGGACACAAGGTTTGAGGTGGAGAGTGGCAGAGATGAGGCTAAAGAAGTATACCAGGGGCCTCGTGTGACATGTGAACGAATTTGGATTTTAACTTGGCAGCAGATGGGCTACTGAAGTGTTTTGAGCATGGGAAAGAATGACCATATTTGCATTTTAGGTCAATTTTTAAAATTACATTTTATTTTTAAATTAGATGATACATGCATATTGTACAACATTCAAAAGCTGGAAAGGTCTTCCTCCTTCTTTCCAGCCACCCAGGTCCCTATCTCAGAAGCACCCACTGTTTTCAGTTAGAAAGATGACTTTCAGTGTAGTGTGAAGAATGGATCCGGTTGGGGTGAGCTGGATGTCTTTTAGTAGGCCTTGGCACACCCATCTCTCGACAGAAGGGCACAGCTCCTGTCAGGTGGCCCTCTTAACTCAGCTGCCTCCAACTTCCAGTAATCCCTCCCCCGATGTGCCACTTCAGGCCTTGAGATGGTACCTTGGTTATCAGCCCTGGAGTACTATGCTGTCCCTGTGGTTTTCCTACACCATGCGTTCTCAATGAGGGTAACGTCACCCCCAAGGAGGCAAAATTGGTTCTGAGGGGTAAAACAATCTTAGATATTAAAATGGTTTGTGGGCCTCCAAAGCTCAACCTTGCTAAACAAAATCTTATTTGTTAGGGAAAATTTAAATTAAAATGTTCTCCTCAGGTGGATGATAATGAAAAAAGGTTGAGAAACACTACCCTACATTTTTATAAAATTCCTCTATTAAACCCTCTTCAAATGACTCAGGTTGAATGTGCACGTACCTTACTGATACAGGAAATAATGGAATGAGAGCCTCGGGTGGAGGATGGTTGGCCACGTGGTCATAGAGAAAAGGCAGCATAATATCTTGGTAATAAGCATGGACTGTTGGGATTAAAACCTGGCTCTGCCATTTACTAGCTGTGGGACCTTAACAGCTCTTTGCCTCTCTGCAAAATGGAGATGATAATGGTGCCTATCTCCTAGTGGTGGTGATATTTGTCAATATGTTAGCTATTGTTCAAACAGTTGTATGATAAGAGTTTCAAAGGAGGAGGGGATTTTGCAGGAGGATAGAAGAGGAAAGGTTTAGAAGTAAGGTTGAGGAATGTGGAGAACACTAGCACCACTTCCCAGACCCATGAACTGTGGGACATGGGAAAATGAGTCGTATCCTTTCTAGAATTCAGCAAAGGATGAACGTTCCTTAGGGCATACATTCACTTTGCAGTTAAGGCAAGGAAACAGCTTGGAGGTTAAAAGTAGAAAGAAATTTATTTACAGTTGGATGAAGGTTCCAGGGCACAGCGGAAAGACCTGGAAAGGAAGAGGGCAGAAGGTGGAGAGGAAGCCCAGAGCAGGATGGCAGATTGAAGATTAGGGTAAGGGCAAAGAGACTTGGCTGGGAGTCAGGACCACATTTGACAACTCAGGCTGAGCAGAGCAGGGGTTAGTAAGCTATGGCCATGTCTATCCAGCTGCCAATGTTTTATATAGCCCACAAACTAAGAATGGCTTTTACGTTTTAAAGTGGTTTTTAGAAAGTGAAAATAAGAATATTTCCTGATATATGAAAATGATGTGAAATTCAATGTCAGTGTCCATAAATAAAGTTTTATTGGGTCACAGCCATGCCCCTTTGTTTGCATATTGTCTATGGCTGCTTTCACACTACAGTGGCGGAGCTGAGTAGGTGCAACAGAGGCCATGTGGCTCACAGAGCCGAAAATATTACTATCTGGCCTCTTGCAGATAAAGTTTATTGGCTCCTGCTCTAGCACCTCATCATAGTCTGCAATATCAGTCACACCCCCTGGAGTTGTGAGACACAGCTGACCTGGCCCTAGGAGCACCTGCTTTGGATGGTGATAAAGGATTACGGTGAGGAGAAGAATGGATGGAATTAAATGGCCTGAGGGCCCTTTTTGGAATGTGGGCACAAAGTTGTCTTGTTAGAAAAAAGCAAGGCTCTCAGCCTGGGTTCAAGCAACCACCTCGGCTGGCGAGGAGCTAGGTGTGGTAGACACTGCTGGTTGCTCACACAATCTTCACTTCTCCTCTTGTCCCTCACTAACAGAAGCCTGATTTTATCAAGGTAGCAATGTACCCTGTTAAAAATAATCATCTTAGATAAGGAAAATGCTCAAAGAATGAAGGGGACATGTCAATAGGACACAGAAACCAGTTTAAAGCCATTCCTAATGGCCAATCTGGGACAATTCCAGCCTCAAAATAAATGATAATAATGATGATAACCCATTGAATAGAGTAGGAATCTATGCATCCATATTGAAATAAATAAATGGAGGAGAAAGGAAAGTTTTTCATTATCGTAGAAGGCAATCTAATAAATATGGAAGGAATGACAATTAGAAAATCATCATGTTGCAATCATCATGTTACTGTTTTAGGCAAGAAATTATCAATGGATGCTAAAAGCAGTGAGTGAAAGTTTGATGAGAAACATGATATTTATATAGTCTCAAAGTATTTCCCCATATACTCTTATTAATTTCAAAGGGTAAAATAGGAATTTTATAGTAGGGAAATCTGACAGATCCCACCTTACCACCTTAACCAAGTGATCAAAGATAATATCACCGGTAATAGGGCAAGTCAAAATAATGTACCTTCTGATATGATTCACTGAGAAGGACACAGGATTCCTTCTGTGGTATTCCAGCCAAAAATACGTAAACCTGCATCACGAGGAAACAGACAATCCTTTACAGGAGATGTTCTGCAAAGTAGCAAAAATATTAACAACATGAAAGACAAAAACAGACTTAGGAACTGTGTCAGATTAAAGAACATTAAAACAACGTGACACAATGCAAGTGGGATCCTGGATTGGTGCCCAGACCAGAAAAAATTTTTTCTTTGCTATAATAGACATTAGAGGGACAACTGGCAAAAGCTGTAGATTAAATAATAGCATTGTGTCAATGTTAATATTCTGATTTTGATCATTGTGCTGTGGTTATATAAGAGAAAGTCCTTATTTTTAGTAAGCACACACTAAGCTATTTAAAAATAAGTGGCTATGATGTATACATGAGAGAGAGCTAGAGAAAATGGTAAGGTGAATGTGATAAATGTTAATATTGGGAAATTTGGGGTGAAAGATACATGGGGATTCTTTGTACTACTTTTGGAAATTTTGTTATTTTGTAATTACATGGTTCAAAACAAAAAGTTTTAAAAAATGCTCATTTCTCTCATGTACCAATTCAGTGAGATATTCATATACCCAATCCTGGACAATGGGTTGTAGTTTTTAGTCTAATGGATGGGGCTTCTCAGAAAACTATTGTTTTTCTGATAAAAAGGGAGAGACTTGGCAAATGCCTTTTGCTCTTTGACCTTCCCCTTCTTCCGGCTTGGAATGAAGACTTAGTGTCTAGGTGTGGATCAGCTATTCTACGATTATGAGGACAAAGGGAGGTAGAAGTGGAGTACTAGCCCTGGACTGCCCCCTCTGGATAAGAAGTTGATTAATCCACTGTAGTCAGGTTTTTGTTATACACAAAATGCAATTCCAACTGAGTCAGAACATCTAAGGCTCCCAGTGATGTTTATAGTTTAGAGTTTATATGTCTTGACTTCTCATTCTTTTTCATAGGCAACTGCTTCTGACTGCCCCTTAAATGTTGGTGTTTCCCAAGTTTGGGTCCTCAGCCTTCTTCTGTCTCTGTACGGTCTCCTTGGGCTACCTCATCCACTTGCACTATCATTTAAACTCAGGTGACTCTCAAATTACTACCTTCAGCCTGGACTTTCCTCCTGAATTGCAGAGCATGTGTCCAGCTACCTACGTGATATCCATGTCTATGGTCCATAGTCACTTTTACAGTTACAAAGGTAAACTGTCTTTTCAGCTACACACACATGCACACACACACTCATACACATTCTTATTCCAACCACCATTCAACCACTTTCCCAGGCCAGAAACTCAGGAGTCGTCCTCTCCTCTTCCTGCTCTCTCACCCCCTACATGCAATTAGTCATTCAGACCTTGGTGACTCTCTTTCTTAGATAGTTTTTCTAAGACGGTTTCTGTTCCCATTTCTGGGTAGATGCCTCATCGTTTCTCACTGGTATTTTTTCATTAACCTAAATGATTTCTCTGTCTCTGTCTTCTCTTCCCCTAACACATATAAGAACTGCTACTTATTATCTTTCTAAAATGTAAATATGATCATCATATTCTCCTACCTAAAAATTTTCAATCACTTCAACTGTTTGTAGTGATAGTTTTTTTCTTTGCAATGCCTACTGTGGTTTAACAGTACTCACGGGATAATTCTCTTCTCTTGGCTGCCCTTCAGTGCCATGTCTTGATGAGAAAAGGACTGTTGACTGGCTTGGCTGGTTTGTTATATTCTTAGGAGGCAGCTTCTTCCAGGTTCCCATAAAGCAGTGATCTTCCTTTGGCTCCAGTTCTCGCTAACTGACGGCAAGCTGTACCTCACTTTATTCCATGTCAGATGACTTGCAGTGTTCTTTTCCTTGTCACAACGATAAATTTTATATGTTGATCAAAATGAGGTGTTGGGGACACTGTGTGTCATAGTGAGGAGTGAGTACTGCCTGAATCCACAAATACCATTCATGTAGATGACATTTTAGTCTGTATGTGGTAGCCCAGGTCATCCAGCCCCAGGGATGTTTATAATGCAACCTGGCTCCATGCTATGGGTCTCTTCTTGTTTTGGCTGCTTTTGTGTTAAGCAAACCTGGTCTCCTGAGACTAATTCCTCCATTTCCTGAAGCCAGCTGCTGGGGCTTGGGTGGGATGGGTGATTAGAATCCTCAGCCACAAAGCAGGAAACAAAGTTACCCAGCTTTGGAGGCACCAGCCACTAGACTTTTTCTTTAATAACCTTTCCTTTCCTGTTCCTAGAAATATACTTTTTTTTTTTTTTTTAAACCCAGATCAAATAGAACCAAGTAGAGGTAGGCATTCTGCTCAGAGCTCCCATGGTACTTATCACACTATAAGGTAATTATGTATTTGCATGTCGATTTCTCTGCATTTGGTTTCCAGCATCTGAATACAAATCTTACTCTTTTTTGTGGGTCCCCCCCATCAGCATATAGTAAAGCCTGACATGGAGAATAATCAATAAGTGTCTGTTAAGTGATTAAATGAATGGATGTTTCTTGTGGGTACGAGGTGGAGTGTGGTGGAAAGAGCCTAGACCTGGGTACCATTCCCAGTTAGTTCCTCTACTAACTAGCTTCATGACTGCCATCTCTCAGCAGCTCCTTCACCTCATCAGTGAGGTGGAGATGATGTCACTTACCTTGGAAGAATTGTTCTGAAGATTAAAAGGGTTGGTGATCACTTATCCATTCAATTGTAGGGATGTACTGAATGCCTCTTATGAGCCAGCACTGTGTTGGATACCAAGGGTATGACATGGTTATTTCCTCATTAAGCTTTTCAGGCTAGCAAGAAAGATAATTAAGTAAGTATCTACAGTAAAATATAGCAAAAATTATAATAGGAGAAGAACAAAGTGCTAAGGGAACATAGAACAGGGGGCACAACCTAGTCTAGGGGCCAGGAGAAACCTCCCTAATGGTGTGAAACAACTGTAAAAGGCTATACTCCTACAGTTAGGATGTTATTACCATAGATGGGCCTGCCCTTGAGTTCATAGGAGGAAGACATCACATTGGAGAGTAAGGCTTCCTGGAAAAGTGAAATGTTGAGCTGGAACCAGCTTCTTTTGATGTTGCTGACTAATCTTCATTAGGAGGGCATGCTCTTGAATGAATGGTGTTTCCAGGATCAGGGATGGATTTGCCTTCATCTGTTTATAGGCCAACTCACCTTGTTGCTCTAAGAAACCAAGCTGTCCAGTTAAGGAAAAATAAAAACCACAGAGACAGGGAATACTGAAGGGAAATCTGAGAGGCCAGTGATATTTCTAGGCAAGGCAGCAGTGGAACACAATTTACGTCTGCCTTCTAATACATCTAGAATCCAACTACTTCTCACCGTATACTCTGTAACGCCCTGGTCCAGACCCTTATCGGTCACTGGATGACTGCAAAAGCCTCTAACCTGGTCTTCCTGTTTCTACCCTTGCCTTTCTATAATGTCTCCACACATATTCCAGCTCTAAAATTCATTCTTTGTTCCTGCTTTGGATACATTAACGTGAAGAAGACCAGCAGTTTGCAAGGAAAAGAGGGCTTGGATGAAACCATATAGCAGGTTGGGAGAAAATGCAGGATGGGAAAATACACAGTGTCAACCTGTGCTAAGTAAATAAACAAGACCAAATAAGTCTTCCCCTGTTGTTTTTGTATTAAAAGATTTTCAGATAAACCTTTGTTCGCTCACCCTTTCCCAGTCTCCCCTCCTCCACATTTCCCAGAAATTCCAAGTTGTCTCCCAGCTGCAAACATCCCATCTCTGCCCCCTCATCTCCTACCCAGTCTTTTCCTGACTCACCCTTCACAGTCTGTCCCAGCAGTGCACAAATATCCTCTTGTCTATTAAAGCCAGCTTCCGAGCAATCATCACTGTACTCCAGACTGGAGCAGGGACCTGGGGAGCCAGCGCCCCATCTGGTCAGCTCCTGAGTGTGTCCAGTGGATGCTTATTGTGGGTTTGCAGTGAGGATAGTTAGCCTGACCCAGGCTTTAAACAGGACTGCTTCCCTGAAGGATAATAGATTTCGGATCTTAGCATTTTCAAATGTCAGCAAAGGAGAGAGACACCATCTATATAGCCTTCATTTCCCCCCCCACATTTTTATTTTGAAATATTTCAAAGCTACTGTTAATCTGAAAGAAAAACCCACAAAGTCCATATATTCTTCACCTAGATTTAGCAGCTGTTAACATTCTCTTTCTCTCTCCCTCCCTCTCTTTTTTCTCTCTTACTCTTTTGAAATACCTATCTGTCTATCTGTCTATGTGTCTGTGTCTATGAATGTATCCATCCATTCCTACACACACACACACACACACGCACACACACACACACACACACACACACACACACACACACCCTTTTGAAAGTAGATTGCAGGCAACCTAACACCTCACCCTAAGTACTCCATCATACATTTCCTAAGAACAAAAACGTTTTTCTTATACAACACAATGACATTATCACACCCATAAGATTTAACATTAGTGCAATAGTATAATCTAAAATAATGCCCAAATTTTTCCAACTGTCCCAAAAATGTCTCCCCCAACACCCTCAAATCCAATCAAAGATCAAGTGTTGCATTTTTGCATTCAGCTGTCATGTCTCTTTAGTTTCCTCTAATTGAGAAAATTCTCCTTAACTTTTTTCCTTTTTTGTCTTTTAGGACATTGACATTTGTGAAAAGAGAGTCCAGACCAATTGTCCTGTACGGCAGCCCCAATGTAGACATGCCAGATTATTTCCTTATGATCCAACTCCAGCTAAACATTTTTGGCAAGAATATTACATAGATGATTTTATGTATTTCCCATTGCAAGTCATCAGGAGGTATATAATGCCAATTTGTACCATGATTAGTGATGCTAAGTTTGACTGCTTGGTTTAGGTGGTACCCATGAGATTTCTCCATTGTAGAAGTACTTCTTTTACCCCTTGTAATTAATAAGGGATGGGGTGGGGTGAGGATAGTACCTTGAAACTGAGAAATATTCTGTTCTCTAATAATCTTTCATCCAATAGTTTAGCAACTATTGATGATCCTTGCATAAAGCATTTATTACATCAGTGGTTTCAAAATGGTGATTTCTGATTATATCAGTCTTTTTACATTTATCAGCTAGCATTTATTTGTTAAAAAAAGCCCCCACTTTTTAAAAAAGTTTAATTCAGAATTCTAGATTTTGTTGTTTTGTTCAATGTTATCATCTTTTATTATCATCACTATTCTTGATGCTCAAATTGTTCCAAATTTGGCCATTAGAGCCAACACCTTTAACTTAATTATTTATGTTGATTTCTAAGATTATTATTCCAGGGCAAATAGTTGTTTCGTGCTGTGGATAGAGCAACTCTTAAAAAAAATTTTTTTTGGAATGGGGTTTGGAACTAGATTTTGGACAAGAAATTTGAAGAGCTAACCAGGATAGTATGTTCTGAGATGTATAGCCATTTGAAGAATTTCTGGTTGGGTTGAGTTGCATGTGTTTGTGGATCATGAATCAGGAAAAAAAAAAAAAGGGAACTGATTATTTTAGTAAAAAAAAAAGTCATAGAAACCACCATTTTGATTGCAGCATGAAGTTAGCTGATAATAGAGAACATTTTCTTTTAACCTAGAACTTTCCAGGGCTATGACAAGCCTGTGAAAGGCATTATGGGTCACAGAAACAGAGCTTTGTCGCTATACACAACTAAGTTAAATCCCAGGTTCTTTCCTAGCTGCATGACCATGTACAGATTATTTCACCTTTCTCACCTCAGTTTTCTCACGTATGTAATAGGAACGCTTTTACCCAGTCTAAAGATTTTGTAATGATTAAGAATAACGTAGTTTTAGTGCTTGTCAAATAATAGGCACTCAGGGCAAGTCCCTTTCAAAAAGGGAAGTAGAGAAGGAACTAAATTGAATTATATAAATGGCTGAAAGCCTGTGTTGTAGCAGCTAAATAAATGTAAGTAAGCCAACTATACCAAAGTCAAGACATTCTGAAACTATTTCTCCTGCTCTTGGAAGCTTATAGCGGTTGCCTCTCCCGTACTGTAATATAAGCTTCAAGGGGCAGGGATTTCCATCTGTTTTATTCAATATATTCTCCTAAGAATCAGAAACATATCTCATTAGATACCTTTTGAATGAATGGATAAACAAACAAGTGAATGAATACAGCTTACCAGATAAAATAGAGAAACCCACGGCTGTGAAACTCATAAATATAAAATAGAAGCCTCTACCCTTCACTGCCTTTTCTAAAGTTGACTTCCTCTGACATAAAGTGGTGTTTCTGTTAGCTACTATCACAG